>NC_061111.1:207273394-207608702 GCF_002878395.1 Capsicum annuum | reverse complement strand
ATGATCTAGGAAGATATCCATATGAACCCCTGCCACAACTAGTTGTGATAATGGTGTTTACAGCCACAAGTGACCACAAGCTAACCCATGACATGGTACCTGCTGTGAGCACTGAGTAAAATAGTAATACAACACATTTACGGAAGATAAGCTAGTAAGATACTGTAAATTTGAATACTGAAATATGTAGCAATGAAATGTCTAAAATATTTGATAAAAATATTGGAAACTAAAATGTCTATCTGAAACAACCGATAAAAACTTAAAGAATCTGAGTGACTGTCTATTTGATTATCTGAAAGCCTCTAAATATCATGAGGAGTTGATGGAACAAACCCCCAACTAACTTTGACTGACTGAACATATGAAAGTACTAAAATAACTAAGAGAAACATATTATGTCCTCAATGGACTCACCACTACTGTTACTGGGTAACGCTGAGCTATCTACAAAAGGTCGGGATATGAATTAAGATTAAATTACTAGGGAATGCATGAATTTAACCTATTTTGAATATATGAAATTCCATAGTAAAGGAAAATCTCCATATTTTAATTAAAAGAATGTTTTGGGGCTCAATGGGTGAAAGTGATCCATTGATGAATACCCCAATACCTTAATAGATAGTTTTCTTGAAGATTTCTTGAAGCTTTCTTGAACTTGGAAGCTTAAAATCTTGATTTCTTGAGAAAGGATCTTGGATTTTGTTCTTAGGAAAGGAGGAGGGTTTCTTGAGACTATTTTTGAGTGAAAGGTGCAAATAATTTCCTTTTGGAAGTCCCAAATTGTGTTAATGGTGAATTGGGTTGAGGAAAATGAATCAAATGCCCCTTTAGCACTTAAATCTAGAAGTTTAGTGCGAAAGAACAACATATTGCGCCTCTCTCTTTGCGGGATAAAGCAATGTGCCATGTCACTTATTTTGGGGGATAAAGAAATGCATCAGGGATCACCTTACCATGGGAGAGAGTAATGCATCGCGGTCTTATCACATTGGCTCTTTGTTTCAGCCATCCAAATCTCATCCGAATATCCAAAAACCCTCCCGATATATCCTATTAACCTCCTTAAACATGCATCAACTCAAAAACCAACATCTTCGGGTCAGGAAGACCAAAATAAAATCCATGAAGTTTAGGGGTCTTGAAAATGACTAAGTCCTTAACACTTAGTGAAAATTTCAAGACTTGGACCCCTTAAGCGTGTAGCTACCTCTAAAATGAGCTTAGGATCTTATGGGGTATTACAATATCTCCCCTTTTAGAACATTCATCCTCAAATGAGAATGTTTAAACTAAGAATACTAGGGAAACTGAGATCATATGTTGAATATACATGCCTTGGAACATGATTACATAATTGAGTCTGAAGCATGGTACATGAACTGAACTGATTTCGTGAATACATGTAATGATATGAGAATGGTCACATAGATGGAATTGAGAACTGCAAAGAGTAAATCTAAGGAAATTTATTACATCAAGTTGAAGCTGTGTTTGAAGAGAAAAGATGACGGTACTTGGTTCGCATATCTGCTTCTATTTCCCAAGTAACTCTCTCAACACACTGATTCCACCATAGAACTTTAACCAATGGAACTTATTTATTCCTTAGACTATGAATCTGGCGATCAAAGATCTCAACTAGAACTTCTTCATTAAAAAGCCTATCCCGGACATTCATACTTTCTAAAGAAAAAACAGAAACTGAATCACTAATAAATTTCTTTAACAAGGAAACATGGAACACCGGATGTACTGATGCTAAATCTGCAGGCAGCTCAAGCTCATAAGCTACCTTTCTAAAATAGTTCAAGATTCTATAAGGGCCAACGTATCAGGGAGTGAGCTTCCCCTTTTTGCCGAATCTCTTTACTCCTTTCATAGGCAATATTTTCAAATAAACTAAGTCACCGACCTCAAACTCAAGATCCTTTCTCCTTATATCTGTATAATATGTCTAATGAGTTTGGGCTGTCTTCAGCCTCTCCCGAATCAACTGAACTTTCTCCATTGCCTCAAACACTAAATATGGACCTATCAAAGAAGCCTTACTTACTTAAAACCATCCAATAGGAGATCTTTATCTCCATAGAGAGCCTCAAACAGAGCCATCTAAATACTGGAGTGATAACTATTGTTGTAGGCAAACTCAATCAAAGGTAAGTGGTCATCCCAACTATCTTTAAAGTCAATAACACAGTCCCTCAACATGTCCTATAAAGTTTGAATAGTCCTCTCTGCCTAACCATCTTCCTGGGAATGAAAAGTTGTACTGAGATGAACTTGGGTTCTCAACCCTTCTAAAAAGCCATCCAAAATTAAGAGGTAAATCAAGTACCTATATCTGAAATAATGGTCAAAAGAACTCCATACAACTGGACTAATTGGGATCCTGATCTTATTTTTTCTGTCACTTTGGCAACCAAAGAAGATTCTGAACCATTTTGAATCCATATACTACCTTCAGCTGAATCAACTAGCCGAACACCTAATCTAGCAAGATGATGCATCTCACGAACTAACTTCCTTTTATCTCCCTCCATATGAGCAACACTATCCATAGACAATCTACTAAAGGCATTCTCCACTACATTGGCCTTGCCCGAATGATATAACACACTCATATCATAATCTTTTAACAACTCAAGCCACCTTCTATGGCAAATATTAAGATCTTTATGTGTGAACACATACTGTAAACTCTTGTGATCCATGAACATATCTACATGAACCCCTTAAAGATAATGCGTCTAAATTTTCAAGGCAAAAACAACAGCTGCCAACTCAAGATCATGGGTCAGATAATTCTTTTCATGGGGTTTTAGTTGTCTAGAGGCGTAGGCTATGACCTTGCCCCTCTATATCAAAACACAACCAGGACTAACTCTAGAAGTATCAAAGTAAACAACAAACCCATCTGAACAATCTGGCAAAGTCAAGACTGGGCGGAAGTGAGTCGAGTCTTTAACTCCTGAAAGCTCTTCTCACAAGAATCTGAACACTGAAATTTGACCTTCTTCTGAGTCAATCAAAACATGGGAGAGGTGATAGAAGAACACCCTTCAACAAACTATTTGTAATAGCTAGCCAAACTCAAGAAACTCCTATTTTTATATGGAGAGATGGGTCTAGGACAGTTTCTCACTACTTTGGTCTTTTGAGGGTCAACTCAGCTACCACCACCAGAAACTATATGGCCAAGGAAAGCTATAGATCTTAGCCAAAATCTTCACTTATTGAACTTAGCAAATAACTGATGATCTCTAAGGGTCTACAACACAACCCTCAAATAATTTGCATGATCATTCTCATTACAATAATAGACAAGGATATCATCAATGAAGACAATGATGAACATGTCCAAGTACTTATTGAATGTCTAATTCATCAACTCCATGAAAGATGCAGGGGCATTTGTTAGTCCAAAAGACATAACCATAAATTCATAGTGACCATATCGAGTTCTAAAAGTTATCTTCGAAATGACATATTCTCTGACTCTAAGCTGATGGTAGCTGGATCTGAGGCCTGTCTTAGAGAAATAACTGGCACCCTAAAGTTGATCGAACAAGTCATCAATTCTGGGGAGTGGATACTTACTCTTGATAGTGACTTTGTTCAACTAGAAGAAGTCAATGCACGCTCTAAGGGAACCATCTTTTTTACGCACTAATAGAACAGGAGTACCCCATAGAAAAATTCTAGGCTTTATGAATCACTTATCTAAGAGATCCTTCAATTGTTCCTTCAATTCGTTAATCTCGGCTGGAGCCATTCAGTAAGGGGTAATAGAGATAGGCTAGGTATCTGGAAGGAGATCTATCTCAAAGTTGATTTCCTTTTTGGGAGGAACTCCAGGAAGATCTTTGGGAAATATATCTGGAAATTCCCTTACTATGAAAATGAACTCAAGGCTCAGAGTCTCAAAATTTGAGTCTTTGACTCAGCTAAAATAATAAATACACCCCTTGGATATCATCCTTCTTGCTCTAAGATAGGAAACAATCTGACCCCTAAGCACTGAAGTACTACCCGTTCATTCGATAACTGGTTAATTAGGAAACTAAAACTAAATAATTCTATTTCTACAGTCAACTGAACCATAAAACGAGTGGAGCCAATCTATACTGAGAATGACATAAAAATCAGTCATCTCTAACTTTACAAGATTAGTTGAGGTGACTTTCTAAGCTATTATGACCGGGCAATTTCTTTATACTTACCTGGCTAATAATTGATTTACCCACTGGGGTAGACACTGAGAAAGATTTTGTTAACGTTTTGAGACTGACATTTAAGCTGACGATTATATAAGGAGTCACAAAAAGTGAAGCTCTAAGATATAATAATGCATAAATGAAGGTGAAAGACTTGTAATGTACCCGTAACAATATTAGGAGAACTTTCCTGATCATGTCGAGTCTAGAGAGCGTACAACCTGTTCTGATGTATCCCACTGGTTGCACTAAAAGTGGCACCCTGCTGAGTCGGGCGACCTGCTGAGGTGATAAAAGATTGGACTGGCCCTTTTGGTGTGAATCTTTCCCCTCTAAGCCACCACTGGATACTCACAGATCCTATGGCTTGGCTTTCCACATCCAAAACACACATCACTACCATCCTTACACTTACCCTGATAATTCATACCACATTTTTGGCAAAGCGGATTAGTAAGACCACTGTTCACACTACCTTAGGATATAGAGCCTGCGTTTTATCTCGACTGTCTTGCCTGAACATAAGCACTTGCGCACTAGCTGAATATAAAGCTGGGGATGAAATTTTTTGAAGAAATTAAGAATAATTACTGCTTTCTGACCATGGCTGATAAAAGTTAAAACTATATGTTTTGGACCTCTTATTCTCTCTCTCCCTCTCCTTACGCTTCTCCTCCATAATCTACTGAGCATAAAGCATGAGTCTAGATAGGTCCTTATTCTTAATCAATATGGTGATCCTACACTCTTTGACCACACTATTGGTTACACCAGATACAAACTTACTCATTCTCGACATGTTATCCGCTACCATAGTAGGAGCATACCTTGCCAACTGGGTGAACTTAAACGAGTACTCCTTCATGCTCATATTACCCTTCTTTAAATTAATGAACTCCTGAACCTTAGCTTCCCTTAACTTTAGGGGAAAGAACCTGTCTAAGAATGCTACAGCAAACTCCTTCCACTCTACCGGCCTTGCATCAACCTCGGTCCTCCTTCTAGTGCTTAAGCCAGGGTGTGAGCTACATCCTATAACTGATATGCAGCCAACTCTGCACTCTCACTCAAAGTGGCACCCATGATACCTGTCACTTTCTGCACCATGTCCAGAAACTCATGTGGATCATCCTCAGACTTAGATCTAGAAAACAGAGGGGGATTCTTTTGAGTGAAATCCCAAATCCTAACTTCAACTGTATTTGCCACTGGATTGGATAGGAAAATAGTCTGATGGTTGTTCTGAGCAGCTACAGAATGGGCTAGGGTAGTGAAAGTGGCCCTGAATTTGGTGTAAGAGACATGCTCATTCAAGGGATCTTTCTTAAAAAATGGTGTGGACTGATCCCCGTTTCTTCTTTCATTATTTCTTCTAGGAGGCATTTTTTGTAGATGGAACGAAGGATGAGTTAGAAAGAGGAATTAATATTTCAGCTATATTTTTATAATTAGTTGTTGACAAGTCAATTTGATATCATGGAACTTGACTGGAGACATTAAAAGACATAAACATGGTAGAAAATATTGATGAGTGGTGGGTTGACTCTAACGCTTACCATCATATTTGCTATGACAAAGACCGATTTAAAAAATATACCCCATTTAAGGAGCCTAAAACCAACATGTTTGGTGATTCTCATACCACTCAAGTTCTTGGAATGATAAATGTCGAGTTGAATTTTACTAAAGATGGGTATTAATTTTAAAAGATGTACTTTATACTTTTTCTATGAGAAAAAAATTGATGTCTAGTTTTCTTCTTAATAATGTAGGTTTCAAACAAATTATTGAATCTGATCAATATGTAATTACAAAAAGTAGTATTTTTGTGATAAAAAGGGTATACTTGAGATGAAATGTTTAAGTTGAACATTGATATGAATAAAACATTTACTTCTATTTATATGCTTTATTCTAATAATTTTGGAATAAAACATCTATTTCTATTCATATGCTTTCTTCTAATAATTTTGCATGCTTGTTTGTGTCATATTAATAATCGGTATGTCGGAATCATGTGTAATTAGGATTAATTTCAATGATCAAATAAATTTTGAAAAATGTGAAGCTTGTTGTAAAGCCAAATAACGAAAAAAACGTATTTTCAAGTTGAAAGAAAAACTGATTTACTAGGATTAATTCATACTGCTATTATGAACTTGGAGAAATTCTAACTCATGAAGGAAATAGATAGTTTATCACTTTCATTGATGATTTTTCTAAGTTGACATATGTTTACTTAATGAAAAATAATAATGAAAAATAAACGTGATGCTTTTGAGGATTTTAAAACATTTCTCTATGAAGTTGAAAATTAGTTTCGTAGAAAAATAAAAAGAATAAGAAGTGATAGAGGCCGTGAATATGAGTCTAGTGAGTATAATTATTTTCTTAGATTATTGGGTATAATTCATAAAACTACTACTCCTTATTCTCCTGCATCTAACTACATAGCGGAAAGAAGAATAGAACTTTGGTTGGATTGACTAATGTCATGCTAATTGCGTCAAGTTCACCTCTAAATTAATGGGGTGAAACTCTTTTGACTTCTTATTATGTGTTGAATCGTGTGCATCATAAAAGGACTAAATTAACACCTTTTGAGTTATGAAAAGGTCACAAGACAAATTTGGAATATTGAAGAGTTTGGGGTTGATTAGCCTATATAAAGTTAATGGATCCTAAAATCTCTAAGTTGGATTAAAAATAGTTATTACTTGTGCTTTTCTAAGTTATTCTTCAAATAGTACAACATATAAATTTTTTAATCTTGAAGATAGTATTATAATAAAGTCTGGTAATGCTATTTTCATAAATAAATTTTCTTTGATTCTAAAAAGAGCGAGGCCAAAGGATTAAAGAAAATATTTTGCCACTACTATTTTGAAAATAAAGAAAATTATTATTTTGAGTTAAGAGAAAGTAAAAAAGTTCAAGTAGAAAATTTTTTTGGTCCTGATTATAATGTTTTTAATGTTGGAAATGACCTTCTCACTTTAAAAGAAGCTTAATCTTCTCATGATGATATTTTTGAAAAGAGGCTGTAAATGATGAAATAGAATTACTAATTTTCAATGAAACTTGGAAGCTAGTTGATTTACATCAGGTTATAAAATAATTTAATATAAATGGGTCTTATGAAAAAAGTTAAAATTGGATGGATCTATTGATAAATACAAGGCTAAGCTAGTGGCTAGAAAGCCTAAAATTTTTTGATACTTTTTTTCTGATAATTAGAATTACATCTACTAGACTTTTAATTGCTATTATTGCTTCAATTTTTGGTTTACAAATTCAACAAATGAAAGTAAGAACTACTTTTTTAAATGGAGACCTAAGTGGGGAAATATATATATGAAATAACCCGAGTATTTTATTAAAGTTGGCCAAGAAAGCAAAGTGTGTAAACTTGCTAAATTTCTATATGGCTTGAAACAAGCACCAAAGCAATGACATGAAAAGTTTGATTTCTGCATGATTGAAAATGACTTTAAAATAAATGAGTGTGATAATATCATAAGTCTTAGAATAATTCACATGTTATTATTTACCTAAATTTTAATAATTTATTGATCTTTGGCTCTAACATTAATGTTATTGGAGAAACTAAAAAAATTCTTAGAGGTTATTTTGATATGAAAGATCTTGGCGAGGCATATTTATTTCAGGCATAAAAATTACTAGAACATGTGATGGAATTTTTCCTGACAAGTCACATTATGTTGAGAAAAATTAGAAAAATATAATTTCATTGATTGCAGTCATGATGTAATTCCTTTTGGTTCTAACATTCACTTATTTTCTGTTCAAAGTGAAAATGATGCAATAAACTAGAAAAAATATGCTAGCACAATTGAAAGTTTGAGATATATGACTGCTTGCAGTAGGCCTGATAATACATATGCCGTCGGAGTACTTAGCAGGTTTACTAGCAAACCGGGTAATGAACATTGACTTGCTATAATGTGAGTTATGAGATATTTAATTGGGACAAAAACTTGTGATTTGTTCTATAAAAACTATCTTGTTGTACTTGAAGGCTTTTGTGATGCGGATTGAAACACTTTATTAGGTGATTACTTATCTACTACTGGTTATGTATTTACTTTGAGTTTTGATGCTATTTGTTAGAAATCAAAAAAGCAAATTATTATTGTTAACTCTACCATGGAGGTTGAACAAATTACTTTAGCTTCAATTCATGAGGAAGCAAACTAGTTAAGATATTTATTATTTCAAATGCTCTATTTTGAAAAACCAATTTCTCTTATATTAATTTATTATGATATCTTCGATGCAATTGGTACAGTTCAAAACAATGTCACAACGGTAAACCCATACCTATAAGGAGAAATATAGTAAGGAGAAATCATATTTGACAAATGATACTTTTAATATTGATTATGTCAGATCTTCTAATAATCTTGTAAATTCATTGACTAAGGCTTTAGCAAGAGCAAAGGTCTGGAGCACATCGTTGGAGATAGAATTGAAGCCTAAAAAATCCTATGTCACATCTGAGGATACCAAATCTAGGAACTAGAGATCCTATAACAAGATTCAATGAGAAAAATAAATTACATGATGACTTGTTTAGAAAAATTCACTATTTTACTATCCCTCATTATGATGTGAGTACATTTTCGTGTAATGATTTGTGAGGTTGTGTCTCAAAAACTCTTGATAAAATCTGTATCTCATAAGAGTGGGGTGCTAAAATTACAGGCACACTCTCGACAGATTTCGCTTATGTGAGTGTAGAGGTAGGCTTCTTCCTATGAAAATTAGACTCATTCGTAAAGATACTCATGAAAATAGAGATAGAACAAGATTATAAAGTTCTGGCTAAAAAGTAAATATCAACACCTTGACTATTATGTGTAATTCAGTGATAATTTATGTTTCTTAAGGAGTCATAGTTCAAGTTTGGGACCACTACGACTCTAGAGTAAAATTTAATGTTTTACTAAGTAGAGGTTCAATGAAGAGCACACCTTTATTTTGTATAGTAGTCTTTCTTCAACGAGTAGAATCCTTTATATTAATATTAAAATGAGTGGGGAGTTGTTAGGTTATGTGCATTTCAATATTAATTTGTTTGTGAAATATTGAGGATCAATTTGTTGCACTAACCAAAAAAGTGCTGCTGCCTTTTCATTTTTCCTCTAGGGCCATTATGTAACTTATTGGCCTTTATTTGCCTTAATATTCTAATAACTCATTTTGGTCATTAGTTGCTAATTATGTTGCATTAGTGTTGGTCATTAAATGCTTAAGTTACAAGTTCTCGTGTGAACCATCTCCCAGACATTTTGGTGGCTTAATTCCCCTTTACTCTTATTATTTTTGTTTCTTTGATATTTTGAGTTAGTGGTAAGAATATGACCATAAGTTTCTTCTAACTTCTACCACTATTCTACCTCATTACTTTATAACTCTTGTAACCACTATTTCATTTATCTTCCCACTAATTCTTCCAATTCATTTCATGAAAGATTTTCTATCTATAAATAGAGTTGATCTTGCATTATTTTTAAGTATATGAAAATATAGACTTCACAAAAGTTAGTAAAAAGAGAGTTTATTTAGTTGAAAGGAGGTGTTTATTTTGGAGCTTTAAACTCAACTCTTATCCAAATTTTATTGAGTTGTAATTTGTGAGAAGGTTGTTTTATCCTTGAGGGGACAAGTCAAGAAGATTACTGTAGGACCAGTGAAGATATTTGTTGTAGTGGACTTGAATCTCCTTAAGAGAGTAAGATATCTATGCCTCAATCAACAAGAAGATTACTTTTATTTTCATCATTTTTTGTATTTTTCATTTGTGATTGGTGTAATTTTCACCAACAATTTTAAGAAGATTCAAGGGAAACAATTGAAAAATTCACGGATGTCAAGATGAGAGATCTCAACAAGTTATTTCGATTCAACAGTACTCATTTCAAAAGGTGGAAAGGTAAAGTATTTTTCTTTGTAAGTCTTGTCAGTATTTCTTATGTGTTAACTGAGAAGAATTCAAATAAAGTAGATAGCTCTTTCATGAATGATGATGAATTTATTTCTCTTCAAGAAAAAGTTGAAAAGTACGACGGAGACTCCTGCAAGGGTCGGTATTTTACTTAATTGTCTATATGATAATTTTTATGATTATTACGATAGAACTTACTCTAGTGTAAAGAAAATTTGGAAAACATTGGAGAGTAAGTATGTAACCGAGGAGGCGAAAAATATGTTGCTAGCAATTTTTTTGTTTTCAAATGGTGGACAACAAATCAGTGGTAGATCAAGTTCAGGACTTTATAATGATTGCTAGCGAGCTCAGGTCTGAGAAAGTCAAAATTGTAGACAACCTTATTGTTTGTGGCATAATAGATAAATTTCCTCCTTCTTGAAAGAAATATCAAAAACTTATGCTTCACAAATAAAATAAAATTTATCTTGAGACTTTAATAATGCAAATCCGCATGGAAGGAGATGCAAGGGGCCAAGATGCACTTTTGCAAGTAGAAGAGAACAACATCACATCGAAGGTAGATTTAACTATATCAAATAATGTTGCCTTTGATAAGAAAAAAAAATACTTCATTAATGCCTAAGAAGAAAAAATTATAGGAAAATAATGGTAGACCTCACGAGCAATAATGATGGAAATAACCAAGTACAAAATCAACAAGTTCAAATAATGAAATCGTGCTTTGTTTGTGGTAAGAGTGAGCCTATTGCTCAATTTTTTAAATTTAAAAAATGTAGGTTTGCACCTCAGGCTAATTGTGACGCTCCAATCACCTACACCCTAGACGTGACATAATACTTAGAACCATGAGTGGACCAAGATAAACCTTGTCCTAGCATGAAACATAAAACATAAATAAAAAAATAATGCTGAAGCTAAGACATAGAACTTTTATAAATAAATAATGAAATAATTTCATGTCTAACAAATAAATAATATGAAGTCTGGGTACAATAGTTTGACTGTCTATGAAACCTTTACTAATACTGATTAATCACTTAAATAAGCTCCAGTCTAACTCTAAACAACTAAAAGAGACTAAAATAGAATGAGAGCTCTAAATAAGTTGCCCTCGAAGGATGAGGACTCACCAACAACTGACTTGAATCTAATTGCATTTCCTATCAAAAAACTATGAGAAATTCCTGAATCAACATTATGAAACAATATAGGCACAAGAAGTATGCATCATTTCGTTGAATATACTGGTATGCAAAGCAATAAAGTAAAATAATTTTAATATCTAAAAGCTGTAAACTGATACATGAATGACATGATCATAAATAGATCCAAATAATTGAAAATGTGAACGACGAACTTGAAGGTTTAAACTCAAAGTAATATAAGTAAAATTTTCTTAAAACATGTTCATAAAACTAAAACTGTACGATTAAAGTCTGAACAAAACTTAAAAATAATGCCCCATTAATACATTCTTTGAACTAGTGGCCTCGGACAATCATACATTATCTTAAAATAAACAAGTTTCTATTAACCAATAGAAATAATGTGAGCAACATGGAATCCAATGTCTTGCCCACATTGAGAAGAGTTGTCCTTCACCTTGTCAGGGTGTAAGACAAGTTTCTAAAAATCATACATGACTTAAAATATTGTATCAACATAATATATATATATATATATACACACACATATATATATATATATAAACTTCTTAATTCGATAAACTTAAGATACGATAAACTTCTTAATTTTCTTTTCAAGGCATGATATATCATAAAGATCTTTTGCAAATTTTTCATAAACATATACTTGAAAACTATAAATCAAAATGTATGGAAATAATGAATAATCTAATAAGTCATGAAATGTGTTTCTCAATAACTTTAAAGAAATTAGTAAATTTTGCCTGAAAATTCAATGGACATGTAATGAGAATCAAATCAAGGGAAAGACTCAAAACTCATAGAATTCTTACTAAAAATCCTAGGACGTTAAAAAAATATCATCAAGAAATCAAGAATTTAAATTAAGGATTTCAACTCCTAAAATTTTTAACCCGATTCATGGCTTAAACTAAAAATATTTCTTGGGCTGTGGGGAGAATGGGTTTCAACATGAAAGGAATAACTTTATATATCTAAGGAATTGAGAATTTTGAAGAAGATTTAATGAAATATTTCTTGGAGATCCTAAGCTTTGGTTTTGCTTGAAAATTTAGCCATAGGGTTTGAGAGAGAAGAACCGAAAATAACTCAAGAAATTCTCACTGATTTAGGCCTAAATAGGGTTAAAATAATTAGATTAGGAGGTCATTTAGCGTATAAAAAGACCATAATGCCCCTAATATTAATTAAAAACTAAAATATTTTCTTGGGTGATACAATATCCCCCTTGGGATCATTCATCCTCGAATGATGTCTATGAACCTTTTTAAAGCTCTACAAGGAAGGAGTAGATGGTGCAACTTCACTTTGACACTCTCTCATGACTCACACATACGAAAATATCATGATAAATCTCATGTATGGAATACAAGAAAGACCTGTATGCATGCACTATAAGATATGGGGCTTGAGTAAACATGGGATGAAATACGAGGCCATGGAATAATAAGAATGGATTGCTCTTATTTTAACTGACACATCCATCACCTTTAAGTTTATCAACATTTCTCTGCTGTGCTCATCTCTACAGACACTATAATTCATAACTTACAAATTGTAACTCTTATTAATGTATACAAAACTAAAAATGTGTAAGTCTAACTACATGCTCATCCATATTCAGGCCTACCTCAAAAATTCCATCCCTAGGTTCTCTATTTCTTTGTACTACTTCAAATTACTATCCCACGAGCTCCCATCAAGAATTTTCTAGCCTCACAATAAAATAGTCCACATGAACCTCATGTTATATTCAGGCATATTACTAAAATCATTTCGTGGACAACAATACAAAGTCAAACCATAAATCATCTTCTAACTTGTAACACCCTGCATTTTCATGCAAAACTTTGAACAGTCATTCCTATATGTGTAAACTCTCATAAAAAGATTTGGATATGAATATATGAGTAACGCCCCGAGTCTGCACTCCAGATGCCACACGGTGTTTACGACCCTGAAGGACCATTAACCCATGATTGGTACCTGCTGTGAGCACTGAATATTAATACTAAAATAATAAAAAAGTTAGGTTAAGGTGCCATAAGGTTCATACTATGAATACTGATAAATATAGAAATTGATAATAACATCTAAAAACTGACTACTGTATGAACTAGTCTAGTCTGAAAAGCCTCTAACTAAACTGTCTGAATGTGGAGTTAATGGGACAAGCCTCCAAATAACTCCGACTAATAAAATACCGAATCTACTGTAATGCAGAAATAAAAGAATATCCTCGATAGATGAGGGCTCACTACTAAATCTGCTGCGGTTGATTGAATCTGACTAAGCGCAGTTAGGAACTTGAGCGTTCAAAAATATGATATGAGACATCATAGAGTAAGAAAGAGTATGCGATCAGTACATGAAATATACTAGTATGATAGATGAGATAAGGATAATATTCATGGTTTCATATGCTGGAACAGTTACCGACTTAGTGATATAAATATAACTGAATGAGAGTACATGGATAACTGAAGCTTCTGTAACCACTGATTATCCAATATTGTGCATATATATATATATACTGCTTCTGAGATTTATAATGAAACTAAGTACTGAGTTCTGATAACTGAGTAACCGATATCTGAGATTACTGATAATTGGATTATTGATAACTGGGCGACTATTTTTGATAGTCCTAATTCTGTAGAACTAAATTAAGTTCTATGTTAAGACTAAAACTAAAACTATGGGAGGTAATCATCTAAACGACATGTCCCTCTCTGAACTGATTGGGGTCTACCCTGTAACCCCAGTCGAAAGGGTGTCAGTATCATACCACGGGTATAGACACTGGTTGTGTGGATCCACTGAAATATCATCTCGAAGGATTAAGGGTGACTCTCTGCTGGTAGGATCCCTAATGAGAGCAGTATTACCCTCAATTGGCAGGTAAACACCTTATCAACCCTCAACTGGGAGGGTGATATCTCAACCTATGTTGGCTACAAGTTTTGGAACACAAGGACTGTTACTAAGGATCATACCCTCTATTGATAAGTGAGCCTCCATCCTTGGTTTCACTCGGTGTTGAATTCTACTCGCAACTGAATGACACTAATTCTTAAACTGAAGTTTTACTAAGTTCTATAACTAACTGAGTACTACTGTTCGTGACATTACTGAGACTATTTTATAGCTACTTTGATCTAGGCAAACAACTAGATTTTTCAATAGTGAATACCCCCAGGACTCGATAGCGTCAATAGTAAAACATGACATATTCTTGAAAGCATACTAGCTGGTCACTAAATCATGATTCATTCATTAAGACATTTTGTCAAACATTTGCAATGTATGAACTTGTACATGAATAGGAACACATGCTAACATGTCATAATTACACAATTCAATTCACATAGGCATTCTAACAAACACTTGGGGAGAATGATATTTTCACATAATAATAATAACCATATATAAATATCGCGGCTACAACATTCAACTTGTAAATTCAAGGACTTAACATGAGAATCACATAATTCATCACACATGCTATCTTAATTTCATGAAACTTGTAAATAGTCTTAGATTGAAGCCCATACAACATCATGAACATACATACAATCTAATTAAGCATGGAAATCATAATTCTGAAAACTTGTATTTTAAATAGGGTTCCTAGACTCCATGGGTGGTAAGGGCCCATGGATAGACTCCTAACATACCTGGGAGGTTTAATTCTTGAAAATTCTAGGGATTGTTCTTGATCCTTGAAGGCTAGGGTTTTGCTAATTAGTAGAGAGAATGATCTTGATAGAGGGGAATCAAGTAATGATGACTTAACTAGGTTATTAGGGGTTAATTAACGTGTTTAGATTGATTAGGGCTGTGGAAAAAGACAAAATTATCCTTGAAAGAAATTAAAATTTGCATCACCAAATTCCCAATTTTGTCCTTCAACGTGGTGGCATCACGGTGAGCCACTGGAAGTTAGATGAAACTGTTTAAAAATGGACAATTGAAAAATTATATTTTGGCGCGACGTGGGGGTATCACGTCGGGCTACTGTAAATTGACAATTATGAAATGGCACCTTGGAGCAATGCAGGACAATCATGATACCTCACTAGCAAATGCCAATTAGGAATTGGAAATACACCGCGATGGGCTGGAATCACGGTGTCTCACTAGAAATCGACGAATGCCATTTTGACCCTCACCACGATGCGGTGCTTCTCAATTTGACATACTACACTGACTATAGGTAGCTAGGGCATGCCTCCAATTACCATTAATCAATACATATGGATAATAAAAAAACAACATATAAACTGCAATGGATTGGAGCACCCAAAATAGGAGAACTTATCACTTGCTGGCTGAAAGTTGAGAACTGTTTGACCCTGGTGTATGGACTACTTTGGGTACCTACATTAGAAACAATGTAGCCACACAGACGTATATATAGTCAGTACTTCTAGAATGTACTGAGTAAGTGGAGGTGAATGTAATAAGTAAAATTGAATAGATACATAATCTTAAAACGTGCATGTTAAGTGTAAGTAGACTCACCAAGAAACTGAAATCAACTGAAAGCTGACGTATCTTAAAACATGAGTAACAAAGATAATCTGATAAGTTGATAAATCACTACACTTAGTTTCTTAAATCTTTACTTTTGTACAATAAGTAAAACTGAAGTTTGGAAGCAGTTAAACATGAATATTATACATAAATCTCATGTAAATATAAACATGTTGTAAAACTGAACTGAGGATCATGTATAGATATTGAGCATGAAAAACATGAACATGTAAAACTAAGAATGCAAGACCAAGTATATCATGTACTAACATGATCTAAATAACATGAATAATCTATAAAACTGACTTAACAATTACTGAAATCTGATTACTTGGTCAAGCAAACCTGAATTAAGATAAACTGAATACTGGCTGAATCTGTGGGAGCTATCATAGAATCGACATAAAATATAGAGCTATCATGGAGTCCAACGCCTAACCCATGTTGAGGAGGGCTGTTCTATCCTTGACATCAGAGTAGAACTTGAACTAGAGTGATCACTAAACTAAGCTCATATTGAGCAAGGGGAAACACTCTCTGGTGAGGCCCCTAAACATACGACGACACATAGTTTTTGGGGAAGTAGGATGCGCTGAACTCACACTTCCCACTCGGTTCTAAATACTAATCCCAACTGAAAAACACTAAAATATTAACTTATGCATGCACTGAAGATAATAAACTCAGGTCATGGTCTTTCGAAAACATTAATGCATACAGAGTCTGAAGTAATCATAAATATGTAGATTGATAGTGCTCGACATGATCGTAACCAACTGAGTTTAACAATAAAATCTTGGGCTAACTGACTCACTACTTGAAAAGTCTGAAACATAAGTAAACATATAGGTATCGGGTGTTCATAACCGCCAACCAAGAATGATTACAGAATTTGATGGAAACACTTAAAATAGTGACATAAGGTCATAATTCAAAAACCCAAAACATTAGATATTTTAATAGTCTAATAAATTTCATGAATGTAAACATGGGAATGAGTTAACCTTGGGAAAATATCATGTTTATATAGTAACATGATATTAACTGAACATGACATGGGGATTTGGAACTTCAAGCATATTGGAGCATAATTCTCATGGAGTAAAACTATTAACATAACATGAATGTAAAACAATGAGGAAACATGGATGAATTTCATAATTTACATTGTGATTGATCACAAATTAGAGTGAAATTCATACTTGAACCCCAAAAGAGGATTTTTGGGCTCAATAGGTGAAAGTAACCCATTGATGAATACCCCACATACCTGAATTTCTTGATTTCTTGATGAAATCTTGAAATTGGAACTTGAATTTTTGAGTTCTTAGGGAAGGAAGCTTGAATTTCTTGTTCTTAGAAAGATACCCTAATTTATTTTCTCTTGAGAGTGGAGAGGAGAGTAAACATTACCCCAAAAGAGGATTTTTGGGCTCAATAGGTGAAAGTAACCCATTGATGAATACCCCACATACCTGAATTTCTTGATTTCTTGATGAAATCTTGAAATTGGAACTTGAATTTTTGAGTTCTTAGGGAAGGAAGCTTGAATTTCTTGTTCTTAGAAAGATACCCTAATTTATTTTCTCTTGAGAGTGGAGAGGAGAGTAAACATTAAAAACTAACTAATGATGTGAAACTATCATGTATATGGTGATTTAAGTAGTAAGGGTAGGGTTTGGGGCAAGGAAAAGACCAAAATACCCCTAGAGAAACTAAATAAAAATTGCAGGATTTTTCAGTTGATAGCTTATCAACTTAGTCATCAACCCATAGATAGACTTGGATATATACTAATTAAGGTTGAAGACAAAGTTAGTAGCTCTTCACTTAGTTGATGACTTATCACCTCAAGTCATCACCATGTAGCTGGATTGGTTAAGGCTGACGACAAGGGTGATAGCTCATCACTTAGTTTATGGCTTATAAACTCAATTTATCACCTTGTATCTTGATTTGGTCCTATTCTATTAAAGGCTGACGACATGGTTGATAGCTCATCACTTAGTTGACGGCTTATAACCTCAAGTCGTCACCTTGTTGATTGACGAACACTTTGAAGTAAAATGAGCATAACTTTTTACTTCGATATCTGATTAAGGTTAAACCAAATGCGTTGAAAAGAAGACTCGAAGATCATTCATTTTATTTATATTAGAGCACCTGAATCATCATATTCTAATATTTGATCGGTTACTAAAGCTCAATCCATACAAGTGTTCTCAACTCGACTTTGCTCTAAGTACTTCCTAGGAACATATTTCACCTTAATGGAACATCACACACTAGGTAAATGCTTCAATTGTTCATGTTTAGTATTTAAACTCAGTCTATCTATATTTTTTAGCTTAATCAGTCTTATTCGAAGATGAATGTCCCCAAGGGGAAGATATTGTAATACCCCGTATTGTCCTAGCTCAGTTTAGCTCTCAGTATGCAAGAATTCCTATATATATATATTTAAAAAATACTTAGAATTTTCAAGCTTAAGACCCATCATTATGTAGGAAATTCAGTTAGCTTTCTAACTATATAAATTTCTCCCAAATTTGATATTTAGGTGAGAAGTTATGACACTTTAAGTGAAACAGTATGTCAAATTGAGAAGCACCACGTTGCGGTGAGGGTCGAAATGGCATTCATCAGTTTCCAGTGAGACATCGTAATTCCAGCACATCCCAATAAAGTTCCAGATCCCAACTGGTAATTTCCAGTGAGGTACCGCAATTGGCTCGCGTCGCGCCAAGGTGCCTTTTCATAATTGTCAATTTCAAGGAACCTGACACGATACCCCCACGTTGTGCAAAAATGTAATTGTGCAATTGTCTATTTTTAAATAGTTTCAGCCAACTTTCAGTGGCTCACTACGATGCCACAACATCGTGGTGAAGGCCAAAATCGATAATCTAGTGACGTAAATTTTAATTTCTTTCAAGTACAATTTAATGTTTTTCCATGGCCCTAATCAGTCTAAACATGTTAATTAACCCCTAATAACCTAGTTAAGTCATCATTTACTCAATTCCCCTCTAATTAAGATCATTCTCTCTTCTAATTATCAAAACCCTAGCCTTTAAGGATCAAGAAAAATCCCTAGAATTTTCAAGAATTAAACCTCCTGGGTATGTTTGGTGTTCATCCATGGGCCCTTACCACCCATGGAGTCCAAGAACCCTAATTAAAAATACAAGTTTTCAGATTTATAATTTCCATGCTTGAATTAGATTGTATGTATGTTCATGATATTGTTTGGGCTTCAATCCATGACTAATTACAACTTTCATGAAATTAAGATAGCATGTGTGATGAATTATGTGATTCTCATGTTAAGTCCTTGAATTTATGAGTTGAATATTGTAGTCAAGATATTTATATATGGTTATTATTATTATGTGAAATTATCATGCTCCCGTAGTGTTTGTTAAAATGCCTATATGTATTGAATAGTGTAATCATGACATGTTAGCATGTGTTCCCATACTTGTACAAGTTCATACCATGCCAGTCAAAATGTTTCAATAAATAAATCATGACCAAGTGACCAGCTAGTATGCTTTCAACAATATGCCATGTTTTACTATTGATGCTATCAAGTCTTGGGGATATCCAATGCCTAAAAAATATAGATATTTATCTAGATAATAGTAGCTACAGAATAGTCTCAGTAATGTTACAAATAGTAGTAATCAGTCAGTTACAGAACTCAGTGAAACTCAGCCCATTTCGATTCAGTTTAATAATCAGTGTCATTCACTTGGGAGTAGGATTCAACACCGAGCAAACCCAAGGATGGGTCTCACCTGTCAGTGGAGGGTGTGATCCTTAGTAGCAGTCCTTGTGTTCCTGAACTACGTAGCTAGCGTAGGTTGAGATATCAACCTACTAGTTGAGAGTTGATAAGGTTTTTACCTACCAATTGAGGGTAATAGCACTCTCATCAGGGAACTTGCCAGTAGAGGGTGACCCTTAGTCATTCGGGATGATATTTTAGTGGATCCACACTGCCAATGTCTGTACCCATGGCACAGTACTAACACCCTTCCAACTGGGGTTATAGGTTGGACCCCAATTAGTTCAGAGAGGGGCATGTAGGTTAGATGATTACCTCCTACAATTTTAGTTTCAATCTCAGCATAGAACTCAGTTCAATTCTACATAATCAGGACTGTCAGAAATAGTCGCCCAATTATCAATAATCCAATTATTCGTAATCTCAAATATCAATTACTCAGTTATCAAAACTCAGTACTCAATTTTAGTATAAATCTCAGATGCAGCATATATATGTATATGCACAGTATTGCATAATCAATGTTTACAGCAGCTTCAGTTGTCTATGTGCTCTTATTGAGTTATATTCATATCACTGTGTAAGTTAATGTTCATACATATGAACCCATGCATATTATCCTTACCTCATCTAACATACCAGTATATTCCATGATCGATCGCATACTTTTTCTTGTGCTATGATGTCTTATATCATAGGTTCGGACACTTAAGTTCCTGACCGTGCTTAGCCAGATTCACTTAGCAGCAGCAAATTGAGTAGTGAGTCCTCATCTATTGAGGATATTCTTTTATTTTAGTATTACAATAGATTCTATATTTTATTAGTCGGAGTTAGTTGGGGGCTTTTCCCATCAACTCCACATTCAGACAGTTCAATTAGAGACTTTTCATACTAGACTAGTTCAAACAGTAGTCGATTTTTAGATGTTATTATCATTGCTATATTTATTAGTATTCATATTATGAACCTTAAGGCACCTCAGCCTAACTTTTGCATTATTTCACTATTAATATTCAATGCTCATAGTAGGTACCAGTCATGGTTTAGCTTGTGGTCTTTTATGGTCGTAAGTACTGTGTGGCATCCGGGGGGCAGACTTGGGGGGTTACAAACTTGGTATCAGAGCCTAAGGTTCAATAGAGTCCTAAGGATTCTGAAAGCCGTATCAAGTAGAATATTTTTCATGGGTGTGAAGTGCGCCACACTTATAGACAAGAGGCTATAAGGCATTTAGGAAAAGGTTTCTTTCTTTCAGTGTTCATGTCATGCGAGTGAGCATGAGCTTAAGTTAAAATATCTGTCTAATTCATTCACTTCTTCTATTTATAAAACATGCCTCCCAAAAAGACCAATGAAGGAAGAACTGGAAACCATCCAGCACCTCCGCCCATTAAGGCAGATCCCTTGGACGAGCATGTCTTCCATGTAGAATTCAGAGCTATGTTCACTACTCTAGTCCATTCTGTAGCAGATCAAAATGAATGGTCAGCTACTGTTCGGGCCAACCCAGTAGAAAATACTACTGTAGCTAGGATTTGGGACTTCACCCAAATAAATCCTCCCCTATTTTCTGGATCTAAGTCTGAAGAGGATCTATAAGAGTTCCTTGATCAGGTGCAAAAAATCACAGATATTATGGGAGTGATTTCTAGTGAGAATGATGAATTAGCTTCATATCAGGTACAAGATGTAGCTCATATATGGTTTAAGTAGTGGAAGGTAGATAAGGGCAGAGATGCAGAGCCCATAGAATGGGAAGAGTTTGCTACTGCTTTTCTAGATAGATTCTTTCCATTAGAGTTGAGGGAATCCAAGGTGATAGAGTTACAGATATTCCATTACATGTTTATGCCTTATTAGATTCAAAAGTTTCTCTGTCTTTTATAACTCCTTACATAGCAGTCAACTTTAAAGTCAGACCAAAAATGTTAATGGAACCTTTATTAGTCTCGACCTCAGTGGGCTAGTCTATCACAGCTCGGTGGGTATATAGGAACTGTCCGGTTATGATATCTCAGAAAGTCACTTTAGCAGTCTTAGTAGAGTTACAAATGATGGATTTTGATGTCATTCTCAACTTGGATTGGCTTCATTCATGCGATGCCTCAGTAGACTGTAGGAATAGAGTTATCTATTTTCAATTTTCAAATGAACCAGTCCTTGAATGGAGAGGTAGTACTACAACGCTTAAGGGTAAGTTGATTTCATACCTTAGAGCAACAAAAATGATATCCAAGGGGTGTGTATATCATCTCGTGTGAGTTTAACACTTTAGTTCAAAGACTCCTAATCTTGAGTCAGTTCCAATAGTAAATGAATTCTCAGATGTATTTCTCGAGGATTTTCTTGGAGTTTCTCCCAAAAGGGAAACCGACTTTGAAATAGACTTTCTTACAGATACTCAGCCTATATCTATTCTACCATACAAAATGGCTCAAGCTGAACTTAGAGGGTTAAATGAATAGTTAAAGGACCTTTTAAACAAGGGTTCATCAGACCTAGCATTTCCTCGTGGGGTATGTTAGTCTTATTCATGCATAAGAAAGATGGTTCACTCATAATATATATAGACTACCATTAGTTGAACAAAGTCACAGTCAAGAACAAATACCTACTTCCTAGAATCGAAGACTTATTTGACCAATTTCAGGGTGCTAGTTACTTTTCTAAGATAGACCTTATATCACACTATCATCAGCTCAGATTAAAAGAATGTGACATTTCTAAAATAGCTTTTTGAACCCGATATGGTCATTTCACATTTCTAATAATGTTCTTTGGTCTCACAAATGCCACATCAGCCTTCATGGACTTAATGAATTGTGTGTTCAAGAAGTACTTGGACATGTTCATTATAATATTCATCGATAAAATTCTTGTCTATTCTCGTAGTAAGAATAATCACATAGATCACCTCAAAATCATTCTTCAGGCTCTCAGATCCCATTAGTTGTTTGCCAAATTCAGTAAGTGCGAATTTTGGCTAAAGTCATTAGCATTCCTTGGTCATATTATTTCTGATGATGTCATTAGAGTTGATCCTCAAAAGAACGAGGTGGTAAAAAACTAGCCTAGACCCATTTATCTATCATATATCAGGAGTTTCTTTGGTTTAGTTGGCTATTACCGATAGTTTGTTGAAGGGTTTTTGTCTATTGTATCCCCCATGTATATATTGACTCAGAAAAAAGTCAAGTTTTAGTGGTCGTATTCTTGTAAGAAGAGTCTTCAGGAGTTGAAGACTCGACTCACTACAACCTCAGTTTTGACATTACCAGATAGTTTAAATAGGTTTATTGTGTACTGTGATGCATCCAGAGTAGTTTTGGGTTGTGTCCTAATATAGAGAGGTAAGGTCATAGCCTATGCCTCTAGACAGCTTAAGCCCCATGATAAGAATTACCCTAACCATGATCTTGAATTAGCAGTTGTTGTGTTTGCCTTAAATATTTAGAGGCACTATTTATGTGGGGTGCATGTCGATGTGTTCACAGATCACAAAAGCTTGCAGTATGTGTTCTCTTAAAAAAATTTGAATTTGTGTAAGAGAAGGTGGTTAGAGTTGTTGAAGGATTATGATATGAGTTTTTTGTATCATTCGAGTAAGGCCAATGTAGTAGCAGATGCTCTCAGTAGGTTGTCTATGGGTAGTATTGCTCATGTTGAGGATGGTAAGAAGAAGTTAGTTCAGGAAGTTCATCATCTTGCCCGACTAGGTATCTGCTTAGTTGATTCAGTAGAGGGTAGTATGTAGGTTCAGAATAGTTTAGAATCACCTCTAGTTTCTAAAGTGAAGGAAAAGCAGGACAGAGATCCCAGCCTAGTTAAGTTGAAAGAATCAATCAGATATAAAAAAGTAGAGGTTTTCTCCTAACGGGGAGATGGTATTTTGCGTTGCTAGGGTCGGTTATGTATGCCAGGTGTATATGACTTAAGACAACAAATTCTTGGTGAAGCGCACGGTGCGCGTTACTCTATTTATCCAGGGGCCACTAAGATGTACCACGATTTATGGGAGATTTATTGATGAAGTGGGATGAAGAGGGATATCGTAGAGTTTGTAGCTAGGTTCTCTATGTGTCAATAGGTTAAGATTGAGCACCAGAAGCCTAGTGGGTCCATGCAAGAGTTCAATATTCCCACATGGAAATAGGAAGAAGTGAACATAGACTTTATGACGGGTTTGCCTCATACTCATCATCAGCATGATTTGATTTGGCTTATCATAGATAGGATGACCAAATTCGCTCATTTCTTGCCAGTCCATACTTCCTAGTCAGCTGGGGACAATGCCAAACTCTATATTAGAGAGTTGGTCAGGTTACATGGAGTCCCAGTAACCATCATTTCAGATAGAGTTACCTAGTTTACCTCTAATTTTTTGAAAGCCTTCCAAAAAGGTCTTGGTACCCAAGTTCACCTCAGTACATCTTTTCACCCTCAGATAGATGGTCAAGTAGAAAGGACCATTCAGACTCTAGAAAATATGTCAAGGGCGTGCATTGTTGATTTTAAAGGTAGTTGGGATGACCACTTGCCTTTAACCAAATATTTATATAATAACAATTATCATTCTAGTATTCAGATGGCTCTGTTTGGGGTTTTTTATAGTAGGAGATGTAGATCTCTAATTAGTTGGTTGGAGGTAGGTGAGGCCACAGTAGTAGGGCATGATTTAGTTTTTAATGCCCTAGAGAAGGTTCAGTTGATCAAAGAAAGGCTCAAGGCAGCCCAGAGCAAAAAGAAATCATATGCATATGTGAGGAGAAAGGATCTAGAGTTTGAGATTAACAATTTTATGTAACTAAAAATCTCTCCCATAAAGGGAGTGAAGAGGTTCAGCAAGAAGGGAAAGCTCAGTCGCCGATATATCGGTCCTTGCAGAATTCTCAGCCATTTCAAAAAAATATCTTACGAAATTAAGTTTCCTTCAGAATTAGCTTCAGTGCACCCAGAATTCCAAGTCTCCTTGCTAAATAAATTCATTGGTGACCCAGTAGTCATAGTCCCCTTAGAGGGTATTTATATTAAGAATGATCTCTCTTTCAAAGAGGTTCCAGTCTAAATCCTTGATTGATAGATTCGTATACTAAGGAACAAAGAAGTTCCCTTGGTCAATATTCTTTGGCGGAACTAGTTCGTTGAGGGAGCTACTTAGGAAGCAAAAGAAGATATGCAGACCAAGTATCCTAACCTCTTCTCCATATACATAGACTCATCTTGACGTAACAGTCTTTCTTAGATTTATGCAGTTCCATGTTCATTTATAGTTACAAACTTGGTATCAGTTACCATTGCATATCATTCTCAGGACAGTCATACATTTATGAATCAGTTCAGCTATGTAATCATATTTCAGTGTAAAAACTCAGTTTATCAGTAGTTTCAGTTATCTAATTATGCTTTCGTTATGCATGTTTAGTATATAAACTCAGTCTATCCATATTTCTCATCTTAATTAGTCTCATTCGAGGACGAATGTTCCTAAGGGAGAGATATTGTAATACCCCATATTTTCCTAGCTTAGTTTAGCTCTCAGTATGCAACAATTCCTATATATATACTTTCAAAAATACTCAAAATTTTCCAGCTTAAGACCCATCATTGTGTAGGAAATTCAATTAGCTTTCCAAGTATATAAATTTTGCCCAAATCCAATATTCGAATGAGAATTTATGGAACTTTTAGTGAATGTGAAACTTGTTTTAATTAGGCTTAAAGGGGGTTATGTAGATCGGCTGTGAAGGTGGAGGTCCCGGTGGGATAGATACTGGAAATTCACGTTTGCTGGTATGAGGGTTAGTCTTGATGATCGTGTGCTTGTGTCACTATATATATATGTGTGTGTGTGTGTGTATATGTATGTATCCTGTATTTATGTAGGGTTGGATCATTCCCTAGTCTTCCTTGGATATCTCTAGTTTGTGCGGATAACTCGCATTGGGGCCATTTTAACAGGGGGAGCTGGACCCATATAGCCTGTGGATTTTTATATAATGGTTGAGCTATATAGTCCAGGCTAATGTTTTGCTTTTATGCTAAACCTTGTTCTTTATCTTGGCATGTTGTATATATGTATATAATTGTTTACTTTGCTTTTGAATAATTTTGAACTAATTTTACCATGGAATTATTTATCCCTTCTCTATGTTACAGGCTAGCGCTCACCCTGCTAACCATCTTTGGAAGCTATAATCTCACGCGATGCGAGAACAACAGACACTTATGCTTTTCTGCATAGTGTTTGATGATCCCTGTATTGCTTTTGAGTTAGCTTGAAGTGGTGAGCTTTTATTCTTCGGAAGACCCCATTTCATGTTTTGGTTTCACTATGTCATAGACCATCTTTCAGTTTTTTTTGTCTGTCATTAGAGGCATGTACCAACCTAGATTGTTGTTGGTTTCTTAATAGCTTATGGATTTCTGTGTATTGGATGGTTGTTGATATTCTTATATTCTTTTTTGAGTTAGTTGAGTTACCTATCTTATTATATGTTTGGATTTCATCCACTGCTAGTCATGTTATTTTCTGGGTTACTAGGGTAAAGGGTGTGGCCTACGATCCTCGAAGGACTTGAGATACTCGTCATAGCTTGGACCTGGTTTAGGTTGTAACAAGCTTGGTATCAGAGCTCTAGGTTAATTCAGGTTATTGGGTATCCACAAAGCCGTGTCATGAGTCTCTTTTATAGGTGTGTAGCGCGCCAAACTTATAAGGGAGAGGCTATGGGGAATTTAGGAATGTTTCCCTTTCTTGTGATCTATTTCTCGAGCTATAAAGTCTAAGGTCTTGAAATCTTCTCTAATTCTATTTGTTCATATTTCACGTCATGCCTCCCCGAAGTTTTGATGCTTGTGGAAACTCTTTTGTCCCACCTGAGGACAATGTGGATGGAACTTATTCTTCTTATAGAGTACAAACCTACTCTAGGGTCCCCACTCCTGACTGCCCATGTGTAGTTCCACCGGTCCTTACCAATCCTTCCCGAGATTCTCGAGCTAATGATGTTCCTGCCCGACCGCCCTAAGGAGATATTTCTAATGCCGAATTCCATCAATTTATTCATCTACTGACCCAATTATGGACTTTTTAATCTTGTCAGTCTGATTGTGTTGGTTCTGTTGCTCCATCTTCTGAGGTCACTAAAGTTTGCCAGTTTATAAGGCTGAATCCCCTGACCTTCACAGTATCTAAGGTTGAGGAGGATCATCAAAGGTTTGTTGATGAGATGGAAATGATATTCAGGGTGATGTATGCTACTGCTACGAAGGGTGTGGAGTTTACCATATATCAGTTGAAGGATGTGGCATATCAGTGGTATGAGGAGTGGGATCAGTCAAGGGGTGATGACACTGAGCAGGCTATAAGAGAGGAATTTTCTGGTGCTTTCCTTGATTATTTCTTTCCTAAGAAGTTGAGAGAGGCTAAATATGAAGAGTTTGTGAAATTTAGGCAGGGACAGATGACTGTGAAGGAGTATGCCTTGAAGTTCCAGTAGTTGTCTCATTATGCTCGAAAGTTGGTGTCTAGCATGAGGGCTAGGATGAGGAAGTTTGCTTTTTTTTTTCTAAGGACTTTGTACTAGAGTGTAAGGCATCCATATTAAATAATGACATTGATATCTCTAGGCTTGTGGTGTATATACAGTAGGTTGAAGAAGCAAAAAAGAAACAAGCACAAATGAAAGAGAGATAGAGTAAGAAATTCAGATATTCATAGCAGGATAGAGGACAACAGAGCAGTGGTAGAGATTGTAGGCAGCGGGGCAGTAAAAAGGTTTGGGGAAATCCTGGTTCTTATTCTATGGCTAATGCTCCAAATCCTAAGCCAACTACTGATCATTGCTTTAAGATTAATAGTGGGTTTAAGGAACAAGGTGCCGAATTTCAGGCAGGTAGAGCTCAGTCATAGTGGGTTTAAGGCTCAAGGTGCCTAATTTCAGGTAGGTGGAGCTCAGTCAACTCCATCATATCCTCCTTACATATTTTATGGGCAGGTGTATCATGGTTTTTGTGATAAGGGAAGGAATAAATATTTTTGATGTGATCATCCTGGTCATTTTCAGAGAATTGTTTGTCAATAAATGTTGTTACTGGAGCTAATAAGGTTCCAGTTTCTACTTATTCAGCTCCTGCACCAAATGGTACTACTTCTAGTATCGGCACTAGTGAGAACCATCTTTATGCTCTTGCCACCTTTTAGGAATCTGAGGCATCATTTGATATTATCACTGGTATGTTACAACCTTTCTCTCGTGATGTGAACTGTTTACTTGATCTGGGGTTTACCCTTTCTTATATGACCCCTAATGTGGCTATTCATTTTGGTTTAGCTCTGAGTTCATTTTTGATCCCTTTTTTATGTCTACTTCAGTGGGTGATTCTATTGTGTCTAGAAGGGTCTACAGGGGTGGTGTGGTATCTATCTATGGTCGGGAGACATTAGTGGTTCTGATAGAGTTGGACATGTTAGATTTCAATGTGATATTAGGAATGGATTAGCTTTACTCGTGCTATGCTTCCCTAGATTGTCATTCCTGCAGGGTCAGATTTCTATTCCCAAATAAACTAATAGTGGAATGGGAGAGAAGTTCCCCATTACATAAGGAAAGATTTATTTCCTATCTTAGAGCTTCAAAGTTGATTTCCAAGGAGTGTCTTTATCACTTGGTTCGAGTTAAAGATTATATTTTTGAGGTTCTCTCTTTATAACCGTCCCCGTGGTTAACGAATTTCTTGATGTGTTTTCGGGTGATCTTCCTAGTATTCCTCCCTATAGGGAAATAGACTTTGGGATTGATCTTCTACCGGATACCCATCCTATCTTTATTCCTCCTAACAGAATGGCTCCGACAGAGTTCAGAGAACCTAAGGAGTAGTTAAAGTATCTTCTTGATAAGGGTTTCATTAGTCCTATTGTTTCTCTGTAGGGTGCCCCTCTTCTCTTGTGCATAAGAAGGATGATTTTCTTCGGATGTGTATAGCTTATCTCCAATTGAATAAGGTGACGGTGAATAATAAGTACCCTCTTCCTAGGATTGATGATCTCTTTGACCAACTTTAGGGTGCTAAGTACTTTTCTATGATTGATCTTTGGACGGGTTATCATCAGTTGAATATTAGGGAGATGGATATCCTAAGTTTACTTTCTTTTGGGTTTATTAATGCTCCAACTATATTTATGGATGTTATGAACTGGGTGTTTAGGTAATTTTCGAATTTTCTTGTCATCATGTTTATTAATGATAGCTTGGTGTATTCTAAGAGTGAGGAGGATCATGCTAATAACCTCCATATTGTGTTGTAGACCCTTAAGGATCGACATTTGTATGCCAAATTTTTGAAGTGTGAATTTTGGTTGAATGTTGTGACATTCCTTGGTCACGTTATTTCTAGTGAATGGATCATGGTGGATCCACAGAAAGTTGAGGTGGTTAGGAAGTAGCCTATACCCACGACTCCAACCAACCTTTGGAGCTTCATGGGTTTAGCTGGGTATTACAGGATATTTGTGGAAATTTTTTCATCTATTGCTGCTCTATTGACTAAGTTGACTAAAAAAAACTGAAGTTTCTGTGGTCTGATGCTTGTGCGGGTAGTTTTGAGAAGTTGAAGGACAAGTTGACTTCTGTGCCAATTTTGACCTTTCTCGAGAGTACTGATGGTTTTATTGTGTAATGCGATCCGTCGGGTGTGGGATTGGGTTGTGTGTTGATACAACATGGTAAGGTAGTGGCCTATGCTTCTAGGTAGCTAAAAGCTCATAAAAGAATTTATACAACTCATGATTCGTAAGTGTTGGCTGTAATTTTTGCATTGAATAATTGGCACCATTTTTTTTATGGGGTTGTAATACCTCGTTAGATCCTAAGCTAAGTTCAGTGGTAGTTGCATACTTAAGGGGTCCAAGGCTTGAAATTTTCACTATGTGTTAAGGACTTAGTCATTTTTAAGACCCCTAACTTCACAGATTTTATTTCTATCTTCTCAACCCCGAGACGTTGGTTTTCGAGTTGATTCATGTTTAGGTAGGTTAATAGGGTGTCTCAAGAGAGTTTTAGGATATTTAGACGAGGTTTGGATGGATGAAATAGAGAGACAATACGATAAGCCCACGACACATTGCTCTCTTCCATGGTGAGGTGGTCTGCAATGCATTGCTTTATCCCCCGGAGTAAGTAATGCGATGTGGTTCTTTCTACCACAGAGATAGAGGCGCAGGGCATTTCTCTTTCCCGTGCAACTTCTGGATTTAAGTGCCCAAGGAGCATTTGAGTTATTTCCCTAAACCTAATTCGTCCTTAACACGATTTGGGACTTCCAAAAGGGAATTATTTTCTCCTTTCACTCTAAACTTCTCTAAAGAAACCCTCCTCATTTCCCAAGAACAAAATCCAAGCATCTTTCTCAAGAAATCAAGAGTTCAAGCTTCTAAGTTCAAGAAACCGTCAAAGAGTCTTCAAGAAAACTATCTATTAAGGTATGAGGGGTATTCATCAATGGGTTACTTTCACCTATTGAGCCCAAAAACTATCATTTTAATTAAAATATGGAGCTTTTCCTTTACTATGGAATTTTATATGTTCAAGATGGGTAAAATTCATGTATTCCTAGTAATTTAAACTCAATTCATGTCCATGTATAATCCCATGACAAGTTCTGTTGCTTCATGCTTTAAATTTGAGTTTCCCATGTCATATTCAAGTGAATTTCATGTTAAATCCCCAATTTATGAATTTAGCCATGTAATCATGTTGTTTCCTCATGTTTAATACATTCCCATGTTTATGTTCATGCTTCTCACTTGTTTGGGGAAAAGTGTATGTTTTTGGTCTTTGAACTATGATTCCATACTACATTTTTAAGTTTTGACATTGTATTTTAAATCATTCAAAGTTGGCGGGTTTTGAAAACCCGATACCTATGTGTTTTTACATGACTTTAGATTTTCAAGTAATGATTCAGTTAAACCATGGATATTATTCTTTACTCAGTTGATATAATCATGATGAGAACCATCCGAAGTAATGTTCAGCTAAACATAGTTCAGTTCACTACTAGTGTCAATTCAGTTAGGAGTAGGATTTAGCACTGAGCAAACCTAGGGATGGCGGATCATCCGCCATTTAGGACTAGGTCCTTAGTAGTAGTCCCTTAGTTCTCAAACTATGTAGCCAGCATAGGATTATGAGACATCACCCGCCAGTTTAGGACTGGCACTCTTTTAGGGGTCACCCTCCAGTTTAGGACAGAGTTAGTTTGAGGTTTGTTCTATCGAATCCTCACGATGTTTAAAGGCTTTTAGAAAATCAAATCGACAGTCAGTCAGTTTCTTTCAATTTTTTATCAATTGTTTCAGACAGGCAATTTATTTTCCAATATTTTTATCAAATATTGCATACGTATCATTGCTACATATTTTAGTATTCATATTTACAGTATCTTATCAACTTATCTTCCGTACATGTGTTGTATTACTTTTTTACTCAGTGCTCACAGTAGGTATCAATTCATGGGTTAGCTTGTGGTCACTTATGGTCGTAAGAACCATTTTCACGACTAGGGTGTAGCCTCAATTCGTGACAAAACTTAGTATCAGAGCCTAAGGTTTTAAAGTTTCCTAGGGTGTATGAAAGCCACGTTAAGTAGAGTCTTGTGCATCGATGTGAAGTGTGTCATATTTATGGGAAAGAGGCTACGAGACATTTTAGGAAAGTTTGCCTTCTTTCAGTGTTCAGAGTTAGCTATTGCAACTTGATGTTCTTGAGTATATTTTTCTTTATCATAGTGTGAAGGTCCTCCACAAGCTTAGGTAGAACCTTCACTTCGGTATTACTCTCCTTCGCTTTCCATATTGGTACCTACACAAATGTCCTTAGAAATAGAAGGACTAACAATGTTAGCTCAGTTTGGTGGCAATACCCTCACTTCACTTCACACAACCTCTCTTTTTTCTATTCTCGGATTACCACCTTGCACGCCCTTACTCCTTTCAATATTTTGTCTCTAATAAGCATTTGGATGGGAGTAAGTGTTCACTTTCCTTTGAGGCTCGGGCAGAATGCACGTCACGAGGTGATTTCGCCACCGGTCTCTTACAATATTAGGCATATTTTGTACATTTAGAACTTTATGTTGCACAAATCAATCGACACCCAATCTCATATGACCGTATGTCAAGCGAAAAATATCACACCACACCTCCTCATGGTATTCACATTGGGAGAAGACAACCTTCACCCTCCCGGTATTCTTAAACCCGTCCAAGGAATATGAAACAATTAAAGGTTCTCGAAACAACCCCAAATAGTCAATAATGGATGGAACGATGTATTTTATATGGCATCTATCATCTAACACAATGAGGCAACCCTATATCCCGCAAATGATTACCTTTCTGGAGTGAACACTTTTTCTTAGATCAACATTGTAAGGCACATGAGTACCCTTTGGCTTTGGAGATGCATGTCTTCTTCTTCTCATGGGACAACCTCCACTATAGCTAGTACAACCATTCACACCAATTCAACCTTTATAAGAAGTACTACAAGGTGAAGAGTATGAATTTTCACACTCAACACATGCACTATCACCACAACTCTTATATGCTTTGCAAATGAACGAGTTATACCTAACTCCAACTAGGTTCTGATTGGGTAGTGCAAGACTCCCCATACATCCCATTTTCATCATAAAACCTATCACAATGCGCACCATTATCTCCATATTCACCATAAGCACTAGGCACTATATTCACCTTATTTTCCCCTCAAACCCGTAATCCTCTATTCTGCCCATGCTTTATTCATTGCTATTTTCATAGCCCCCATAATCTCCCTCAACTTCATAGCCATAAAATCCCACACTACAATCATAGTCACCAATGTCGTGGTCACAATAATCCTCGACTATCGAAGATATGTTCCCCTTATATCACCTTTATTCCTACAAATGAACAAACAAGATTGGTAGTAAAAGTTCCTCACCAACACTAGTATACACTCACCTTTGTGATCCTCACAATTGGAGCAACGAATATTGAAAGTTGTTTATACTCTGGTTGTCAATAAGATGTCAATCCTACTTGGCGACTGGAATAGATTCTTGTTTAACCGACTCAAGACACAAAACAAGATCTACTTACGAACTTGAAATAAAGAAGGTACGACGAGTTAAGAACAAGAAAAGCTAAATAACGAAGACACGAAAGGCAAAAGATACAAAAACTAATCTAAAACTAAGTAGGTGATTACTAGTTGTTAATTAGTTCTAGAATCAAGACATGAAACTAAGGAACAAAAATATGAAACTAAGAATCTAAAATTTGAGCCAAAATTATTGCGTGAACAGTAAATGGTGATGTGGCATCCACGTATTGGTTGTGCTTTTTAACAAGTTAAAATTTTCCAATATTCAAGTATTGATCAAGTTTCAACTTTGGAATTGTGGAATTTGATTAATGGAGGAAAATACAAGTTTCGGAGCCCCTTTGAAATTCAATCACAAAAAGTCTTGACTTGACTTGCACTTTTTCCTCAAAACATGGGTTCTTAAATCATGGAAAAGTGGTTGAAATGTGATTGACAAGTCTTTGGTGGTTGTAAGTCTTTCAAGATGTAACAAGTACTACACCTTGTTCCCTTCACTTTTTAGGATCTAACTCCCATTTTATGTTTAACAATATATGAAGGAGATGAAAAACTTCAAAAACTACAACAACATTTTTCAAGAATGACAACAACAATCACCAAGAATTAACAACAACATCCAATGGCCAACTCCAATTCACAACAACAAGAACAACACCACACGGCCAAGAATAAAAACATCAACACACGACCATTACCTTGTTCGCAATAACAATCTCAACAAGTCAAGCTTAAATATAGGTCTAGACTCAAAGTGCTACTGAAGAACCAGACTAACACTAGAAACAACAAGAACAAGTAAAAAGAAACTTCTATATATAGACACACAATATACGGCCAAGACACAACAACAAGAAGCTTACAACTCTCAGCCAAGTATAATCTCAAGAACGCTTCACTTTGTTTTTTTTTTTTAATTTTTCAACTCTCAAACCCAAGATTGATCTTGTTAGAACAAAATCAAAGATGACTGTGATACCAAATGATACGAGATCTACTATGAACACACAAAAAAAGCCACGAACAAAAGACAACAAGAAACACAAGCTACGACAGTAACACCACAAACTGAAAATAAGTAACAAGAAACAAAAACACATGATGCAATAAAGTAAAGGGATAGATAAGATGACATTAGGAGTTACTAAGAATGAAGAACCAAACCGTGTATCAAATAATAAGACCCTTAAACTCGCACCAACAAACAGCAATCTTCTTACGGTGAATGTTAAGGGAATCAACTCCGCTTACAACCACCGTTTCTAAACTAATATCAATTATGGCTTTTCCAAGTCTTACACTAAAGATGACTATTCCAAGCCCTAAACTACACTCTCAAAGAGAGAAGACTTTCAATGTTCTTCAAATATCCATCATAAACTAATGAGAAATGACCTAAAATATTCTATTTATATTCTATTACAAGACAAGACAAAATGACAACAATGCCCTTGAAAGGGAGGGGTGGCCATGGAGTGCATTTGGACCCAATGAAGTGACCAAAATGTCCTTAATAAAGGTGACCGAACCGTGAACCATTAAGTGTTTTCCAAAAAATCGTGGGTCCTCAAGTTTTCGATGCTCCAAGCAATTCTCCAAACACGGAATTGCTCTCTTGAACCTCCAAAATGGGCCCTCCATGCATTCTCTTGTGTCCTCAAGGTTACCAAAGATTGAGTCTTTAAATGTTGATCTCCAAGGATGTCATCAAAAACAATGATGTCCGTTTATCCCGTATCAATACTTTACTAGATCACTAACCAGTTATTTGATAAAATTAGTATTTGATAAAATTTGATTATGTTAATACAGATCTATGGCCTACTTGGCCAAGCTTTTTGTATAACTAAATAAAAATAATAATATAATTTTTGATAAAGGGATGGTGTCAAATTCGCATAGAAAAAACGAGATTTGTCCTCTCCTGTACTCCTATAAACGTATCTTCTTATATAAAATATCTATTTTGAAATTTGAGGTGTTTGATCGATTAAAAGAATTTGAAAAGTAGTAAAAGCAATTTTTTCAACTTACCATCATATTTATGCTCTCTCCAAGATCAATGTCGAAGCAGGAAAATATTTTTTTGAAGCCAAACATTATTTATAACTCATTCCGTACCTTAAAGGCCCAAACCAAATACTTTTATCTTCTCTTGTCTTATTTTTCATATTAGTGGTGTGAGCCCAGGCTCACGAAGGAGCCAATATTTACCATGTCAATAATTGAAGTTGTTACAACCCATAAACAAAAGGTTAAGACTGTCGCACTATTGTTTAGCTGATGGAAGGAGTTATCCAAAAACAGAAATTCAAACAAACTTTAGTGGCTAATGGAATAAAAAGTTACTAGTTGAATTGAAAAATTGAGGCTTTCAAAGTGATAAAAATAGTAAATGTCTTGAATTGAAAAATTGAGACTTTCTAAGTGATAAAAATATTAAATGTCTTGAATTGAAAAATTGAGACTTTCTAAGTGATGGTTGCAAATTTTACCTGTGAATGGCATAACTCTATTCATTATTGTCTTTTTTTTATTGTCTGTTGACTATCTTTACACATATGACTCCTGTATATAGGGTTGATTAACAAAAAGAGATCATTAATGCCTCAACTGATATATCAAATTATGAATTACCCCAGAAAACTAGCGGCAAGACGTCTAAGCAAGAGAAGTAGGGATGTGAGTATGAGCATGTGTTAAGTTAAGATGCTAGTTTAGAAAGCTAGACTCTGCGAATTCAAGCAGTTTTAATATAGACCTTCTCCTTTGTGTGTGTGATAAAAATCAAATGTGTATGAAACACAACTTGGGACATAGCTCTTCTCTATTTAATCAACATTGTTCTGATCCTTTGTTTAAATCAAACCCTCTCTATTTTTTTCAAACAACAAAACCTAACTAAAATTATAACAACTAATGAACAACTCGTCCATGGTAGAAAGTGAAATATGTTGCAGTAAGCTTTTGCCATGCTCATATGAAAGAACGGGACATCTAAGATACTACAAACTACTATTAGAAGATCAGTCTTTTACTTATTTTCTCAACAATACCAGCACAAACATCAAATCAGATAATAGAAGTGTCGATAACTTCTCGAGCGGCTACAAAATAATGCCACTTGCTCATATGAAATTGTAGTATTGAAAATAATAGGATGGGGTGGTGATGCTTTGGTGAGCCGCAAATGTTTAACCAGAGTTTCTACTTGGGCTCTAACTTCTCAATTTTGTTCACAACTTTTCTCAATGTTTTCCTGCAAAATTTCATTCAAGTTGATTTTTTAAAAGATATGCTTGATGTTGATTAGAATTTCTGTTTCAAATTAGAGAGCTCAAAGATTTTTATCATTTTTACCAAAAGAGCTAATCAAGAGTTAATAACTCAAATGGTCACTCAACTGTGAATTTTTATCTCAGAAAGTCACTCAACTTTGATCTTTACTTCGAAAGTCACTCAACTATGAATTTTTATCCTACAAAGTCACTCAACTTTGATCTGTACTTCAAAAGTTATTCGACTATCACATTTTTATTCAGAAAGTCACTCAACCTATTTAGTTATTTTTAAAAAATAGAATTTGCTTATGTGAAATTTCTATTTACAATTTTTTTTTTTTACAAAAGTAAGTATTCCTTTAATGACTGTTTTATCCATATTCTCCTAAATTAATATCTCTCCCTCCTCTTTCTCATTTTATTTCTTCTTTTCACTTTCTTCCCACAAATTTTTCGATAAATCACATATTATAATCTAGGTATTGATGATTAAAATTATAGGAAATCGAATTACTATAGTATTTTATATTTATAGAATTAAAAAAATTGAAAGAAATGGTAAGGGTGAATAAATTTTTTGATATTTTTTATATAGAAAAACATTGTTTGCATTTTAAAATTTTTCAGCTGGACATCTTTGATCATTTACAGTACCATAAATGATATAAACTTAATTGCTGTATTTTATTTTTATTTTATCTTTGAAAAGGAAAAAAATAAAGAGGAATAAACGAAGAGAAAATAAAATAAAATAAAATATCCCGCACTTCCCTTTTCCTTTTTTCTCTTTTTTAAATACTTTACACGTTTATTTTATTTCTCTTTTTTTGCCATCTTTATTATTTTAAAAGACAAAATAAAAATATAAAATTTGATAGTAATTCTATTTCGTACAATTTTAATTGTCAATTTCTAGACTATAATGTGTGATTTATAAAAAAAATCAAAGGAAGAAAGTGAAAAGAAGAAGAAAAATGAGAAAGAGGAGGGATAGATTAATTTAGGGGAATATGGATAAAACGGTCATTAAAGAGATACCAAAATTTTATTTTTAAATAGAAATTTCACATAATCAAATTCTTTTATTAAAAATAATTTAATAGGTTGGGTGACTTTCTGAGTAAAAGTAAAATAGTTGAGTGATTTTTGAGATAAAGACTAAAGTTGAGTGACTTTCTGAGATAAAAGTCTATAGTTGAGTAACTTTCTGAGATAAAAGTTCATAGTTAAGTGACTTTTAAGATAAAAATTTATAATTGAGTGACCATTTGAGATATTAACACAGCTAATTAAGCAATAGTGCTTTCTAAATGGAAGAAAGCTTACATAGTAAAGTGAAACCCTTTAAATTTATTCTATGTCTCATTGTGTGGTAAAAAAAAAAAGTGAACATTAATTCAGAGTCACCATGCACTCTATTGGGCTAGACTTTGAAAATCTAATTTGAGGAAGGGAGAAGTACCCGCCATTTCACCATTGTAAGTCGTCAAGTGCGCTCGTCTTTAATTGAATGTTGGGCTAAAAAGACACATTAGGTAAAAAATATGATAAGAAACAACTAGGTACTATATAGTGCTTTATTTAGCAAGAAAGCTTTCATAGCTCTTTTTCATCAAATACTTCAATGCAATAAAGATAAAGGTAACAAACCTTCAATCCTAGATTCATGATACACTTGTAACATGCGTATATTAAGAGTTAAACCACTCAATATCCACATTCATGGCTGCAAATATAGAACATTTATGACAGAAGAGATGACAAGACAATATGAACAATAGGCAAAAACATGTAAGTTGGGTTTTTTTATCAGGTTTCAGACATTGATTGGCAACATTATATATGTTACATTTGCTATCATCAGCTGTAGGTGTTCTAATTAATAACCTAACATAGGAAGAAACAAAAAAAATACAACAACAATAACAACATACACAATGTATTTCTGCAAAGTGACGTCTGGGAGAGTAAAATGTGCACAGTCCATACCCACTCTAAGATGAAAAACAAAAATACACACAGAAAAAAATGTGAATAAAGAGAAAAGAGAAACCATCAGGGAAATGAACTTGACGAGGCACATACCTGCAGTTTCAACAATACTAAAAGCAGTTAAAAATCTGCAATTTAACATGTAAATCAGAAAAATATTCAAAATCTCAGTTAGTACAATGCGGTCGGATGAAAAATCCCAATAACTGCAGATTTAAAAGTCGATGAAAAATATGAAAGAGATTTTACAAAGAAGTATAATTTGTACTGAAAATCAAAAACGAAGAAAAAGATGGAAGAAGTATAAGCAAAAATCGATAATCGAATAAGGTGGGAAGTTAGGTCTAAAATTCATAGACATTAGCATGAGTACATCAGGCTAAGATCGAAAAATCCAGAACTGTTGAAGAGCTAAATTTCAACAAAAATGGAGAAAACCCAAAAGAATCCTCCAAGAAAGAAAGTAGAAAATTTAAAATAAAATTCTGAAAAGATGCATCTGAAGTGAGATTAAGACGAAGGAAAAGAGGAAAAGAAGAAGGGAACTCTGAACAGAAAGGGAGAAAGTCTTTACATGCTGATGAAGAAAGCCACAGACATCTGAAATCATAGCTACTTTACATGTAGTTTTGCTCAGATAATTGCAAGGCACGTATGAATGAATAACAGTTTAAAAGACAATAATATCCTCAGTTTTAAATGTATAGACATGAAGCAACCATGTTGAAACAGAGTCTTTTTAATATAGTAAGAATATATGACTTATTAATTCTCAACTCGGCCATCAAGAAATTTACCACAGAAAGAGTCTGCAACTCTTCTTGTACAACAAATTGAGCAACTCTTCTTGTACAACAAATTGAGTCCATAAAAGAGAGCAAGTTGTCACTGATGTTTTTCTGAAGAATTTGATTACAAAGCACATTTAAAATTCAACAAGTGTAATGAAATGTTTGCAGCAGCAAATTATGTTCACTTGTGGAAAATTTTCACAAGGCACTACTTACAAATTTAAAGAGAAGCTGAAGAATATGCATGTGTGACATGTTTTTTGCCATGATTATCATGTTTAATTTCTCTTTTGAAAGGATGAAAGAAATAATATTTTTTTTCGAAAAATAATATTTAATATAAGTCAAATGATAGATGTTAATATATACCTAGACCAATTAAATCATATATATAAATGTAGAAGCATCCGACACTTTGATATCTCTTCACTTGCAAATAATTCTCGATGTGCAAATACAGAGTTAGGCTGCTAATCTCTAATATAAAAAAGATTCATTCTGTATGACGTTCGCTCTTCCCTAGTCTTAGACAAGTCCTGAACCTTTTGAAAGTAGATTATAACCTTCATGATGCTTGGCATTCTTCTTTTCAATAGGTATCAATTTCAAAGTTACTGCAACAAGCAGTCTCGCAACACCATTTAAGACACTGAGCAACCATAGTTCATAGCTAAGCGGTGTAGTACTTGTAAGTGTGCCTAATAACTCAATGATGACATGTAATGACCCTCCTGGTTGTTGTGAAAATTTTCCATCTTCTCTATTTTAGCTCTCTCTGTAGTTGGTGTACTTGAATTATGACAGACAGGATGAGTAGTCTCAATGCTTGAGGTGTTTGGAAGTTTTGAATATTTTAAACAATTAGTTAATTAATAAATTAATGGGTCAAAATAGAATTTTTTTCCTTGTATGGTTAATATAAGAATTGAATTAAATAGAAAGGGTTTACCCTATTTAACAATAATATAATGTAGCACCCCACATTTTTGGGCTAGAATTCAAATCATTGTTCCTATGCGTACAAACCTAAACCCAATGATTCTATGTCTATATATGTGTGATGATCAATTCTATAGTGTGAAAATATCCTATTATATCAGCCGAAGTCATAAAAATCTCCTAACTCAAAGACGAGTTGAAAACACTTCTATTGATTAAATTTTAGTGAATGTTTCAACTTGGATCAAATTTAAACGACTATTACTCCTTGTGCATAATGAATTACGTGTACTACCTTATATCAAATGAAAGATCTTTGAATATTATTTCCAACGCATTTGGTTTTACCTTAATCCGATATCGGAGCGAAAAGTTATATTCATTTTACTTCAGCATGTTTGTCTATCAACAAAGTGACGACCTAAGTTGATAGGCCATCACCTAAGTGACCACCTATCAGCTAAGTCATCACCCTAAACCAGTGAGCCATTATTTTCAGCTTCTAAGGGACGACCTGAGTTGATAGGACATCACCTAAGTGATGACCTATCACCTCAAGTCGTCACCCAAAGTCAACAACTCATAAAATCAGTTTTCAAGGTCAGCAATTCCTATATAGTTTTAGAGGGGTATTTTGGTCTTTTCCCTTACCTCCCACGACTTAAATCACATATTAAACCTTATTAAGTGATAAAATATTAGTTTCTCATCACTCATAATCCTTTCCACTCTTAAGAACAAGAAAATTAGGGTTTTCTCTCAAGATCATCTCTCAAGCACAAGATTCAAGCCCTTCTTCAAGAAAATCAAGAAAATTATAATTACCAATCCAAGAACGTTCAAGAAAGGTCAATTTTCTTTTAAGATTAAAGATCTAAGGTATGTTAGGCGTTCTTCCTTGGGTTTCCTTTCACCCTTGGAGTTCAAGAACCCTTTTTCAAAATACAAGTTTTCAGATTCATGATTTACATGTTTGAATTAGATTGTGTTCATGTATGTATTGTTATATGGGATGCAATTCAAGATTTACCCTATTTTTAATGTAAACCAATCAACATGTATGTTGAATTAGGTGAATTCTCATGTTAAAACCCTTGAGATTTGCAAGTGTAATGTGGTAGCCATGGTATTTATATGTGATTATTATTATTATTATGTGCAATAGTCATGCTCCCCAAGTGTTTGATAGAATGTCCATGTGAATTGAATAGTGAAATCATGACATGTTAACATATGTTCCCACCAATGTGATAAAATTCCTCGCAAGTGTTTGATAAAATGCCTCAATGATTGAACTATGACTAAGTGACTAGCTATTATGCTTTCAAGATTATGCTATGTTTTTCTATTTACGCTATCGAGTCCTGGGGGTATCCAATACCCAAAATCTAGCTTTTTACTTAGAGATTACATAATAGACTCAGTAGTGTCACAATAGTAGTATTCAATTAACCTTCATGATCAGTGTGAGTTCAGTTAATTCAGTCTAGTAATGATCAGTTCCAGTGTCCTTTTAGTTGGGTGTAGGATTCAGCACCAAGCGATCCTAGGGATGGGGACTCACTCGTTAGTTAGGACTGGGTCCTTATAAGCAATCCCTAAGATCCAAAACTACATAGCCAACGTAGATTATGAGATGTGACCCATTAGTTAGGACTGACACTCTCAGGGATCACCCGCTAGTTAGAACTGATCTCAGGAGTCACCCGTTAGTTAGGACTGACTCCACAACCATTGTCAGTACCCGTGGCACAATATTAGCACCCTTCCAACTGGGTCAGAGGTTGGACCCCGATCAACTCAGATTGGGGCATGTCGATTAGATGATAACTCCCACAGTTAGAGTTATAAATTCAGTACTCAATATTCAGTATTCAATTTCAAAATTTAGTAAAGAACTCAGACCGTTCTATAGAATAATGGCTATCAGTTATCAATTACTTAGCCATTAGAATTCAGTACTTCAGTATCAGTCCAAACCTTTAGTTATCAGTATTCAGCTACAAAAATTTAGTACTCAGTTTTAGTAAAATCTTAGATACATGATGTATACCTATATGCTCAGTATTGTATGTTCAGTATATTCAACGGTTATAGTTTTACGTGTACTCTCATCCAGTTACTTTATGATGTTTACTTAGTCAGTCATCATCTCATGCATGTACACCCATGTATATTAGACTTTCCTCACTTAGCATACCGGTATATTCCACGTACTGATGCATACTCTCTCTTTCCGCTATGATGTCTCATATCATAGGTTTGGACGCTCAGGTTCCTGACCGTACTTAGCAGCTGAGGCTATTAGCAATAGTTATAGTGGTAATTCCTTATATTTTAAGGATAAAGTTTATTTATTTCAATATTTTTAGCAGTTCAATAGTTATTTCAGTCGGAGTTAGCCATACTCAGACAGTTAGAGGCTTTCAGACTAGCATAGTTAGTTATTCAGTTTGCAAATATTATTATCAGTATACTCAGACATTATTTCAGTATTTTGAGAACCTTATGGCATTAAAAGTTATACTTCCACATTTGTTTTTCAGTGCTTTTATTTTGTTCTCATAGCAGGTACTAGTCATGGGTTAGCTTATGATCCTTCGGGGTCATAAGCACCGTGTGATGCCCAGGGTATACTTTTGGTGCATTACAAACTTGGTATCAGAGTCTAAGGTTTAAAAGTGTCCTAGGGAATCTGAAAGCTACGTTGAGTAGAGTCTTATGCATGGGTGTGAAGTGCGCCATACTTATGGACAAGAGGCTACAAATATTTTAGGAAAAAATTCCTCTCTTTCATGTATCAGATCATGCTATAGCTCATTTCTCTAAGAACCCTATGTAGATTCTAATCATGCTCCACTCATGTCAACTCTATACTATTTTTGAGGTAACAAAAATAGAGAAGCTTGAAGTCCTACAAATAAGGCTTTTTCAGATAGTCGCCACAGATAATATGGGATTACTGCAGGCTCAAAAGTATCCCATCAGTTCCATTATGTTTTAAATTTTTAAAGATTTTATTCATGATCATGAAAACTAGTGCACTAATACAAAGTTCGATGTGCCCTTAGATCCCTTCCTAAAATCCTATGATAGCATATAACCTAGAGTTAGAAGCATGAACCAAGGAGTTTAGCAGTAGTAGGGCGGGGATAGTGTTATCTAAATTTAGTAGATTTTGAATTCATGGGATAGTAGTATGAAAGGTGAATTAGTAGGCTTGAAATAGTGTATGCAAGAATTTAAGTTTAGTAATTCAAAGTTATATGTGTTGTTGATATTGGTGTAGTCGTAACTTTCATGGTGTGGGGAAAATATAAGTTTAGATATGTGATATTCATAGTCTATGATGAAAGTAGATGGTTATTAAAGATTTGTGGATATCCATGTTATGTATTAGAATCTAAGTTTTTGAATTGTTGAAGGTTGAGATAATAGAAAGAGGAGTGAAAAATTCTAAGTTAGTCAATTCATAAGTTGTTACATGATGGATTTAGGGATATAGAAAGTTAAGAGTTCTATCTCAGAAGGAATATCAGCAGTATGGTTTTACACTTTTAGGTGCAGTCCTTCATGGTGAGTTTAGTGATTATGTACATTATTATACCCCAGATTCTAAAGTAAAGTGGTTTCAATTTAGTGTAGAGATGTTGATTATGTGGTTCATAGACTTATACTGATAGTCTTAAGCTAAGGGGGAGATGACAAAACAAGTAACCAAGTCAGGCTTTCAAATTTTAGTAGTAATGTCAGTATGTGTAGAAAAGCAGTAGGAGAGGATGATGCCCAACCCGTCCTTACCTCAGTACCAAGTTTTGTATTTCAGTTATCATGATATCTACTCATGCCTTACATGTTATCCCTATGATCATATCTCATAGTCATGCACTTTATAAAAAATCATGTACGCTTTCAGTTCTTAGTTTAAGGTTTTCCAGTTCACTCAACAGTCCGAATCATATTCCATGAAGTTATGAACTCTAAACTCAGGTCATGCAGCTCATGACTCATGAATTCATGCTTTATGGTATGTTCAGTTCCAGTACTCATGCTACACTCCTAATGATCAGTAAAATTCAGATTATGTCATGTATATCCTGAGTTTAGGTCTCTTGATGAAACTGTGATGTTGGTATTCTATTCCTCAGGCCTCTTTTAAGTGTCAAGTTCTGTATAGTGTTCATTCATGATTCAGGTCCTTATGTTTAAGACTTTTAGTAAACTCTCCTTATGAAATGATGTAATGATTAGCAATTCCTTAGATAGGAGAGAGTAAATGTTTCATGTTAAGGAAAGATTGTTGCATGCATATTTTATTCGAGGATGTAGCTATGAAAATAGGCTTGAATGTCATGTTGTTGTGTAAGTGGATAAATGCATTACTCATTAGTAAATTACTAGTAAGAGTTGTATTTAGTTGTTGAATAGGTAATCAGGATTATATAAGAGATGGAAAGTTATGAAATTGCATAGTGTATTGAATTCATGACTCAAACTAGTATTATAGTGTTATGTGTGAATTTTGTCGATTTGAGTGGACTTGTACATAGTGGGAGAATTTAGTCCAACTCAAACTTCAGTAGGTAGAGTTATTAGTGACCATGTGAATATTTTTAGTAGCCTTAAGTGAAGTGTAGTATTAAGGTGGAAGGTATAGTTGAGAAAGAGTGTCGAAGAAATACTCCATTTAAGTATAAGCTTTCATATTAGTTATTTTGTATAGACAATAATTCGGCTTTGAAGTCAGGCAGAAAAGGTCCTATGATTTTCATCTCTCCTATTCAGGAGGAAATTCCTTCACGACCATGCAAGTCGTTACCTCAGTTTAGTTCATGCATCAGGCATCAATTGTAGATTCCGGATATTCAATCATGATTCTGTTCATAAGTATCCCGTGCATCATATCAGTATTTCCTTAGTAATTCAGCCAAGTCAGTATTATTCGGGGGTGTTATTGAATATTAACTACATGTCATGTACTCAAAGTTTTAGTATGATCTTGTTGGCATTGCTTATGTTCACGAAACTCAGTTCAATTATGTATCATGTTTCAGACTAAGTCATATAATCATATTTCCAGTCATGCATGTTCAGTCTATGATCTCAGTTCTCCCAGTATTCTCAATTGACCAGTCTCATTTGAGGACGAATGTTCCCAAGGGGGAGATAATGTAACACCCCATATTTTCGGGCTAGAATTAAAATCATTGTTCCTATGCGTACAAACTTGAACCTAATAATTCTATGTATATATATCTGTGATGATCAATTCTATAGTATGGAAATGTCTTATTATACCATTAGAGGTTATAAAAATCAGCTAACTCAAAGATAAGTTGAAAATGCTTCTATTGATTAAGTTTTAGTGAATATTTCAGCTTGGGTCAACTTTAAATGACTATTACTCCTTGTGAATAATGAATTACGTGCCCTACAATATATCAAATGAAACATCTTTAAATATTCTTTTCAACTTATTTGGTTTCACCTTAATCTGATATCGAAGCGTAAAGTTGTACTCATTTTACTTCAGCATGTTTGTCTGTCAACAAAGTGACGACCTGAGTTGATAGGCCATCACCTAAGTGACGACCTATCAGCCAAGTCATCACCCCAAACCAATGAGCCATTATTTTCAGCTTTCAAGTGATGACCTGTGTTGATAGGCCATCACCTAAGTGATGACCTATTATCCCAAGTCATCACCCAAAGCCAGCAACTAATAAAATCAGTTTCCAAGTGACGACTTCGTTGATAGGCCATCACCTAAGTAATGACCTATCAGCCCAAGTTTTCACCCAAAACCAACAACTTATAAAATCAGCTTCTGAGTGACGACTTGGTGTGATAGGTCATCACTTGGTTGACGACTTATCAACCAACGTAGTCACCCTTAAAAATAAGCAATTCCCATACAGTTTTGAAGGGGTATTTTGGTCTTTTCCATCTCTACCCATGACTTAAATCACTCATTAAAACCTATTAAGTGATAAAATATCAGTTTCTCACCACTCATAATCCTCTCCACTCTCAAGAACAAGAAAATTAGGGTTTTCTCTCAAGATCATCTCTCAAGAACAAGATTCAAGCCGTTCCTCAAGAAAACCAAGAAAATTATAATTCCCAATCCAAGAATGTTCAAGAAAAGTTAATTTTCTTTCAAGATTAAAGCTCTAAGGTTTGTTAGGTGTTCATCCTTAGGTTTCCTTTCACCCTTGGAGTTCAAAAACCCTTTTTCAAAATATAAGTTTTCAGATTTATGATTTATATGTTTGAATTAGGCTGTGTTCATGTATGTATTATTGTATGGGTTGCAATTCAAGATTTACCCCATGTTTCATGTAAACGAATTAGCATGTATGTTGAATTAGGTGAATTCTCATGTTAAAAACCTTGAGATTTGCAAATTGAATGTGGTTTCCATGGTGTTTATATGTGATTATTATTATGTACAATAGTCTTACTCCCCAAGTGGTTGATAGAATATCTATGTTAATTGAATAGTGAAATCATGACATGTTAGCATGTGTTCCCACCCATGTACAAATTCATGTCTTACAAGTGTTTGATAAAATGCCTCAATGATTGAATTTTGACTAAGTGAGCTATTATGCTTTCAAGATTATGCTATGTTTTTCTATTTATGCTATTAAGTCCTGGGGTATCCAATATCCAAAATCTAGCTATTTACTTAGAGTTATAGTAGTTACAGAATAGACTCAGCAGTTTCACAATAACAGTATTCTGTTAGCCTTCATGATTAGTGTGAGTTCAATTAAGTCAGTCCAATAATGATCAATTCCAATGTCCTTTTAGTTGGAAGTAGGATTTAGCATCGAGCGAGCATAGAGATAAGGGCTCACCCATAAGTTCCAAAACTATGTAGCCAACATAAGTTATGAGATGTCACCCATTAGTTAGGACTGAGACTCTCAGGGATCACCCTTAGTTAGGACTGATCTTAGGGGTCACCCGTTAGTTAGGACTGACTCCACAACCATGGTTAGTATCCATGGCATGGTATTAGCACCCTTCCAACTAGGGTCTCAGGTTGGATCTCGATCAGCTCAGACTAGGTCATGTCAGTTAGATGATAAATCCCACAGTTATAGTTAAAGATTTAGTACTCAGAATTCAGTAAAGAACTAGACATTCTATAGAACCATGGCTATCAGTTATCACTTACTTAGCCATCAGAATTCAGTACTTCAGTATCAGTCCAAACCTTCAGTTACCAGAATTTAGTACTCAGTTTTGATAAAATCTTAGATACACGATGTATCCTTATATGCTCAGTATTACATGTTTAGTATATTCAACAGTTATAGTTTTGCATGTACTCTCATCCAGTTACTTCATGATTTTTACTAAGTCAGTCATCATCTCATGCATATAAACCCACGTATATCAGCCTTACCTTACTTAGCAAACTAGTATATTCCACGTACTGGGGCATACTCTTTCTTGGCCCTATGATGTCTCATATGATAGGTTTGAACTCTCAGGTTCCTGACCGTACTTAGCAGCTCAGAATATCAGTAGCATTTATAGTGGTGAGTCCTTATATTTCGAGGACAGAGTTTATTTATTTCAGTATTTTCAGCAGTTCAGTAGTTATTTCAGTCGGAGTTAGTTGGGAGTTTTTCCCATCAACTCCATATTCAGACAGTTAGAGTCTTTCAGACTAGCATAGTCAGTTATTCAATTTTCAAAAGTTATTATCAGTACACTCAAACATTATTTAGTATTTTGATAGCCTTATGGCATTAACAGTTATACTTTCGCATATGTTTTTCAATACTATTATTCAGTGTTCACAGCAGGTACCAGTCATGGGTTAGCTTTTGATCCTTCGAGATCATAAGCATCATGTGACACCCAGGGTATAGTTTGGGGTGTTACATATAATACCACCAAAAGTTTAAAGCAAAAGTAGTGGTTGAACGCAGAAGTTATAAGATTCACATGAAGGGTTGAAGGAATTCTCAATAATCATCAGGTTAGCCGCTTGAGAAATTATTAATAGTATTATTTATATAGGTATTTGGATGTATTGCAGTGGTGAATAGAAGTTCTGGTGGTGTTAAGCAAATGTTGTTAATTGGAATTGGCTAATAAAGAACTTATTCTTTAATATGGAAAAGTGTTAATGGCCAATTACAGATAGTACTTGATAAGCTATTTGTGGCATTAGAATGGGAATAAGTTACTGCATATGTTGCAGGGGTTCGTACAATGACCATTTTTCTCATTATTTAATAATTGTTTTTCTCTTTTTTTTTTTAATTTACTTCATATGTTAAAGAGATTGCGGTTTAGGTCTAGAATGTTTAGAGTAAGAATATATAAATTGGGGTTATTAGATTTGTATTTTTATATGAACTATATGTTTGAACAGATTTGGATCTTTTAAAAGCTTTACGGAAGGGCAAGACATTGGAAAATTATCTTGCCTTTGAATTCTTCGGTTGAGATAGGTTACGATTTAATTAGAGTTTAGACTCGATTTAATTATGTGTATGCTCCTAATTTGGATACTTGTTGATTGATATTTGGACATGCTTGAAATTGTTGATGCGTGTATAAATGATTATTGAAAATTTACTTAATGGAATTATCTTATGGCTTAAATATACTTGTACACTTGGTACATCATCTTATATGCTATGAGGTAGTGTAAATTTGATATTGATATTACTTATTTATGTTGAATCGGGTACCACGCCGGTACGAATATGTATATGTAGGATTTGGTACCACGACGGTATAGATATGTTTTGTTGGATTGAGTACCACACTGGTATGGATATGTATACGTTGGATTGGGTACCACGCCGATACGAATATGTTTATGTTGGATCGGGTACCATGTCGGTACAGATATGTATATATTAGATTGGGTACCACACCAGTACGGATATGTATATGTTAGATTGGGTACCACGCCGATCAAAATATGTATATGTTGGAATGGGTACCACGCCAGTACGGATATGTATGTGTTGGATCGAGATCTATGCCTGTATGGATATGACTGTGTTGGATCGGATAACACACTGGTACGGATATGCATATATTGAATCGGGTACCATGCCAGTACGGATATATTTATGTTGGATCAGGTACCATGCCGGTACGGATATGTATATGTTAGATCGGGTACCACGCAGGTACAGATATGTATATGTTGGATCGGGTACCACGCCAGTACGGTACATGAACTTAGATTGTTACCTATAGGTCATGACTATTTGGGCAAAAATAAGTCCCATAGCACATGTGTACATATTTGTGTTGATTCTGTGGATGTCTACGGTATGGTTGATACTCTTGATGGTTATGTGGCTTATTTTTTAGCACTGTTTGACCCATTATTGTTGTATTGTTGATTCATTGAATATTTTTTATGCGACAATGCCTGCTTATTTGTTACTCCCTCCTTTTAAAAAAGAATGACCTACTTTGACTTGTTACAAAGTTTAAGAAAATAAAGAAGACTTTCGAATCTCGTGGCCTTAAATTAAAGTAGTGTCAAATGTGCCAAAATGCCCTTTAATATTGTAGTCATAAACATGCCATGTGGAAAGTTAAAATTAAAGTATTGCTAAAAAAGGAAAGGGGTCATTCTTTTTGAAACGGACTAAAAAGGAAAGTAGGTCATTCTTTTTGAAACGGAGGGATTATTTGATTTTTGTTGTGTACATTCTATTAAATTGAGTTGGCCTATGATACCTACCAGTACATGGTGGTTTGTAATGATACTACATTTTACTCTTCTTTTGTTGAGTGCAAAAAGTGTTCTAGAGGCTCAGACATGACCTCACCTCTAGAGTTTGATAACAGATCTTGATCCAAGGGTGAGCACTCCATCTCCAGGATGCCATGGATCATCTTATTTGTTCTTGTCCATCTTTCATGCAATGAAACATTCCTTTTTTACTTTATTTTTGGATTTCTCTTTTGTACATCATCATTGTTTAGGAGTTCTTGTACGATGACTTTTGGGTCTTAGGGATTTTAGTACGTAGTTTTGACTTCCGCATTAATAATAATTAGTCCTGGATTATTGTTATTATGTGATTTTATAATAATATCATCTTAATATTGACTAAGTGATTGAGTAATGGTTCGGTTTAGATGGTTCTCCCACAGGAAGATTAGTGCGGGTGCCACTCATGGACATTTGGGTCATGAAAAAGTTGGTATCAGAGCCCTAAGTTCATCGATCTCGTCATACAAGAACATGTCTAGTAGAGTTTTGTGGAACGACACAGAGACGTCTGTACTTTTCTTCAAGAGGCTATAAGACACTAGAAAAATTAAAATTCTTCTTCCTTATGTGCTATACATGATTTCAATTGTTATCTAGCTATTCCAATTGTGATCTGACTTCTTTCATTCTTATTCTCGAAGGTGGGTGAGGTTGAGAGGTATGGTATAGAATTGGTTACCTTTTAATTTAAAAAGAATGCCTGCAGAGGCGGTAGTTTCAGTGGTTCTTATTCTAAGGGTCTGACTATGTTACTGTAACACCCCAAAAATGGGTCCCAAGACGTTACACGGTGCTCAAGACTATGAGTAGCCTTAAGCCAACCCTGTTTGCCTTCAACTAAATCTGAAACTCATAATAGGGAATTATAGTATAAAATTAATTTTAAAACACGGAATTCTGTATGAGCTAAACTGAAGCTGTCTCAATGTAATATCTGATAATACTAAACTTAAGAGTCTGATCAATCAATACTAAAAATCTAAATCATATCTAGCAGTCTAACAAGCCTTTGCTACTAATGCTAGAGAGTCAATGAGACAAACCCCCAGTTGACTCAAACTGTCTAAAAATACTGAATTATCTATACTAATAAGCTGAAAACTTAAGTCCCCGAGTAATGAGGACTCACCAACTATTGAGATGTATATGGAGATGCTTGAAATCACTCACACTGCTGAAAGTGAGCACCTGAACCTACATTATGAGATAATATAACACATAGACGTATATGTAGATCAGTACTTCTGGATTGTATTGGGTATATGGAGGTGAATGCATAAGTAAATTAATATCTTAATATTATTATAAATTTGTAAGAGAATGCATGCTAAATGTAGATGACTTACATAAGTTGGAATATCTGAAAACTGAAAATCATAATCATGAATAGCAAACCATGTTGTATAGATCTGGTGAGTCATAACATTTAGATTCTAAAGGCTGTACTTGTACTCTATCTCTAAATCATGTTTAAGTATAGAAAGGACTCACTTTTATATCTGAAATTTGAAACCTGAAATCTAGTAGCAAATGACTTATATAAAACAATATCTGAATAAAATCGTGAGCCTTTACACTTAGTTTTTGAAAGCTGTTTTGTTATGATCATTCTGTAGTCTTTTCTATTAGGGAGGTTTCTAACCGACATATACTATGTGAGCTGTCATAGTTTCCAATGTCTAGTTTTCTTATTGGAAAACCTTACGTTGGGGAGAGGTGTCATACTCTTGCCAAGAAGTATAACCTAATCTAAGTGATCACATCTGTAACTGTCATCTATATAGAAAAGGAAATAATCTAATAATCTGTACCTACGTTGGCTTGTAGTTTTGGGGCATGTAAACATACCTAAATCGGTGCTAAATACTACTCCCTTTAATTTGTATGCTAATTTTATTGGAAATCCACTTTTAAAAACTAATATAAGGTTTTACAATGAAAACCTCTTGTAAATCTACTTACTGTAAACTATAGCTAAATGTTTAAAGTGAATTCCATATCTAAGCTGAGATCAAAAGAACAATTCTTTGTTCAAAATCTGAATGTAACAAGTCATGGGATGCTTAAAAGCATAATCTATTTAAATAACAACATTCAAACTAGGGCTAAAAACCCATGCTTCAAATTTATGTCAAAACATCATAATGTTCATGGTTGATGATGTAATTATTGGTCATTCAATTCAAAATCTGGAAATTACTACAATACGTATGAAAATATGGAAGTAGACTTGAAAATTCAACATCTAAATCACTTAAAATTTCATAATCTTGCAAATAACAATATTGGGTATGAACCCAAATTTGAAACTCATGTAAATTCATGTAAAATTATCTTCAAAAACTAATTTTGGGCACAAGGATAAAAAGATTATCCTTGTTGAAAACCCCCACATACCTTAATTGATACAATTGATGAGAACACTTAATTTTGGATTCCTATTTATGCACTTGATGATGATTTCTTGAATATCTTGAATTGGGAATCTTGAATTTTGAGTTTCCATGAAGAATGGTGGAAATTTAAATTTCTTTGGAATTAAGTTTTGATGTTCTAGGGTTTCTTTGAGAGAAAGTTGATGAAAAGTATGTACAAATTGCTTAGGATAGATTAAATTCTATGTTTTACATGAATTGAGGCTTGGGAAAAGACTAAACTACCCTCTTAAAAATCAACTTCAGAAAACTAGAAGCCGATTTTCGCACTCGGCGCTATGCGGTGCGTATCGTGGTGCCATACTGGAAAAAGAATGAGTGCCATTTTGAACTATGGTGCGACACGGTGAAATCGCATTGAGCTACTGGAAAAGGGACAAGTCTCATTTTGGCCTCTGGCGCGACGTGGCGTAATCGTGTTGCGCCGCTGAAAAAAGACGAGCGCAAATTGAAACTTCACTTGCACATGGACCAATCACGATGCATCACTAGAATCGGACAATTGCAATTTTGTCCTTTCACCGTGATGTGGTGCCTGTCGAAATGCCATACTGTTTTACTAAAAATACCATAACTTCTCAACCGAGTATTAAATTTAGGCGAAATGGGTGTCGTTGCTGGGCCAATTATCTACACATTGGTGGGTCTAGATCTTGAAAATTCTATGTGTATCAAGAGTTATACATTTTTGAAGTTGACCCTTGACATTCTAGGAGTAAAATTGAGCTAGAAAAAGTATGGGGTATTACAGTTATGGGTGCGGTGGAGTTAGTCACATTAGGAAGTTTTTCCTAATTTGAGGCGTTATGGTTAGTTTGGCCAGCAGTAAGCTCCTCGAGCACTAGTTCTAGCAGGTAAGGGAGGTGGTGGTAATGGTAAAGGTCGTTCACAGAGTGGTCATGGTGGTCATCAAGTAGGTAAGGGTGTAATCAACCTCATCGAGGTAGTTCTTAACTTGATAAAAATGACGCTCAAATTGGTGTTAGGGACCATATCTAAGAAAACAAAAGTAATTAGTCATGTTAAATTTTCTGGGTGCAAAATCATTAGTCTCAATGAAAAAGGCAAATATGAAAATGAGAATGTCATATGAATTTAAAAAATAAAACGCCCCAATAAGATTGATGTAACATGTATAATGAGGGAATAGAATAATGCATAACAAAAATATTATTTGATAGTCTTCTGATTGATTTCATCATATACTATGTTAGATGTAGAATGATCATCATGGCTAGCTGGCATAGATGGTCAAATAAGTAATTTGACACAATTGAAATTTTTACTCTGGATAACGCAACATAGAGTTTACCATGTGAAAATACATGTTCTAGTATATAAATTCCAATAAAATCTAAAGTTTGACCTTGTGCTTTGTTTATAGTCATAGCAAAACATAATCAAATGAGAATTTGTGTTTTTTTTTTTTAACTTAAACAAGTAGTTTTCATCTTGTGATGATAATAATGGTAATCTTGAAATAAACACATGTAATTTTGAAATTTCATGTGGCAACTTTTACACTGATAAAATGAGTTCTAAAATTACAGCAGATCAATAGCATTTCATTACATAAATCTTCATATTAATTTAAATTTTAATAATGTAATTGGACAATTCTCTTTCAAGCGTAATACATAAGAGAAAAAATCTAGATGATTTAGAGTGTTCAATAGATCTTCAAATTGTGTTTCATTATTAAATTCAAGAGCTTTATCTATGGCAATAAATATTTTTCCTTTTCACGTGAATTGGTTGATAAGCATGTCATTTATTTCAAAAATAAAATCATTTTTGAGTAAGGATCACAATGAATCTATAAGAGATGAATTAGAACATGATGAATCCAAATTTCAGTATGTTAATATGAATAGTTTATCTAAAGATTTTTTTTGATTGTGTAAAGGATAATCAAAGAATTTGATATTTCAATTTTATTTGCAGAATTTACTGGTTCTTGCCCATTTTCAACTCTTAGAAGATAATTACAAAATGCAAGATGCATTTTTGCTCTCATATTCTTAGATAATTATAATTTTTCAAGTTTATTTCAAATGATAGAATATAACAAGCTTTCACTATTGAAATCTTTTTTCTTTTCATATCATACAATAGGAGAGTTTTTCTAAAATCACCTCCTAAAACTACCACCTTTTCATCAAATAACATATTTGTATTCATCAGATCTCGTAAAAACAGATTAAAAACTTTTGACATTTTTCTTTTAGTCATAGATACCTCATCCCAAACAGTTAATTTTGTAGTTTTAATTAAATCTGCAAGCGAGCTTTCTTTACTAATTTTAAAACTCTTATGTTCATTAAGACCGATAGAAATTTTAAAACAAAAATGTGCAGTGCGTTCATTTGGGAGAATAGAAACAACAACATCAGAGGTAGTTGTTGCTAAAGCTATATGTCCCTTAGATCACATGATTGCTAATAAGGCATAGTACAAAAAAATATTTTCTGTACCTTTTGAACCATCAATAAAACATATTTTCGCTTTGTTTGAAATTATTCTATCTACAATGACATTGTAGGCAAACATTAGGTTTTATTTAATCTCATATGTAAGAGTACATAGTCCTTACAATAGTAATAGATCTTTCATATTAATCATTTTTTTCTTCCCTTGCTGCTATAGAAGATAAGATAGTTTTTGAAATAAGTTCATATTCAATGATATCAATGCCCATAGAATTTAAAAAGTCATTGATATAGTTTAAAGCTTGATACTGAATATGGTTTTTCTCTGTAGTTCGTAGCACTTTATAGTCTTCGAGCATTGAATCTTCAAATTATTTTCATAATTTCTTGAGTTTGCAGGAAAACAATATATCAATGATGTAGCAAATAAATGTCTCAAACTATTTGAAATCTGATAAGTTGTAGCTTCAGGCATACCCACTCAATGAGTTTGTTATCAGAATGTAACAATTCTCTTTTCTCTATAGATTCTCTAAAAGTACTGTAGGCTCTCCATCCACAGTTAGAAAATCCTTATATGATGTTGGTACTCTTATATATGTTAGTAGTAATCTAAAATAATATCTTTCTCCTTCTGTTGAATGACATTTTATCATGTGTCCAACGACAGAATATTTTTATTCCATGTTCAAAATTTATCGGTGGATGACCACACAGAGTATGCAAAAAAGTCTTTGTACAATAAGTTGAGCTTCATAGCATATTCATCAGTTTTGTTTATATAGAAGAATTCTGTTAACATTGTCTCTTTGATCGGGTTATTTACAATTGTATTTATATATTTATTTCTCTTATAAGAAATAAATTTTGGTCTTCAAGATATAGTTGAAAGCGATAAATACTGAGAGACATTTCACTTAAAGAAAAATTGAAAAAAGGCCAGACAGCTTTTGGAGGGAAAATCCTTTAACTTCATTTATCTCTATGGCGGTATCATTATTTCGTACATAGAATGCATTCTTGTCATGACCTTTACAAATGGATTTGTAGAGATAGATATTTCACGACCTTGATTTTGGAGTAAACTTTAATATTTATATGACAATTAATTTTTTCAAGTAAATATGGATTGTATGAACACACCCAAGAGTTATTTAAATATTATTCTCTTACTTTCACAACTTTTTCTTTGTTGAGTCTTCTACAAATTGAATAAGAATTGATTCTGTTTGATGTTTGATGAACAAACCTTTTTGGATATCTGAATTTGCAGAAATTTATTTTTCTCATATAAGAATTTATTGGATTTAAAATACCACAAAGATCGTGCATCATATGTTTACTTACAAGCTAGCGCAGATTAGATTTTCAATTATCATCAGGCAGTTCGACATTAATTATATCATCGTGTCTCTATTGTCAATAGCTTATGCTAATTATGTAATATAATAATAAGATATCCATAGGGTAAATTCCATTTTTGAAACTTTACAATATATATACAAGCAACAACTTTTTCAAAGATATTTCATTGTAATATATGTGTTCAATTCTTTTATTTTAAACTTGAACACCCCCTAATTAAAGAAAGTTTATTTTGTGCCTCATCAATTGATGGTAGATGTTCTTTTATTTCTGACCAAAATTAATTGCATGTTATAGTTATGAATAAATAGAGCTTTTGAAAGTATTGCACTAATGCAATAACATTCATATAATGTTGGCGCATATCTAGGTCCGCCTGTAAAAAAATTTGAGAGAAATGTTTGCTTTTCAATATTTGAAGTATCTCGTTCACCAAGTCTCAAAATTTCAAGGAGTCCTTGCAACACACTATTTTTGAACAAATCTTGATTGAACAAAATAAAGTCTAATCTTCGAATCTTTAATTTTATGCATTCATCAATCAAATATTACAATAACAACAAACCCAGTGTATTCCCACATAGTGGGGTCTGGGGAGGGTAAGATGTACGCAGTCCATACCACTACCTCCGGAGAAGTAGAAATTCTATTTATGATAGATCCCCGGCTCAAGACAAGGAATAATAAGTAAATTCGTAATAAAGCATGGAACAAGCACCACCTACGAGGAAAAACATAAGGAGTAGTAAACAAATTCGTAATAAAACATACAACAAGGTGGCATAAAAAGAATAATATACCTACCAAGTAGTGCCCTACCCCAGCGACCCAAAATGGCACTAGTCTTCTATCCTAATTCGCGTCCTCCAAATCTTTCTATCTAGGGTCATGTCCTTAGTGAGCTGTAACTGCTCCATGTCCCGTCTGATCACCTCTTTTCAATATTTCTTTGGCCTACCCCTACCTCGCCTGAAACCACCCAAAGGTAGCCTCTCACACTTATGAATCGGGTCATCCATTCCCCTCCTCATCACGCGACCGAACCTTTTTAATCGAAGTTTCCGTATCTTGTCCTCCACTGAAGTCACTCCAACCTTTTCCCGAATAGTCTCATTATGAAGTCTATCACGCCTAGTAATCCCACACATCCAATGCAACATACGTATTTCCACCACTCTCAATTTTTAAATGTGAGAGTTCTTGAATGGATAACACTCCACTCCATACAACAAGGCCGGACGGACTGCCACCCTGTAGAATTTGCCTTTAAGCTTAGGCGGCACCTTCTTATCATACAAAACTCTCGAGGCGAGCTTCCACTTGATCCATCCCGCCCCAATACGATGGGAGACATCCTCGTTAATCTCACCATTCTCCTAAATCATGGACCCAAGATACTTAAAACTATCCCTCTTACACACCACCTGGGAGTCCAACCTTACAATACCACCTTATTTTTCTGCGTCAAGTCATTAAACTTGCATTCCAAATACTCTGTCTTGCTTCTACTCAACCTGAACCCTTTAGACTCAAGGGTCTATCTCCACACCTCCAATTTATTATTCACACCTCCTCGTGTCTCATCGATCAAAACTACATCATCTGCAAAAAGCATACACCAAGGCACCTCTCCTTGAATACGCCGCGTCAACACATCTATTACCAAAGCAAACAAAAATAGGCTAAGAGTAGTTCCCTGGTGCAACCTTGTCAAGACAGGAAAATGCTCTGAATCTCCTTCCGCCATCCTCACCTGGGTCTTAGCTCCATTATACACGTCCTTGATTACTCTGATATACGCCACCGGGACCCCACTCTCCTCCAAGCATCTCCAAAGAACCTCCCTAGGGACTTTGTCATATGCCTTCTCCAAGTCAATAAACACCATGTGTAAATCCTTTTTCCTTTCCCTTTACTGTTCCCCTAGTCTCCGTACCAGGTGAATAGCCTCCGTTGTCGAGCGCCCGGACATAAATCTAAACTGGTTCTCCAAGATAGACACTATCCTTCTGAACCTCAACTCGACCACTCTCTCCCAAATCTTCATAGTGGGGCTCAATAACTTAATACCCTTATAGTTATTGGAACTATGAATGTCACCCTTGTTCATATATAGAGAGATCATAGTACTCCATCTCCAAGCCTCGGGCCTTTTTGCCGACTTGAAAATGCCGTTAAAAAATTCGGTCAACCATCTTAAGCCAGCCTCACCAGAAAACTTCCAGAAATCCACAGGACTCTCATCAGGCTCCATTGCCCTACTCCTACGCATCCTGCGAATGGCCTCTCTGACCTTCTCTACCTTAAAATATCTATAATAACTAAAGTCAAGACACTCCTCTGAGTGCTCCACCTCTCCTAACACAATAACCCTATCCCCTTCTTCATTGAGTAACCTATCAAAGTACGACTGCCACCTCTTATTAATGTGACCCTCCGCCACCAACACTCTATCATCCTCTCCCTTAAAGCACTTCACCTGGTCAAGGTTACGACCCTTCCTCTCCCTAGCCTTAGCAAGCCTAAACAACCTCTTTTCCCCTCTTTTATCTTCCAAACCCGTGTACAAGCTCTCGAACGCTACCGTCTTAGCCACCGTAACTGCTAACATAGCCTCCTTCCTAGTTATCTTGTGCTCCTCCCTATTAGCCGGATTCTTATCTTCATCCTTAATCTTAACCAACTTAGCAGAAGTCCCCTTCTTAGTATCCACTTTCTTAACTTTTTCATTCCACCACCAATCCCACCAACAATGACCAGCCCAATCCCTGAAAATACCCAACACCTCACTAGCAGTCTCTTTGATGCACCTAGCCACCTTATCCCACATACCATCCACATCCCCCCTACACTCTCACACCCCCATTCCCGCCACCTTCTCTTCTATCTCCCATACAGTCGCCGATATTAAGCCTCCTTACTTAATTCTAGGTCTACCCTCCTTACCTCTTCTCCTCTTACCTTTCTTAATATCCAAGTCCATCACCAAGAGACTATGCTGGGTCGAAAGATTCTCACTCAGAATGACTTTACAGTCTTTTCACAACACCCTATCCCTTTTTCTAAGTAGTAAAAAGTCAATTTGGGTCTTGGCTATCACGCTTCAAAAAGTGATCAAGTGATCGTCCTTCTTTGCGAAGATCAAATTCACCACTACCAACCCAAAGGACCTCACAAAATCCAACAGAGTAGCTGCTTCTTCATTCCTCTCCCCAAAACTAAAACCACTATGCACATTACTAAAGCCTCCCGGTAATGCCCCAATGTGCCCATTAAAGTCCCCTACTACAACAATCTTCTCAGAACTAGGCACTCCTGTCACCACCTCACCCAAAGCCTCCCAAAACCGTAATTTTTCCTCCCTATCCAAGCCCACTCACGGTGCATAAACACTACACACGTTCAGGGTAAACCCCCAAATGACTAACTTAACAATCATTAACCTATCGTTGATCCTCTTAACCTCCACTACCTGCCCTCTAAGCACTTTATCCACTAAGATGCCAACTCCATTCCTACACCTCTCGCTACTAGAGTACGAAAGCTTGTAACCATCTACATCCTTAGCCTTAGACCTTACCCATTTAGTCTCTTGTATGCACACAATATTGATCCCTCTCTTTCTAAGAATCTTCACCAGCTCTATAGACTTACCCTGAAGATTTCCTATATTCCAAGACCCAACTCTCAACCTATCAACTCTAGCAATATGTCTTCCTTTACCAACCCTAACTCCAGACCTTGACCCTACTTCTACACCCACCCTTCTCTCCTCCTCTACCCCCAAAATAGCCCTTCGTCCCAACTCTTTCGGATATGGCCCTAACCTACCATCAATGCCCAGAGCCACAACTCTACAAAAGTACAAACAATGATAGTAATAAATCAACAATAGAAAATAGAAGGCACAAGCAAAGTGGATTGAATAGTCAAGGAAAAAGTCAATCCACAAATTATTAATAAGTCAAGCGATGGAATAATCTGAAAAAAAAAATAGGTAGCCAAGATAGGAATCACTGAGTTCTAGCAGCTAAAGACAACACAAACAATATCCACCAATAAGAAAAGTAGCCAGTCACAACTATGATCACAAGAAATAGGTAAAGGATGCAGAAGTGGTAGACAAGAGATAAATAATATAAAGGAATCAAACCGTATGAAGTGATGAAATTGTCAAAGTTTAGATGTCATAGGTACGCCTGCGTGCTGCTTGTTCCATTAATTTGATGTCAAAAATTAATTGTCGGAATAAGGTCGATGGGAAAGAGGCTATTGGATCATCACCTGAGTTTACCGGAGTGCATTCAAAGTCTTTCTGGGATCTGGACGGTGCCAGACGTCGAACCAACCAGTTTGACCTACCTATTTTGCCGCTGGAACATTGTTGTAATAATTTTCTAATGTAAAATTTCATCTTCATCATAATTTCTTATCTAAAGTTTATAACAACAATATTCTCGAACTGACACTGCATCTCTTTTATGTTTTTGTTTTTTCAAATTCTCAGTTTGTATATCAAGTAATTCATAAATAGTGATTTTTTTATGTTCGAAAATTGTTCAAAGTCAGACAAAGCAGATTTTTTAAAAGTTAATTTTTCATCATAAAATTTTTAACATCAAAATGCCACCCTCCTTATTCGTGTGGAAATAGTAATGGATATTGTAAAGGATCATAACAATCAAAATAATAATTTATTCTCTGTTTTCTATCATACTGAGTATTAATTTTAATATGTAGTGCATGAACGAAACAAACATCATTTTCATCAATCCATATTGCTGTAATCTGAATTTCATAGGTTTGGTGTGTTAGTTAAAGACCACAAAAATATCGGGTATGAATTATTTTTTAGTATGTCCATTCGTTGAATCACACTTGATTCGTGCACTTTTTCAGAGTAGAACATTCAATTTTCAAGCTCATTTGTGTTTTCATAAAAGTATAGTTTTAGATTTATTAGACTCTTTTCTTTTGAATATAAGATAACTATCGAGTAATAAATCTATCCCTAATCTTTGAATATGTAGATATCATGATCTCTCTAAGCTAATTTTTTTTGTAATTAACATCAAGCGATGTAAACGCAAATAAATTATTGTATGTTTAGATATACATTTGAAAATTCTTGATTTATGCATCATTTCTAAAATATAAACTTAGATTAGTTGGCATTCTATGAGATTTAACTCGATAGTACCTTTGCCACAACAAAATTCGGAGGCTTCATATTAAAATTTTTTGGCGCCGCAAAACTTACAATCTAGAATCTTTTATAACTTAGCATAATCAAAATGTAGATTGCTAATATTGGTGATAGATTTTTATTCTTTAAAAGTCTTGCATATTGAAAACAACTCTAAGCAAGGAAAGCAGGAAAAATGATAAAGGGAGGGAGGGGCCATACTAATCACTAGTTTGAACTATGTCAAAGGTAGGAGTGCAGGAGTGGTTTGTGGTACTCAATGTTGAACCTGATTCATAACATTATTGATGTATTAATACTTATAGCAGAAGATAAATTTAAAGATGTTTTTTTTCGAGGCTTACATTTTCAAAAATCAATAAAATACAGATTATTTTATGATAAATTATTAAAAAGCTGAATTTACGATTAGAATATGATGGTATTACAGAAAATGGTTGGTGTATACCTTTGTTTTGAATAATTTTTGAAGTAACATGTATACGCCCCAAAAATACACCCTAGACATCACACAGTGCTCAAAACTACAAGTAGCCCCAAGCTAATCCTTTAAGCCTTCTAACAACTTTGGAACTCATAATAAAGCTAAACTAAACTTGCAAAATCTAGAGATACTGAATTAATGTCTTAACTGAAATTGAATTAATATCTTACGGAAAGTCTTAAACTTGAAAATCTTGAAAACAAACACTTTTAAGTCTGAAAAGAAAACATTCGAACAAGCCTCTACTTCTAACTAAAAGTCACTGGGACAAGCTCCAACTGACTTGAACTAAACAGAATCAAATAGCTAAAATACTTCATTAATATCAAGTTTGATAAAATGGGTCCTCGAACTATGAGAGATCACCAAGATTCGGTATGTAAATGGAGATTCTCGTAATCAATTACGTTGCTGAAATTGAGCACTAGAATATACATTATAAGACAATGTAGCACTTAGACCTATATATGGATCAGTACTTCTGCAATGTACTGAGTATGTGGGGGTGAATGCATAAATATATACATACACTTGCAAATAATGCATGCTAAGTGTAACTGACTCACCCTGGGACTAAATAGAACTGAAAAACTAAAAAATTGAAAAATCATAAACCATGAATCATAAAGCATACTGAATAAACTTTGTGAGCCATACACTTAGTTTATAAAAGCTTTACTTAGACTCTTTATTTTGGGAGGTTCTTCTAACTGACATAAATCATGTAAGCTACCATGGAGTCCAACTCTTACCCACGTTGGGGAGAGCTGTTCCATCCTTTCCATTTGAACAGAACCTAAGCTAGAGTGACCACTATACTGAACCCACTATGGGTATTTAAACCTAAAGTGGCACGTAGTTCTGCGACATATGACCTTGGACTCATACCTAACTCGATGCTAAATACTATTCCCATATTATATGTATGCTCATACTATAGGAAGTCCACCTTAAAATAGCATAAGGGTTTATATAATGAAAAACTAATGATGCTTCTCTTAGTTAAATCATACACAGTCTGAATAATGTGGATTTCATAATCTTAGATGGGGATCAAAAGTTCCATTCTTGCTTTAAATCTTGATATAAGCTTATCATAAAATTCTTACAAAGCTTAATCTTCTTGAAATATCAACACTTAAACTTAGGGCTTAAAATTCATGCCTTAAGCTAATGGTAATTCATACCAAAACTTCATGCTTTAAAATCATGGAGTTTTGGTGTTCTTGAGAGGAAGTTAGGGTTTTTTGGAGAGAAAATTGATAGAGAATGGGCAAATAATGCCTTAATAAACATTAATCTATTATTTTTATGAATTGAGTCTGTGGGAAATGAACTAAATGCCCCTAAAAAATTAAACTCATAACTAGAATGCCATTTAGAGGATTAGCACAACAGGATGACATGCTCATCGCTATATGGGGTGTGATGCGATGCAATCAGACTGAGCTACTGGAATCAAAATCCAAACATGACCTAATTCTCATCTACAAAATTTGAAACTTCTCCGAGATATATTCTTTACACCCTTGAACATGAATTAACTCAAAAATCATAGTCTTTGAGTCCGGAAGGTCAACTTAAAAATCCTCAAATTTAAGGGGTCAAAAAAGGCTAAGTCTTTAACACTTAGTTAAATTTTCAGGCTTTAAGCCTCTTATGCAAGAACTAGGAGCTGAACTAAGCTAATTTTAATACGGGATATTACAATATCTCCTCCTTGGGAATATTCATCCTCGAATAAAATTGATTAAGCTGAGATTACTAAGGAACTGAGATTACGTACTGAACTTGCATAACTAAACACATGCTTACATGAGTTAATTTATTCATGAATGCATGAAATGACATGAACATGGTTATATAAAGCTAGAACTAAGAATGGAACAGAGAAAATTTGAAGAAAACTATTACCTTAGGCTGAATCTGAACTTGCGGAGAAAAGATAAGTGTACTTGGTTCGCATATCTACTTCTGCTTCCCAAGTGGCTCCCTCAACAAAGTGATTTTGCCAAAGAACTTTAGAACTTCTTTGTTCCTTAGTCTTCGATTCTGGCGATCAAGGATCTTATCTGGGATTTCTTTGTAAGGAAGGCTATCCTGAACATTTGTACTTTATAAAGGGACTAAAACAGCTGGATCACCAATACTCTTCTTTAATAAGGAGACATAAAACATTGGGTGCACTGATGCCAAATTCGTACGCAACTCAAGCACATATGCTACCTTTTGAAAATGACTCAAGATCTTGTAAAGGCTAACATATCGGGGACTAATATTCTCCTTCTTGCCAAATCTCCTTACTTCCTTCGCATGAGAGATTTTCAACTAAACTAGATTGCCAACCTCAAGCTCAAGAACTCCTCTTTATATTTGCATAGGATTTTAGTCGACTCTGGGCTATTTTCAACCTCTCCCTAATTAATTAAACTTTCTTCATAGCTTTAAACACTATATCTGGCCCTATTATTGAAGTCTCACCTACCTCAAACCAACCAATGGAAGATCTACATCTCCTCCCATAGAGAGCCTCAAATGGAGTCACTTGAATACTAGAGTAATAACTATTATTGTTGGCAAACTCAATTAACGACAAGTGATCATCCCAACTACCCTTGAAGTCAATAACACATGTTCTCAAGATATCTACAGGGTTTGAATGGTCCTCTCTGCCTGACCATCTATCTGAGGATGAAAAACAATACTAAGATAAACCTGGGTACCTAGACCCTTCTGAAAGACTTTCCAAAAGTGAGAGGTAAACTAAGTATCTCTGTCGAAAATGATGGACAATGGGACTCCATGAAATCTGATTAACTCACTAATATAGAGCTTGGCATAATCCTCAGTGGAAAAAGAAGTATGAACTGGCAAGAAATGGGCTGACTTGGTCATTTTGTCTATAATAACCAAATCGAATTATGCTGGCAACGTGAACGCGGCAACCCTATCATAAAGTCCATGATCATCTTTTCCCACTTCTAAGTAGGAATACTGAACTTCTGTATAGGGCCACTAGGTCTTTGGTTCTCAACCTTAACCTACTAAAAATTAGCCCATTTAGCTACAAACTCTATAATATCCCTCTTCATGCCACTCCACCAATAGACTTCCCACAAATTACGGTACATCTTGGTAGATCCTGGGTGAATAGAGTAACGCACACCGTTCACTTCCGCCAAAATCTACTACCTTAAATCATCAACATATGGCATACACACTCTACCTTAGTATCACAACACACCATCTCCCCCTTGGGAGAAAACCTCTGATCACTAACTGACTCCTTCAACCTAACCAAACTGGAATCCCTATCCTACTTCTCCTTTACTTCAGCAACCAATGAAGATTCTGAGATATTCTGAACCCAAACACTACCCTTAGCTGAATCAACCAACCAAACACCCAATTTATCCAACTGATAAACCTCCTGAACTAACTTTTTCTTATCATTCTCAATGTGAGAAACACTACCCCTAGACAATCTACTAAGGGTATCTGCCACTACATTGGCCTTGCCTAGATGATACAACACACTCATGTTATAATCTTTCATCAACTCTAACCACCTTCTCTGGCGAAGATTTAAATCTTTCTACGAGAATACATATTGTAAGATTTTATGGTCTATGAATACATCAACATGCACCCCATACAGATAATGCCTCTAAATTTTCAAGGCAAAGTCAACAGCTGCTAACTCAAGTTCACGGGTAGGATAATTCATCTCATAGAGTTTAAGCTATCTAGAGGCATAGGTTATGACCTTACCTCTCTCCACCAAAGAACAACCCAAACAAAAGCATCACAGTGAACAATAAACCAATATAAATCATCTGGCAAGATCAAAATGGGGCTGAGGTGAGTCGAGTCTTCAACTCCTGAAAGCTCTTCTCACAAGAATCTAACTACTAAAACTTGACCTTCTTCTAAGTCAATCGATACATGGGGGATACAATAGACGAGAAACCTTCGAAAAACCATCGGTAATAGCTATCCAAACCTAAGAAACTCCAAATATCTGATGGAGAGATGGGTCTACTCTAATTTCTCATAGCTTCAGTCTTTTGAGGGTCAACTCTAATACTATTGCCAAAAATAATATCGCCAAGGAAAACTACTGATCTTAGCCAAAATTGCACTTACCAAATTTGGCAAACAACTGATGATCTTTAAGAGTCTGTAGTACAATTTTGAGATGGTCTTCATGATCATTCTCATTACAAGAATAAACAAGGATGAAATCAATGAAGACTTTGATGAACATGCCCGAGTACTACTTGAACACTCTATTTATAAAGTCCAGGAAGTCTAAAAGGGTATTCATAGTCCGAAGGACATTACTAGAAATTCAAAGTGACCATAACAAGTTCTGAAGGATGTCTTTGGAATGTCCCATTCTCTTACTATAAGCTGATAATAGCTGGATATGAGGTCTATCTTAGAGAACTAACTTGCACCTTAAAGCTGGTTGAATAAGTCATCAATCATAGGAAGAGGATATTTGTTCTTGATTGTGACTTTATTTAACTGGCGGTAGTCGATGCACATTCAGAGAAAGCCATATTTCTTACGCACGAACAGGATTGGAGTGCCCCATAGAGAAGCACTAGGCCTTATGAAACCTTTATCTAGGAGGTCTTTAAGCTGCTCTTTTAACTCTTTAAGCTCAGCTAGATTCTTACGATTTGGAGGGATGGAAATAGGATGAGTATCAGGAAGAAGATCAATACCAAGTTTTATTTCTCTATCGGGAGGTACCTTTGGATAATCATTTGGGAAAGACCTCAGAAAACTCATTGACTACACGGAATGATTGGACTATGGGAATTCAGAAAATATCTTTGACTCAAACTAAATGATAAATGCACCCTTTTGATATCAACTTTCTGGCCTTAAGATAAGATATGAAATGACTCTTGGAAGATTCAGAACTACCTTCCCACTCAAAGACTGTCTTATTAGGAAACTGAAACTTCACCACACAGGTGTGACCATCTATTGATGCATAGCATGAATGGATCCAATCCATACTAAGATTAATATCGATATCTACCATTTCTAACTCTATTAGGTCTGCTAGTATAATCTTATGTAGGACAGTGATAGGACATTTCTTATAAACTCGCTTGCCAATAACTGACTCACCCACTGGATTGGAAACTAGAAAGGGCTTGGGAGAGATTTTTAGGACCTATTCCAAAATTTATCGAAACCAATGGAGTCACATAAGATAGATTTGACCCTGGGTCTAACAACACATATACATCTAGATAAAAGACATAAAGCATAACAGTGACAACATTTTGTGAACTTTCTTGCTCCTATCGGGATATTAAAGCATAGAACTAATTCTGGTGCTGACTGCCACTGGTACTGGATGATATGTCGTGAAAAAAAATTGGGCAACCTAGTTGAGCCTGTGCGCTAGTAGCCTAAGTCTGAGCACGATCATCCCTGCTTCTCTGCTTAGCATACGGACACTCTTTGATTTCGTGATCCAACTTTCCATATTCATAACAAACCCTCTTTTCCACAAAACACTCACCAAGATGATTTTTTCCATACTTTGCACAAGTCGGATAACTGGGCCTTCCACCTATACTATTCTGAGACCTCAAAATAGAAGTCATTTCCTACTACTCCTGCTTGGTTCTAGTGTAGGGGAACTGGCTGAAGATGGCACTGGTGCTGCTGAATGGCCCTGAAACTATAAATTGTTTCCCCCTCCTAACCTCGGTTGACCATACTCAAACTACCTAGTTCTAGCCTTCTTATTTCTCTTCTCTCTTCTCTTCAACTTCTCTACCTCAATCTGCTGAGCATGATTCATCAGCGTAGCAATATCTATATCCCCAATAAGTATTGCAGTCCTACACTCCTTGACTACTAAATCAGATACTCCTGCAATAATCTTACTCATACTAGACCTAGGGTCAGCTACCAACTCAGGAGCATACTTGGACAACTGAGTGAACTTAAGGCAGTACTCCTTTACTGTCATCGAGCCCTTCCCCAGGTTCACAAACTCCTAAAACTTATCTTCTCTCATCTCAAGTGGAAAGAACTTGTCCATAAATGTATCCTAAAACACTTGCTAACTCATAGGAGCTACATTCTCACCTCTACCTTCCTTCCACATAACAACCCAATCATAAGCAACATACTTTAGCCTATAGGATGCCAATTCTACACTCTTCTCCTCAATAACATGCATAATCTGAGTGATCTTTCTTACCTCATCAATAAAGAGTTATGGATGCTCACCAACCTTTGACCCAAAGAACTCAGGTAGATTTATTCTCATAAAATCACGAATCTTGGCTACAGCTAGATTACCATTTTGCTGAAGTGGGACTACTGCTTGATGGTTTCCCTGAACATTAGCATTCATAGCTTTGGACAACGTTTGAAAGGCAGCACAAAATTTAGCATGAGACATATTCTCATTCAGAGGGTTGGCTTGGATTAGTGGTTGGTCACCATTTCTGTGTGCATTGGCTCAATGAGGTAGCATATTCTGTCATGTTAATGCATGAGTTTAGGCATATAAGGACAATTTTAAGCATGATAGATCATGAAAAAATGATAAGTCCTAACTCATTTCATAACCTCTTGCTCATAAATATGGCGTGATTCACACCCATGATCAAGACTCTATATAATGCAACTTGTCTGAATCCCTAGGACTCTTTAAAACCATAGGCTCTAACACCAAGTTTGTAATGCCCTTGAAATACACCCTAAACATCAGACGGTGCTCAAGACTACAAGTAGTCTCAATCTAACCCTTTAATCCGTCCAACAACTTTGGAACTAATAATAAAGATAAATCGAACTTGCAAAATATTGAGATATTGAATTAATATCTTAACTAAAATTGAATTAATATCTTACTGAAAGTCTTAAAGTTGGAAATCTTGAAAACAAATACTTTTAAGTCTAAATATAAAACAGTTGGACAAGCCTCTACTTCTAACTAGAGAACCACTGGGACAAACCTCAGCTGACTCAAACTAAACAGAATCAAATAGCTAAAATACTTCATTAATAGCAAGTCTGATAAAATAGGTATTCAAACTATGAGGAATCACCAAGCATCAGGATGTAAGTGGAGATACTCGTAATCAATCACGCTACTGGAACTGAGAACCAGAAGCTACATTATAAGACAATATGGCACATAGATGTATATGTGGATCAGTACTTCTGGAATGTACTAAGTATATGAGGTGAATGCATAAATTAAGCAATAACTAAATATACATATGTATATATATATATATATATACTTTCAAATGATGCATGCTAAGTGTAAATGACTTACCTTGGGACTGAATAAACTAAAAAACTGACAAATCATAAACCACGAATCATAAAGCATACTGAATAAACTTTGTGAGCCACATACTTAGTTTCTTAAAGATTTACTTATACTCTTTCTTTTGGGAGGGTTTTCTAACCGACATAAACCATCTGAGCTACCATGGAGTCCAACGTCTTACCCACATTAGGGAGAGCTATTCTATCCTTGCCATCAAAATAGAACCTAAGCTAGATTGATCACTATACTGAACCCACTATGGGTATTAATATATATGGTGGCACGTAGTTCTGAGGCATGTGATCTTGGACTCATACCCACATCGATGCTAAATACTACTCCCATATCATCTGTATGCTCATACTATAGGAAATGCACTTTAAAATAGCATAAGGGTTTACATAATGAAAAACCAATTATGTTTTTCTTTACTTTATCTTAAACATTCTGAATAATGTGGATTTCATAATCTTAACTAGGGATCAAAAGATCCATTCTTGCTTTAAATCTTGATATAAGCTTTTCATAGAATGTTTAAAAAACATAATCTTCTTGAAATCTCAACACTTAAAATTAGGGCTTAAAATTCATGCTTTAGACTTATGGTAATTCATACCAAAACTTCATGCTTTAAAATCATGATAATTCATGCCAAAACTTCATGCTTAATATAATTCTTGATATATTTTAAAAATAACAAGTCAAGATAGTATAATCTCATTCATAATATAAGTCTTATAAGTTAAAAACATAAACATAAGCACTTCTTGATATACTTTAAGCTTTAAATATCATGATAATCATATGCTTCAAGAATATATAAAGTTGGTTATAAACCCTACTTTAAAACAAGTAAATAAAATCTTAAAATTATGTAATTTGGGCATAAGGTGAAAGGATACCCCTGTTCATAACCCCATATTTCTTAATAGCCTTTATTTGATGGATAAAAGCTTGACTTTGTAAGCCTTGGAGATGATTTTAAAAGCATTCTTGAACTTCTTGATTTATAAACTTAAATTCTTGTTTATCTTAAAGAGAAAATAATGGAGTTTTGGTGTTCTTGTGAGGAAGTTAGGGTTTCTTTGATATAAAATTGATAGAGAATGGGAAAATAATGCTTTAATCAACGTTTAATCTATTATTTTTACGAATTGAGTCGGTTGAAAATAACCTAACTACCCCTCAGAATATTAAACTCATAACTAGAAATTTTGTTGAGAGGCCTAGCGCGATCCGTTGACATGTTCATCACTATATAGGGCGCGATGCGATGTGTTAGGGCATGTGAAGTTTTAATGATAAACATATGAATGAAATATGTCATGAAAGTTGGTCTATCCAAGTGAACAAAGCTAAGCTGCAGACAAGTTATTGATAAGATGACTCTGCGTACAAACAGGAGTGGATAACACTTACCACATCATAAGATGAGTTGAACAAGAAGTCTATCACATCAGAAGTTGAATGGAGCAAAAAGTCTTGTAAAAGTTGAGTTTAACAAGAAGACCTTCAAAACTAATAGATAAATGAAAAAGAGTCCCATTCGAGAAAGGACGGAGAAACAGCTACAACAAGAAGTGGGGTTACTTGATAAAGTCCTATTGAAGATAGAAGCAGAAAGAAATAAGGAATATATCAGAAGGTGTGCATATATACATGTCAAACAACATTCAAGGAACCTACTCAATATACTAAAAAGATAATCAACAATCAGCAAAACATTTCACATACTTGAAGAAGAACTTGGTCCTTTACCTAGCAAGTCATAGACTGTTCGTAGTAGGTAGGTTCTCTGAGTTGTAATGAGTCATTGTTCTAGTCTCAATGATCTATAAACTAAGTTAGGAGTTGTGTGTTCAAGTTAGGGAAGTCGAAGACTTGGGAAGATTTGTGTTTTTGTAGTGATAGGAGTTAGAAGTTTTAATTCCTAGTTTACAAGAAGTCTTGTAATTTTGTTGATTGTTGAGGCTCAAGTGTTATAGTAAAGTTGGGGTTAAATCCTGTAGAGGTAAAGGTCGTGATGTTTTACCCCTTTCTTGAGCCGGGTGTTTTCCACATAAAAACACTGTGTTCAGCTTTTACTTTTGTGAACCACATTTACTTGTTCCACAGATAGGCAATTTGTAGGGCTCGTACTCTTATAAGTGGTATCAGAGCGAGGTTGTGTTAAATAAGGCTAGAAATTAAGAAAAGATTAACATGAAGGTCAACCAACTACTTAGACCTCCACTTTTTGATGGCTTTCACTTTATCTAGTGGAAGGTAAGGATGGAGATGTTCATCCAAGGTGAAGACTATAAATTATGTGATAGGATTACTAATGGACCCACTATCCCAATGAAGTTGGTTGATTGTGAACAAGTCAAGAAAGTAAGGAGTGAATTTACTCCTGATGACTTGTTTGCTTTGAAGTAGAATGCAAATGCCAAGAATATCTTGGTTTGTGGATTAGGACCTACTGAATACAACAAGGTATCAACATGCACTACTGCTAAGCAAATTTGGGATGCACTGGTGAATGCTCATAAAGGTACCTCTCAAGTAAAAAAATTTAGGATCTCCATCCTTTTCACTGAGTATGAGGCAATCAAAATAAAGAAAAATTAAACCTTACATAAGGTGATGACAAGACTTACCACTTTAACAAATGAGTTGACTTCCTTAGGAAAAGTCTTCTTCGAGGAGGAATAAGTTAAAAAGGTACTGGGGATATTATCTAAATCAAAATAGAATATTAAGATGACTGCAATCAGGGAGACAAATAAGGATCTTGAAGGTATGACCGTGGATGAACTAGTAGGGAACTTAAGGACTTATGAATTGGAAAGTGATGGAACCAAAGAACAAGCAGCTCCTAAGAAAATCTTGGCATTGAAAAATTCTGATAGTGATGAGGAATTTTAACTTGACAAGGAGCAAGTTGCCTTCATAACTAAAAACTGTAGAAAATTCTTTAATAAGAAGAAGGGAACAGGTACTAAAAAATGTTCCAATGACAATCCAAATGGGTGCTACAAATGTGGAAAAATTGATCATCAGATCCGAGACTGTCCAGTCTAGAAAATAAAATGGAAGAAGGAAAGGGTTGAAAAGGAACTAAAGGCAAAAAGAAGGAGGAGCATGCAATGATAGCAGCTTGGGGATCTAATTCAGATGAAGATGAAGTTGATGAAACTGCATTCATGGCTCTTGGAGATTCAGATTTAAATGAAGAAGATGAGTGTTCTGAGGTAAGTATACTTGAACTCAAAGAAAAATTGCAATTATTTTCAAAACCAAAACTTATTTCCTTGATGAGTGCATTAATTGATGATTTCCAAGAGTTAACCTCTGATCGGGATGAATTGTTCAATAGTCTTGCAAGCCTTAAATTTGATGTCATTGATCTAAAGGCTTGCTCAGGTATAGTTGACAAGGAAAATTGCACTCTCAAGAAATAGGTTGCAGAACTTGAGATTTCAAACAATGATCTTAAGTCTAAAATTCTTAAATTAACTCTCACTGAAAATAGGAAAAAGACCACGAGTAAAGAACAAGAAAAGGTTGAACTTCAGCTAGTTAAATACAAATAGGAATGCCATGATTTAACTGAAAAATGAATAAGTTTAGTCAAGAAGTTTCTAAACTAAAACTGGTTCTTGAAAGGGAAAATAGGTGAAACTCCTCAAGAATTGTTCACAAATTGAGTGAAAGAAATTACAATGAAAAGGCAGGCTTGGGATTCCAAATAAGTTTTGAAGATCCTAAATATTTATGTTATATTTGTGGCAACCTTGGACATCCCACCACTGAATGTCCAGTGGCTGGAAAAAGCAGGTCTAATTGTCAAAACATGGCTAACAGATTTTATCAGACCAAAAGGAACAAAACTAGTTCTAGTTAGAGAAACATGTTGCACTATATGTTGCCTGTATGGACTAGAAGAAATATAATTTATCCTTTCATTTATAAAATCGGACCCAAGCTTATCTGATTTCCTAAGTCTAACCATTGATTTCTTTTGCAGGAGAAGGTGAAAGGAAACAAGAGGCACTGGTACTTAGACAGTACTTGATCAAGACATATGACTGGTGATAAGAAAAAGTTCCTTTCACTCCCCAAAATAGATGGAGGAGGAGGAGTTTTTTTTGGTGATAGAAAAAAGGGAATCATTACTAGAGTTGAAAGAGTTGGCTCATCTGAGTCAAAAGCATTGGAGGATATATATCTTGTGGAAGGATTGAAGAATAATCTGCTGAGCATCTCACAATTGTGTGACAAAGGTAATAAAATAATTTTTACTGTTGCAGGGGTTAAAGTCAAAAGGATGGATACCAAAGAAATTGTGCTACCTGTAAGGAGATACAAAAATGTATATAAAGCAGACATAATTGTAATAATAGGACCTGAGCTGACTTGTCTAAGTACAATAGAAACTGATCCCCTCCTTTGGCACAAGAGACTTGGACATGCAAGTCTAAAATAAATAAACATACTTTTCTCAAAGGACATGGAATTGGGATTACCCAAGACCAAGTTTAAGGAAGAAAAATTATGTAGTGCATGTGTAAAGGGGAAGCAGGTAAAATCTTTCAAAGAACCATGTTAGCACTACCAAGTGCCTTGACCTGGTTCATATGAACTTGTGCGGACCAATGAGACTTCAAAGCAGAGGTGGAAAAAGGTATATTTTTATAATTGTTGATGATTATTCTAGGTTCACCTGGACTTTGTTTCTATCCTCTAAAGAAGATGCCTTTGATGTCTTTGAAATCTTTATTAAGAAAATTGAAAAGAAACTGGGTGCTTCATTAGTTTCCATAAGGTCTGACCATGGTACAGAATTTGACAATACAAAGTTCTTAGAATTTTGTTCAGCAAATAGTATAGACCATAACTTCTCTGCTCCCAGAACACCACAACAAAATGGAATGGTGGAAAGAAAGAATAGAACCTTGGAAGATATGGCTAGAACAATGATGCTTGCAGCAAATGTTGCCAAAAACCTTTAGGCTGAGGCAATAAGTACTGCAACATATATCATAAATAGATGCATGATCAAGCCCATGTTAGAAAAGACTCCCTATAAATTACTAAAAGGTAGAAAGCCTAACATTTCTTATTTTAGAACCTTTGGGTGTAAATGTTTCATACACAATAATGGTAACAATAATTTGGGAAAATTTGATGCTAAAAGTGATGAGGGAATATTCTTAGGTTATTCACTTAATAGTAAGGCTGATAGGATTTTGAACAGCAGAACTAACTATGTTGAAGAAAGCACATATGTAGTTTTTGATGAAACATGTGTTAAGACTAACCTGCAGGAAGGAAATGACACTGAGGAATAGGTTACACAACATATTTCATTAACTAAAGCAACCAAACATGGGGTCATATTATCAAGGAGAACTGAAGCTGAAGGCACAATGACAGGGGGAACTGAGCCACCAACTACCCCAGCTCAGAATATCAGTAGTGATCCTAGTAGCTCGCTTGGCTTGATCCCAAAAGGATACAAGTACCAAGGATCACTCCCCATTGAGAATGTTCTTACTGATCTCACCTCTGGGATCATGATAACGCTCAAAATATACCTTTCTAATGAGAATGTAAGCGATCACTGTCAATATAAAATCCAACTAGGTTGGGGTCGAATCCCACAGAGAATATGGTGTGAACTTAAGTCGTTTTCAATTTAATCAAATGATAGCTGGATGTTTCCTAAAATAGAAGTTTTTAGTTTAGCAGTATTTGTTGGTTACTTTAGTTACAGTGTTTGTAATTTAGAGTTTATGGAAAAACTAAAATTATGTTCACTAAGGGTTTGCGTACTTGACAAATGATGATGGTGGTTCAAGATTCTCATAGTAGGTAGGACAACAAGATATCTTTATCAAAGTTATGCCTAAATGTCTCTCGACCTACTTAAGTATTTAATTACCTAATCCTCTCGGACTTAGGGAATTTATATTCATGACCAGATTTTACCTCAGGTTAATCAACCTTGTTACAACATCAATTATTAAATGGAAGTTTTTAGTGCTTCCAAGTCCCTGTTAATAATTCACTTCCCACTATATTTGATTTCTTTCCCAAGAAAATCAAAGCAGGTGTTATCTGTCGTTTGCAACAATAGATGATAATTAAAACCTCAGAATTATCAAGACTGATAATTACCACCTTTTGAATCTTGAACACTCAGCATATTATCAAGACTTAACCCTAGATCCCATAATTTAGGTTAAAGGAATTTAGCAGCTCATGATGTAATAATCAAAACAACTAGTTATATTCATGATTTAAAAGATAAACTTACCACAAGATGAATAGAAACTAGAGATTCTCAAATTAGATCACAATAGTGATCCCAAAATAATGATGATAATCTCTTCAAAGTAATTTCCCTTTCAAGTCAAGAAAAAAGAGAGAAAAAATATTAAAATACGTGTGTTCAAAAGATGTTCCAAAACTCCCCTAGAAAACCCTAAACAATGCTTTAAATAGCTCACCCTAATTATGAAAACAAAATAATAAAGTTCAAAAATTCCTCAAATTAGGTGACGCCATTTGTGATAACCTATTAGGAGGCTGATGATTTATCACAAATGTCGTCAGCTCCTCTTTGATTTTGATACTCACTGCTTTAGGCTGACAATAAAATGTGACATCTTATCAACTTCTTGACGACTTATCATGAATGTCATCAAATCTCTACCTCAGCTCTCATGTCCTGCCTTAGGCTGATGGCAATTTTGATGACCTATCAGCTCCTTGACGGCTTATCATAAAATGTCATCACAACTCTCAACTCAGATGTATTCACTATCTGAGGCTGACGATAAAGCTGTTAACTTATCATAGGGCTGATGACTTATCAGAAATGTCGTCAGCTATACTTCTCTTCGAATTACTTCATGTTTCAACTCCTTTTCTTCCATCCTTGTTGGTTCTCTTGCATCATAGCTTCTACTGCAAAATCAAACATAAAACAGTTAAAAATGACAAAATTTTCTTAACACTTTGTAATTATTCTTAGTTTAAAGCCTTGAATGTGTTAGTATTAGCTCACACATCAACACTCTCAATTAAAACAATTGCTTATCCTCAAGTAACTCAACACAACTAAGAGACTACAAAGTACATTTTGCAGTCAATCATCTATATCATCTTAAAACTCTTACACCCTCTCCAAGGTCAATCAATTCAAGAACAATGAAGAACACCAATGCAACACATAGAAATCAATATACGACATTAATTCAGCTACATTAACCATGCATATACCAGTATTACACTCTCCAAACAAGTTAGCAATATATCTGGTGTGCTCTCACAGCAAAGAAATCCCCCTATCTCATATCAATAATCCTATATGTAACCATGGGAACAATTAAAACACTCACCTCAGAACAAAGTTCCAACGAATGTATGCCAAGTACCATAGGTTTGCCCTTATTTTCATTACCCAGATCTTCAGATAGGTCAGCTAGGATCACTATAGGTCTTCTCTTAGGCTTGTGATGTAGGTTAGGGGCTGTACGATACTCGATGGTATTTAAAGTGACTAAGCCTCCTTGATAATACACTAGCTTTTTTGGGGGGGAGGGGGGGGGATGGTTTCACTCATTAGCCTTTTCTACTCTTCTCATTTATTGATCACACTTATTTAGGCTGGGTGCGGTCTTTACCACAATCACTTATTCTTTTTCACAGTTTTTCTTTTTCTTGCTCTTTTCCTCCGCACCTAATTTTTTTATTTTTTTCTTTTATGCTACCTTTCTTCATACTCATTCTGCATCACACACCCCTATGATAGCCACCCTCAACTTAGGCCATTTGCCTAAGTCAAGGTTCACAGTGTCCAAGGAGGAATAGGGCCATAATAGGTTCATTGTGATCTAATGGGAAGGTGACAGGTGTCATAAAAAGAAATAGGCTAATCAGCCTCAAAATAGGGATCAAGGGATATTATGCACATAGGGAAGGTCATTTAGGCTAAAGTGAGCTCATATCAAAATAGTCTATGATCATTTCCTAACCCCTATCCTTCAACCTAGAAAAGAAAAATCGGGCAAGTTCTGGCTTCAGCATGAAAAGGAAACTAAGTAACATCTCACACACACTTGGCATACAGGTATATCGCAATCTACTACTCTTTCAGTTCATACAGCTGTTTAGCAATGATTATTGTGTTACTATAACTAATGCCATACAAAGATACACACTGGTCTCACTTCAATGCAATTACACAATTAAAAAAATAGACCACTTGAAGAGGTGTACAAAAATCACAAAACAATTCAACTACTTCAAGTACAAGTATTTCTCCTAGTCGGCTACAAAATTTTACAACAATAATTTATGCTACACCCTCAACTTAAAATCAAAGAAAATATAAACTTAGGATTAGAGTATACCTGGAATAGATCAATCTCGGGGGTCATGGGTTGCCTCCCATGCAACACCTAATTTAACATCGTGGAATGACTCAGGTATCTCGATTACTTCAGACTTCATCGAGACAGATAGTAGTGAAACTTTTCATTGATTCTTTTGGACCAATATAAAGTTTGACTTGTTACCCATTTACTTTGAAGGTACTGTCGTCTTCATTTTCAAGTTCCACTACTCTAGATGAGTAGACTTGAATAACTCTAAAAGGGCCTGACCACTTAGATTTAAGCTTACCTGGGAATAGTTTGAGTCTGGAATTGAACAGAAGCACCAAGTCACCCTTTTAGAAGTCTCGTTTCTCTATCCTTCAATCATGGTATCTTTTTATCTTTTCTTTATATAAGTCTGCTCATTCATATTCCTTGAGATAGAATTTATCCATCTCATTTAGTTATCCCAGTCTCAGCTCTGTCGCCTCCTTCCAACTCAAATTTAGCCTTTTAGGTGCCCATAAGGCCTTGTGCTCCAGCTCTATTGGTAAGTGGCAAGCTTTTCCATAGACCAGCTGAAATGGTGACATGCCAATGGGTGTCTTGAAAGTATTCTGATATGCCCACAAGGCATCATCGAACTTTAGAGACCAATATTTCCGACTAGCATTCACCGTTTTGGCTAGGATGACTTTAATCTCTCAATTTGACACCTCCACTTGCCCACTATTTTATGGGTGATATGGAGTGGCTAATCTATGCTATTTCACCCCATATTTTGCTAAAGCTACTCAAAATACTTTGTTTAAAAATTGAGATCCTCCATCGCTTATAATAGTGCATGGTACTCCAAAGCGAGAGAAGATGTTCTTTTTGAGAAAAGCAACAACTCTCTTTCCTTCATTATCAGACAAGGAAATAGCTTTAACCTATTTTGAGACATAGTCAACAGCAACTAAAATATACTTCATCCCATATGATCTTACAAAAGGACCCATAAAATTGATGCCCCAGACATAAAAAAATTCCACTTCAAGCATCTTACTCAAAGGCATCTTATGTCTTTTGGAGATTGATCCCTACCTTTGACATTGGTCACATTTCAGCACAAACTCATAGGCATCCTTGAATAATATTGGCCAATAGTAATCACTTTGCAACACCTTCCTAGCCATGCAGGTGACCTCCAATTGGGGTAGCATGACATGCTTCCAATATGCATAATACATCCACTTCCGGTGCACATCTCCTTATAATATTGTCCGTACATCACCAAAAAAGATATGGATCATCCCAGATGTAATATGTCACATCATACAGGAATTTTTTTCTTTCATGGAAGGAAAGATTTTTTGGGATGACCTTACTCACAACATAATTTGTAAAATCAGCATACCAACGCAATTTTTTCACAGCAGCGGCCAAGATCTCCTCATCAGGAAAGGCATCATTTATCTCTATTTCATCACTAATTGTTTGCTCACCATCCATTCTAGATAGATGATCTGCAACCTAGTTTTCACACCCTTTTTTATCTTTGACTTCAAAGCCAAATTTTTGTAGCAGCAATACCCATATAATCAACCTTGTTTTTGCATCCTTCTTAGCCATCAAATACCTCAAAGCTGCATCGTCAATGTGAACTACCACCTTGGTCCCAAGAAGATAAGCCTTGAATTTCTCAAAAGCATATACTACACCCAGAAGTTCCTGCTCAGTGACGGTGTAGTTCTTTTGAGCTCTATTCAGTGCTTTACTGGCATAATATATTGGATGAAATAGTTTGTCCTTCTTTTATCCTAATACAGCTTCAAGGGCAGCACCGCTTGTATCACACATGATCTCAAACGGTTTTGACCAGTCTGGTGCAACAATAATAGGGGCCTTAACCAGTTTCTTTTTAAGGCATTCAAATGCCTTCAAGAAATTAGAATCGAAGGAAAACCTCACTTCTTTCTCTGAAAGTTTCCAAAGTGGATTTGCAACCTTTGAGAAGTCTTTTATAAACCTCCGATAGAAGCCAGCATTTCCAACAAAACTATGCACTCCCTTCACTGAAATGGGAGGTGGTAGTTTCTCAATAACTTCCACCTCGAATCGATCAACTTCTATCTCGTTTGCTAAAATTGTGACCGAGAATGATGCCCTCCTTTACCATAAAGTGACATTTTTCCCATTTAAGCACCAAATTGAATTCAACACAATGTTGCAAGGCTATACTCAGGTTTTCCAAACACACCTCAAATGAATCTCCCACCATAGAGAAATCATCCATAAACACCTCTATGGTGTCCTCCACCATATCTGAAAAGATAGATATCATGCACCACTGAAAAGTGGCGGGTGTATTGCATAGCCCAAATGACATCCTCTTAAATTCAAATGTGCTATATGGACATGTGAATATCATATTATCCTAATCTTCAGGAGAAATACAGATTTGGTTGTATCTAGAATAACCATCCAAAAAGAAATACCATCCCCTTTCGGTCAATCGATCAAGTATTTAGTCCATAAAGGGCATAAGGAAGTGGTCTTTCAGAGTCCATGAGTTTATCTTGGGGTTATCCATGAAAAATATCCACCCAGTCATAGATATCAGTGGAATCAACTCGTTCATTTCATTTGTAACCACAGTCATGCCCCCCTTTTTTGGGAATGCATTAAACGGGGCTCACCCTGCATCCAACCACTTAATAATCTCCTTCTTAACCACCTCTTGAATTGCTGGGTTAATACGGCACTGATGCTCTATGGTTGGAATACAATCTTTCTCAAGTTGTATTTTATGCGTACAGATGCCAGGGGAAATGCCAATAATATCAGCAATGGTCCATCCTATAGCTCTCTTATGCCTCTAAAGTACTGAAATAAGTGCATTTACCTATTGCTCACCCAAATCACCCACAATAATAATAGGTAGCATGTTTTTGTTGCCCAAAAACACGTACCATTATTTCCTAGGCCGTTTTTTCAATTTCAACACTAGTGGATCGTCAATAGATGGCTTGGCTAGTGGTGTTGGTCAATTAGCAAGTTCAAGGTCTAGATTTGTAGGAGCATAAGGATATGAATCCATTCCTGACAAGGCATAAATAGTCTCTTCATACTCCTCAATGACTTTACAATCAAAGTTTATCAGAACTGCGACTAACGGCTCGACAACAAGTTACTCCTCTCTCGACACCTCCAATTCGTCCTCATAATACACATCAACTACTGATAACACACTAATTTCTTCATGCTGCTTCATTGATTTACACACATCAAACCGTACCACTTTACCATTCATCCTGAATAAGAGGTCATTCGCTCTCAAATCAATCAACACACTTCTAATTGCGAGAAAAGGTTGACACAAGATTATGGGTACCTCAAAGTACACCTCGCAATATAGAATGATGAAATCTACAGGGAATATAAAGCTGGCTACATTCATTAACATATCATGCAAAATGCTAATAGTTTATTTTACTGACCTATCCGCCATCACGAGTTGCATGTTGGTGGGTGTGGGATTTTCCAGGCCTAACTTTCTATATACAGCCAGCGGCATCAAATTAATGCTTGCTCCCAGATCACATAATGCCTTGGCAAATTCCATAGTCCTAATTGTATAGGGAATAGTAAATGCGCTTGGGTCTGGCTTCTTCTACACCAAGGTCCTTGTAGAAATAATGCTAGAATGATGGAGATTATCCTCCAATTCATAGCTCACTGCTCTTTTCTTAGTTACAATGTGCTTCATGAATTTAGCATATCCTGGCATTTGTTCAAGTGCCTCCACCAATGGCACATTTATTGTCAACTGCTTGAGCATTGCCATGAATTTGCTGAATTTTGCATCATCAGTTTTCTTCTTCAATCATTGAGGAAAGGAAGGTGGTGGTCTTGGGATAGTTTTCAAAACTACCTCTTTTTCTTTTTCTTTATTTTTTTTCTCGAGCATCATCAGAATTATCTAGCTTCTCAGACTCCACTGGACCTCCTTCTTTTGATTCATCATCTACTACCTGATCAGCCACATGATTTCCCACAAAAGGGCCAGGTAATATCTTACCACTTTTAGTGGTATCTCCATACATGAGCCATCATTCCATGGATTTTGGACCATATCACTTGGTAACGTTCCGCTCTTCCTCTGGTTAAATACAGCAGAGAGTTGGCTCATCTACTACAACTATTTAATTATGGTGGAGTTCAAGTTTACCAACTGACTAATAGATGATACATCAGTCTTTATGGTATTTACACCAGAGTTGGTAGGTTTCACTTCCTTCAATAACTTAGCCATCATGTCCTCCATGGATATCTTTTCAGAACTTATTGTAGCAGCCTCGCATTTTCTAGGGGGGACATAGAGCATGCTCCTATCACTATTGTTCCTCTAATTTCCCTGATCCCTAAATTTATAACCAGGCTTATCATAATAATTCTGACCTTGATTTCCTTGGCCATTTCCTCAGAAACCCCTCTGATTATTAACATAGTTCACCTCTTCTTTTGCATCAGCATCAATTCTATCCTGAGATTCTGCAGCTTTTACCTTCTCAGTCTTCCCTAATAGTTAGTACTTTGTTAGCAAGTCCATCTACGTTTTAAGGTAAGCCATGTCTTGGTCACGCTCCTTATCTCTTCTGCGTTGTTCCATAGTAATACCCCCAGACACACTGGGGCTAGCTACCACAAAGTCTCTAGTATGCCATGCCCGACTTTGTTTGGTCATTCTTTCTAGTATCTCTGAAGCCTCTGGGAATGTAAGATCAACAAACAAACCACCACCAACATTATCTACAATTGGCTTTGTCATAGAGTTAAGAGCCCTGTAAAAAGTCTCCATCAAGTGTATATCTGTCATATTTGTAGACACGTAATTTTGTCCCTTCTCGATTGCACTTTTTACCCATTTTTACCTTATACTACCATATACTCTCACCCATGTAATTAAATCCCACAAAAATACAAAAAAAATAACTCTCAACAAAATCCCTAACAAACTTTTATTCTTTTTAACATCCTAACAACCCTTTTAATTAAAAGAAGACCCATACCCCTACCCTCAATACCCCATACCCACGTGACCCCCTCCCCTCATATTTCTTGTCCACAAAGGCAAAAAAGGATAAACATATACCAGGGGGTCTCACGAGAAACCTCCCAAGAAATTTCAAGATATCCTACCCCTACCTCCTCACCCCACTCGCATGCCCTACACATCACTCATAGAAATACATATATATACACACGAGATAGTAACATAGGGAGAAAAGAGTATTCACTAGGAATTAAAAAAAGATCTTCTTCATCACAATTGACGCACATACGCATACACACAACAACCAGCACACACTCACGCTCAGAGGAGACTCCATGGAAAACGGATAAGGGGTTGAGCTTTTCCTTCTTCTTGAAAAACACATTGAGATCATAAGAGAGAAAATAAAAATTAAAGAGAAAATAGGGGGGTAATATGGAGAAATGTGAGAGAGATACCGATGGCGATATAGGGTGTTTTTCGATGAATTTCTTATTGAAATCACCATCAGAAAACACCTTCCATGGCTGTTTTGACATTGTTATGTCAGATTTATGGCCAAAAAAATAGCACCATCTCCGTTTTGATCCTAATCCAATTCAAAATAGTTGAGTTTGACTGTTTTCTATCACAATTCCGGCGACGTCTATTAGAAGACGGTGATGTGGTTTTAGTTTGTTTAAATCCCCACAGTTGGTCTTTCTATATTCGAGTTGGCATTGTTCCTTGTCGAGGTTTAAATCAAGGTATTTTGGATGTGGACTCTATCGGGTTTAATTGGAATAATATATCAATTTTGAAAGCGGCATCAATTTTTACGTGAATGTGAATAATTTATTATTTGGTATGCTTGAATCTTGATTGTGTATTGGTTGATATTGGATTTGAATATTGAAAAGTGAATTGATAATTGAAGCATGTGTTCATCATTAATTGATAAGAATGAAGTTGGGGGCGGGAATTGAAATTGGCAAAAGGGAATATTAACTCGGGTTGATTAATTAGTTTGTTTGATTTGAAATGGCTATTAATGTTGTTAAATTTGGGTTGATTCTAATTCGTAGATGTTATTAAACACAGTAGTATCATGATAGGGTGAAGTTGGTAAGCAAACGGTAGGCCGGGTAGGAAAATTTAGGAAAAATGATTTGTTTGAATGTTGGAATGTGGGTGAATGTTTCCTTCTACTGTATCGCATTTCATTTAATATATTCACTTAGTCAGGGAGTGCCTCGAGGCTCATTGTATTTATTCACCGGAGAATGCCCCGATGTATTATGTTGGCGAAAGACACTCGTGATCAAGGTCTAAAGCATCGGGTAAAACATTGGAACGTAGTTTAGGATTAGTGTAGGTTTAATTTTCAGTACCTTTTTTCTCTCGGGTTGTAATAATTGGACTGGACACTATATTTGGGATTGTCTTTTTTTTGTTTGACTGGTTGTTTTGTGTGTTTTTTTGTGGTTTATACATTTTTAGTGTCAAAATTAGCCGATACGCTCCACCAAGCGATCGTGGTCGAACCACGGGATCGAGGGGTACCTAACACCTTTCCCTCGGTCAGCAGAATTCCTTAGTTGGAGTCTCTATTCGCGGATTAATTTAAAGAGTCAAATCATTTTGAAAAGGATTCTCCAACGGTGACTTGGTACACCGGATTTATGTAAAGTGGAGACTCTGAGTTTTGAATATAAAAAGTTCTTTTCGAAACAAATCAATCTTTTGTCACTTTACTAATAAAAAAACCTTTTGAACATTAAAACTATAATCTTTTTTTGGACAGAATAGGGGAGTGACAGCTCTGGCGACTCTGCTGGGGATTACCTTTCCAGAATTCGGGCTTTATTCTTTTGGAAGTCATATCGGCTTTGTTTGGCATTATAGGTGTATAAACATTATTTGTGATTATTGTTTGTGTTGTTGGTATCACTATTGTGCATTTTTGTGCTCTTTGTTTACAGTTTTTATTTATGTGTTACTGCTTTATATCTGGCATCATGTGCATAACCTGAGTCATTTTTCTGCAACAAGTCCGTAGTACACGCTTTGTACACGACCTATAGTTGAGTCACCCTTATCTTGGGGGGGAGCCATTGGCTGGTATGGAGTAGGTGGACAGCTAAAATAGCCACTATCAATCATAGGCTCCCCCGAACAGCATTGTTAGTAAACCCCAGCGTAGGTCATCCATTAGGTCATACTTATATGCATCATATTGAGACCTAGTGGGGCCCATTTGGTCCTTTGTAGGAGACTTACCTCTGACGCATCCCTACGTGCTAAATATTTCATCTTTGAGGGTAATGGGGTCATTTGACGGACTGATTTGGGAAAAATATGTGTTAGAAATAAAGTGTGTAGGCAATGAAAAAGTTAGTCGAAAAAAAAAGAGTGAAAAAAAGAGTTTCATAGTTTTAGAGTTCTTTATGACTTTTGTTTTTCACAATCGAAAAATTCAAAAAGATTTTTCTTACCTTTCATACTCATTTTCTTAAAAATACCAAAAAGAATTTTCTTTCATAGTTGTTGATGTCAATGTTATGTGAAGTGTCTAATTAAAAAATCCAAAAAAGATTTTATTTCTCATCGTCCATCTGTAATCGCGTTTCTCAAGTCAAGTCTTAGTTTGTTTTAATCTTTTATTGTCCAATTTGGACGAACTACGCATACCTGATTCCCGTTCCTCTGGACGAGATACGTAGGCAACCCTCGGTGGGTCCGGTAATCTTTATTTTCCCTTTGTCTTAACCTTAGCCTAGGTTTTTTCCCTCGTAATTTAGTGCTATTAGAAGGTCTTAGCCAAGTAGGTTGATTTTATTCAGTGATACTATTCGGCGAATTGGAGTCATAAAGTAGTCTGTCCCTTCGACATATGTCCGCGTCAAATTCCCAAGGGTTGGGAATCTTTCATTCCTGTCGAATTTTTGAGATAATGTCTTATGTGTTATTACAGGATGGATCTGTCCACAAAGTCCAGAGTCCGGATGGTTAGCAAGGTGCCCAAAAAGTTAATCAAATGGTGGGGGACGTTTAACTATGTCGAGCAATAGGGGTTGGCAAAGAAGTTAAGCACTCTCACTTCCCTCCTAGATCTTACGCCCCACCCAAACTTGATCGAGGCTATATTGACTTTTTGGGATCCAAGTTGTTTGGTGTTTAGGTTTGGAAATTGTGAAATGATGCCTGCTCTAGCAGAGATATCTGGTTTCTTTAAGTTGCCTTACATTAAGAAAACAATGATTCGGGCATGGACTCATTCTCCCACACGGTTTCTTCATGGTTTTAGTTTAAAGGCCAATAACTACTTGACGTGCCTTAACCAATCTTGGGTCTCTTTTGATTATTTGTATGCTTGGTTTGGGCCTTCAAATGGTTTTTATTGCTTTTGGGATGAGTTCTATAAAACTAAGGAGAATTGGGAGAAATGTCATCTAGAAGTCTTCATGCTCGCCTTGTTGGGCATTTTGGTCTTCCCATTAGAAGAAAGACAGGTTAATACTTTCTTGCATACTGTAATGATGGCCTTATTTCATAAAAAGCTAGGGGAAACATTCACACTCGTACCTATGATCTTGACAGAAATATATAAAGCTTTAGCCGAGGTGAAGGGCGGGATGAGATTCTTTGAGGGAAACAACCTGATATTGGAATTATGAATGATGTAGCACTTGCATGAGCCTTCTTTGATTAGGTTAGATGTGATTGATCATTTTATGCCTGAGCTAGTGAACGCCATGAATCAGAGAATGTGTTTTGATAAGTTCTCTCTGCCAATAGGGATTGATGCTTGGATTGAATTTCTTGAGTCAAGAACTGATGACAACATTATGTGGACCTATCTCTGGTTTCATCCGAAAATAATCTTTTGTGGTTGTCGGATGCAACCTCTTTTAGTCTTGTTAGGAATCAATTACACCAGACCGTACTCTCCTTTTAGGGTAATGCTCCAGTTGGGTAGACTGCAGGACGTTCCACCGGTAATAGACCTTCTGAAGGATGTCGAGCATTTTAAGGATCAAGCCTTAGGAAAAAGTAAATATGAAGAATTCTGGAATCACTCAATAAATCTAGGTATGGAGACTCTAAAAGTAGGTCTGGATAATCCTGGGTACACTCAAAGATATGAGATATGGCTGCAAATCATACCTCAGGGTATTAGTAGGCCATTGCCCTTGCAACTTAGAGGAAGAATACATGAAGAATGCATTGTCAATGACAGTCAATTTGAAAATGCAGGGGATAAAGTAGAGACACTGAGAGTTTAGTTACCAGATTTGCTCAAGACTGTAGAAAGGTGTCAGAACAATCTCTCCAGGTGCACTCTCCATGAGGCAAGGATACGTGCTAGAAACTTCATCCCAAATATCAAGGTGTCTTTGCAGGATATGCTATAGATTTTGAATGGGAGAAAAAGAACTTCACAGACTGGTCCATCTTAGCCAGGGTCATCCCACAGTGCACCAGTGTGAAAGAGCAACTCTTATTTTTATTTAGTTTGAGTCCTTTATTTTTCTGTCCTTGTATTGTTGTGTCTTTATTCAGTCGGGGTCAATTTTGTTTTAAATGTTAAGAGTCTTTACTAGGAGTATTACGCATGTTATCTTATGGGTCTAGAATGTTGTTTAGTCTTTGTTGATTAGTTTTTAAGCTTTCTTAAACTCGAAGTTTTTTTTAGTTATCTCTTTTATGAAATGTAGTGAAGTTGTGGAATTGTTTCCTTTTATGTGTTCTTTCTGAAAAAAATCTTCAACTTTGTGGTGTTTATTCATTCATTTCCCAAACTACGCAATATCTGATTCATGTACAACATGATACGTAGGCAACCTACTTTTGGGTTCGATCTAATCATTTTGTTTCTTTGATTTTCCTCAATTTTCCTCTTTTAAAGAAAAACAAAAGCCATAAAGAATGATAAAAGAAAATGAGATCGCGAGAGCAGGAAAGAAAGAAAGAGCAATAAGAGAAGAAAAGAGGAAGAGAAAAGACTGATGCAAAAGAAGAGAGAAGTAAAGGTGAAAAGCAGAAAGAGCAAGGTATGATAATGTAATGGGGAAATCGAGATGATGTTAAAATGACCTCATTACCCTCAAAGGCCGGTAGAAATGTGCATAAACCTAGGATGTATATAATGTGATTTCTAAAATTATTGCTTGACCTAATCCTAACGGTTTTTGTCTTTGATGAGCATGTTCTTTCAGATAAGTGGTTGGTTTGTAGCACTCTAGCTAGTCATCCGTACATCACTAGATCAAAAGTGAAGCTTTCCATGGCTAGTAGGGAGATTGAAAACTCACTCATGCACCCAGATCAGGATCCCAGGGAAGAAAGTTCAGAACGCAATAACGAGGTATCGAGACTTAGACAACAATTGCTAGATCTGCACCGAGCATGGGCTAGTGGCATGCCTCCTCCTCCACTCTCTAAAGATCTTAGGAATATCCCCAATTGCCCACCGCTCTCTCAGGCGCAATTCTCTATTCCTATTGAGTCACCAGAGCACGCACCAGGATTCACTCCACGATAATATTACCTTGGCACTTCTAGTGTGCCCCTGGCAATTCCTTAACCAAGGACCATGACTCAGAAAGTACCACCGGTAGAGCCTATGTTCATGGCTCCGCCACCGCCTGAAGCTCCTACCTATGCTATGCTTTCGATAATGGTACTTCCTCGGTTTGCCAGTGAACCAATATTTAAAATTTTGGAGAATCAGTATTGTGCCCCAAAGCCCACTTTGAAGATAAATGAACCGTATGGATACACTCAGCTACCCGCATTTCCATTTGATACGAAGAATACTGCTACAACAAAGGAACAAGAAGTCATGGCACGGAAGTTGAAGAGTTTAAAATAGGCCATGAGGAATTTGCAGGGAGTCGGAGGTTATAAGAGTGTTGCCTATAAAGATCTTTGAATGTTCCCAGATATTAACCTCCCCCTTGGTTTTAAAATACCCAAGTTTGAGAAATACACAGGGAACGGTGATCCTGTGGCGCATTTGAGATGTTATTACAATCAATTGAGGGCTGCAGGGGGAAGAGAAGAGTTGCTTATGTCTTTCTTTGGCGAGAGTCTTTTTGGTCTGGCTTCAGAATGATTCGTCGATTAGGATATTGACAATTGAAACAATTAGGATGACCTAGCTAATAAATTTGTGTAACATTTTTAATATAACGTCGATCTGGTTCCAGATGAGAAATCCCTGGTCAACATGAAGAAGAAAAGTACTGGAGGTTTTCTAGAAAACGCGGTAAGATAAGGTATTCCAGATCATTGATCCAAATCAGGATCTCAGGGAACAAAGTTCAGAACGCAATGATGAGGTATTGAGACTTAGAAAACAATATCTAGATCTGCACCGAGCATGGGCTAGTGGCATGCCTCTTCCTTCACTCCCTGAAGATATTGGGAATATCCCCAATTGCTTACCGCTCTCTCAGGCGCAATTCTCTGTTCCCATTGATTCACCGGAGTATGCACCAGGATTCACTCCACATCAATATTACCCTTGCACTTCTATTATGCCCCTGGCAGTTCCTCAACCAAGGGCCGTGACTCAGCCGGTGCCACCGACAATGCCTGTGTTTGTGGCTCCGCCAACGCCCGAAGGTCCTACCTATGCTATACGTCTGGCAGTGGTACTTCCTTGGTCTGCCAGTGAACCAATATTTAAAATTTTGGAGAATCAGTATTGTGCCCCGGAGTCCACTTTGAAGATGAATGAACCGTATGGATACACTCAACCACCCGCGTTTTCATTTGATACGGAGAAGCCTAATACAACAGAGGAATAAGAAGTCATGGTGCGAAACCCATTCCTCGCCTAATAGCTGGAACCCATTCCTATCCCAAAAGACCGCCTCGCCCCTATCCCTAATCCTAGGCCCAAGTCTTCTCCCAAGCTCCATATATCCCTTCCCACGATTACTACCCTCAACAAAACCAATTATATTCCACTCTACCACCTCCGTACCCAGTATATAGTGCACAGCCATATGCCCAAACCCTTCTTACTTGCAATGGCATGCGTAAGCTCTACAAAATCATCTATCAGCTCCATCAAATTACCAAAACCCCTCCAGACCCAGTTTCTAACCCAAGGTCGAGTACAAGTAAGAGAAGGCAGTCAAAAATCAGTTCACACCTCTTGGAGAGTCATATGCTAGCTTGTTTGATAGGTTGAGAAAGATGAAGGTGTTAAGTCCAATTCAAGGAAGGCTTTTAAATTCACCTCCAAGAAATCTTGATTATACGTTAAGGTGTGTATATTATTCTGATATATCGGGGCATGATATTGAGAAATGCTAGAATTTGAAAAGAGCTGTCCAAGATTTAATTGACATAAATCAGATGCTGGTCCAGGCCCCAGAGGTTCTAAACATTAACCAAAATCCGTTGCCAACCCATGCTGAAACCAATATGTTAGAACTAATATATGATGGGAAAGAGTTGTCAAGGTGTTATAAGCCTATTTTTAGAATACAGACCAATGAGGAAAAATCAGTGAATGTGGCAGATTCGTTGAAAGCAATGTCATTAAGCTAGGAAGGAATGGGAAAAGCTAAAGTCCAAGAAAGCACAAAGAAACCCGTGATCACAGTGAAAGGAGTTGGAGCAATCGTTGGTTTAAGTCAAGACAAGCCTAAGTTAATGGTGATAGGAGCTCCGTGCAAGCCAATATTGACGGTGAAAGGAGCACTTGTGACCCATATTATCATCAAACCAGTGACTCAACCTCCGATAGTTGATATGAAAAAGGTTCCTTGGAACTATGAACGGACTGTGATGACCTATCAGGGTAAGGAAGTAGTGGAAGATGTAGATGAGGTAGGGGGTTTGACTCGGTTAAGAAGATGCTTCGTGCCTGAAAGTTTAAGAAAGTCTAAGCCAATTGCGAGTGGACATTTATCTATCAAAAAGCCTGTCACCAAAGAAAAAGCCGAAGAATTTTTGAAAAAGATGAGGTTGCCAAAGTATTCAATAATAGATCAGCTAAAGAAAACCCCAGCTCAAATTTCCCTCTTATCTTTGTTGTTGCATTCCAAGGAACATCATAATATTATATTGAAGGTATTAAATGAAGCATATGTTCCTAGGGATACTACAGTAAATCAGCTTGAGAAAATGGTTGGAAAAATCTTTCAGGTTAATCAGATTAGCTTCTCTGACGATGAATTGCCTATTGAAGGTACGGGGTATAACCGGGGTCTTTACATTACAGTGAAATGCAAAGATTTCTATGTCAGTCATTTCATGATTGATGGAGGTTCAAGTGCAAATATCTTCCCTATTTATTCTTTGCAAAAGTTAAATATTGATATTGAGAGGATCAAGCCCAACAATGTATGTGTCAAGGCTTTCGATGGTGCAAAATCAAACTCCATTGGCAAAATAGAACTAATGTTGATTATAGGGCTGGTTGAGTTCTCCATAGAGTTTCAAGTGTTGGAAATAGACTTCTCTTATAATCTATTGTTTGGAAGACCGTGGATCCATAAGGCCAAGGCGGTTGTATCTATATTACACCAAATGTTCAAGTTTGAGCAAGACAGGTAAGAAGTGGTTATTTATGGTGAAGAGGATTTGTCCACCTACGAAGATTCTTCCTTGTCCCTTATTGAAGCAAATAATGTAGAGGACACATTTTTCTATCAAACTTTTGATACAGTAGTGGTGAATCGTTTTATTGAAGGATAGGTTATTCCATGGCCACAATTGTCTCCCACTTCTGTCATAATGATAAATGAAATGTTAAAATATGGATTCAAGCCAGAAAGGCGTTTGGAAATATCTCTACACGGTATGGTTTGTCCTATATGTCCGAATGAGAACATGGGCACTTTCGATTTCGGATTTGAACCTACGGCTGAAGATCTAAAGAAGGCCAAGGGAAGGAAAAAGGAAACATAGTCAGTCCCTCACCTAGTTCCCCTACTCAGTAAGTAATTCATTGAGGGCAGTGTCATGGAACCTACAAAGTTTGGAGCTGAATTGGTTGATGACTTCCAGAACCTATTGATTGAAGTTGACATAGTTGATGCAGGAGAAGGTACCAGTAAGGAAGACATGCTATTCATAGGTCCAGCTGTCCGGCTCAACAATTGGGAAGTCACTCCTCTCCCCATCAGAAGGGAGTTTTGGTAGTTTGTTTTATTTTTTATTTCTATTTATTCAAGTTATTTCAGGGTTGTAATTTGGATTTTAGTTTGTTTATGTTATGTTGGCATTTGTGTTTAAACCCTCCTATCTTTCCTTTTAATGAAATGCAATGTCCCTTTTGTTTCGTGTCTAATATATTTTATTTTTGTCCTTTTCTTTATACAATTCTCTTTATGCTGATTCTAATGACATGACATACATGCAGAATTTTTAGCCTGATCTTAAAATCCAAACTAATTAAGATATAATAAAGCAAGAAGGGGAATATGATGAAGAAGAGACACTAGAGGAAATAAGCGAAGAGTTGAAATAGTTTGAAGACAAGTCGAATCCTAATTTGAATGAAACCGAGCCAATCAATCTAGGAAATCAAGAAGATGTTAGGGAAACTAAAATCAGTGTACATGATTTGGCGCAGCTAAAAGATGGAATTATTCAAGCATTAATTGATTATAATGATGTTTTTTCATGGTCTTATGATGATATTCCTGGTTTAAGCACTGAATTGGTGGCTCATAAATTGCAAACTGATCCCACATTCCCCCCTATGAAACAGAAGTTGAGAAAGTTTAAAACCGATGTAAGTATCAAAATCAAAGAAGAAATCATGAAACAACTTGAAGCCAAAGTTATTCGAGTGGCTCGTTATCCTACATGGTTATCAATGTTGTTTCTGTCCCAAAGAAAGATGGCAAAATTCGAGTATATATCGATTACTATGATTTGAACAGAGAAAGTCCGAAGGATAATTTTTAGCTGCCCAGCATCCATATTTTGCTGGACAACTGTGCTAAACATGAGGTTGCCTCTTTTGTGGATTGCTATACCGGATACCACCAGATCATTATGGATGATGAAGATGCGGAGAAAACATCTTTTATCATACTATGGGTGACCTATTATTGTTGAGTGATGCCATTTGGTTTGAAGAATACTGGAGCAACATACATGAGAGCCATGACCACTATGTCTCATGATATGATGCATAAGGAGATTGAGGTCTATGTAGATGATGTGATTACTAAGTCACAAACTCAGGCTCACTATGTTAAAGATTTAAGAATGTACTTTGAAAGTCTTCACAGGTATAATCTCAAGCTCAACATAGCAAAGTGTGTATTGGAGTTTCGTCTGCAAAGCTGTTGGGGTTTGTAGTCAGCTATCGGGGAATTGAATTGGATTCCTAGAAAATCAAAGCCATTCAAGACTTGCCACCGCCCAGGAATAGGACAAAGGTGATGAGTTTTCTTGGTAGACTAAACTACATCAGCAGTTTTATTGCTTAACTCACAACCACGTGTGAGCCCATTTTCAAGTTGCTAAAAAAGAGTGCTGCGATAGAGTGGACTAAATAATGTCAGGAAACGGTTGATAGAATCAAAAATTATTTGTCAAATCCGCCCGTGCTGGTACCACTGGAGCTTGGTAGGCCTTTGATCTTATATTTATCAGTCATGGACAATTCTTTCAGTTGTGTCTTGGATCAATATGATGTCACAGGCAAAAAGGAGTAGACTATTTATTATCCTAGCAAGAAGTTCACCGCATATGAGGCCAGGTACACTCTTCTTGAAAGGACTTGTTGTGCCCTAACTTAGGTAGCACAGAAGTTGAAGCATTATCTTTCGTCGTACACTATTTATCTCATCTTCCGCATGGTTTTTTTGAAGTATATCTTTCAGAAGCCTATGCTAACTGGTCATTTGGCAAAGTGGCAAATATTGCTTATCGAGTTCGACATTATATATGTGACTCAAACCACCATGAAAGCCCAAGCCTTGGAAGATCATCTTGCTGAGAATCTTATTTATGAAGAGTACGAGCCATTAAAGACATATTTTCCTGATCAAGAAGTGTTGTGTGTCGATGAAGTTGTTATAGATGCTGATCTAGGTTGGAAGTTGTTCTTCGATAGATTTGTTAACATAAAAGGAGTCAGAATAGGTGCAGTTCTTATCTCTGAGGCGGGGCAACATTTTCCGGTAATAGCGCAACTTTGATTTTATTGTACCAATAACATAGCAGAATATGAAGCTTGCATTCTAGGTTTGAGGTTAGCTGCTGATATGGGAGTCCAAAAACTATTAGTGTTGGGGGATTCAAATTTGCTCGTCCATCAGATTCAAGGTGATTGGGAGACACGATATTTAAAAATAATACCATATCGACAATGCTTGAAGGATCTATGTGAACGATTTATGTCTGTAAATTTTAGGCATATCCCAAGAATTCGCAATGAGATTGCTGATGCTTTGGCCACTTTGTCTTCAATGCTCCAATACCCTGATAAGGCCTACATCGATCTAGTGCATATACAGAGTCATGATCAACACGCTTATTGTAATGTAGTTGAAGAATAGCTCGATGGAGAACCTTGGTTCTTTGATATCAAACAGTGTATCTAGTTAGGAGAATACCCAACACATGCCACCAATGATCAAAATAAGATTATTAGGCATTTGTCTAGTGGATTTTTCTTAAGTAGGGGAATCTTATACAAGAGAACCCCAGATCTGGGACATTTGAGGTGTGTTGATGCAAAAGAAGCTTCGGCAATCATGGTTGAAGTTCATTCCAGAGTATGCGGGCCTCACATGAACGGTTATGTCTTGTTTAAGAAGATTCTCAGAACAGGTTATTATTGGCTTACTATGGAGAGGGATTCCATTTATTTTGTTCGAAAATGTCATCAATGTTAGTTACATGATGATATGATATATTCTCCTCCCGGTAAATTGCACGCAATGTTTGCTCCGTGGCCGTTCTTAGCTTGGGGATGGACGTGATTGGACCGATTGATCCAAAAGTATTGAATGGGCATAGATTTATTTTAGTGTCCATCAATTACTTTACAAAGTGGGTAGAAGCAGTAACTTTTAAGTCAGTGACCAAGAAAGCGGTAGTAGATTTTGTTTATGCCAACATCATTTGTAGGTTTGGAATTTCTAAGATGATTATTACAGAAAATGCTACCAATCTCAATAGTCATTTGATGCAAGAAGTGTGTCAACAGTTTAAGATCGCACATCAAAATTTCACTCTATATCGTCCAAAGGATAATGGCGCTGTGGAAGCCACCAATAAGAATATCAATAAGATACTGTAGAAAATGGTACAAGGGTCTAAATAATGGCATGAGAAGTTTCCATTCGCATTGCTAGGTTATTGGACTACTATTCGTACTTCAACAGGGGCAACTCCATATTTATTAGTGTATGGGACAGAAGTAGTCATCCCTATAGAAGTTGAAATTCCCTCTTTTTGAGTCATTGTGGAAGCATAGATTGATGATGATGAGTGGGTCAAAACCCGACTGGAACAATTGAGTTTGATTAAGGAAAAAAGGCTAACGTCGGTATGTCATAGACAATTGTATCAGAGGAGAATGGATCAAGCATATAACAAAAAGGTACAACCCAAGCATTTTGAAGTTGGTCAGTTGGTATTGAAATGTATCCTTCCTTACCAGGTTGAAGCGAAAGGCAAGTTCTCCCCAAACTGGCAAGGTCCTTTCATTGTGAAGAGAGTGTTACCCAATGGAGCCTTATATTTGACAGATATTGAAGGCAAAATGGTAGAAATGGCTATCAATGCTGATGCAGTCAAAAGATATAATGTATGAGATTTTATCCTTTGTTGATTTAATTGCATATTTAGTACTTACATTTTTTAAGATTGATATGATGAAGGCATTTTATTCTTCTATCCAAACATTGTGTCATCCTTTGTTTACCCGTTTGAGCTTAGTTTTATTTTTATTTTATATCCCTCTTTTGGCATCAAAATAGAGTCGAAGATAAATGTCAGGAAAATAAGAATAAAAGAAAGAGTTTGAAAATAAAAGAAAAAAAAAGAGAAAAAAAATCATCAAAATAAAGAACAAGATGATGGAACTACGTGTGACCTGATTCTCCTCTCCTGGGAGTAAGATACGTAGGGTTCCCCATTCGGGGCTCGGTCCAACCAAATAAAAATTTTAGAGTCACCCAGTCAACAAAAACTGGGGCATGAGTTAATGTTTGTTTGAGTATATTCCAAAAGTTGTAAGTCCCACCCCCACTTGAAGTGTCGTTTGAGCCTATTGCCATCCTTTTCTAACCTTATCCAAAAACCAAGTTACAACCAAAGAAATTCCTTCAGATCAATTTTTGATAATGTTAAGGATAATGCAATGGATATGATGATACATTGTGGGTACTACTTGTCTTCCTTAGCATAAGAAATCAGGAAAGAAATAAAAAATGAGAGAGTCTTATTGGTGAAAACCTTCGCGGGCAACATAAGGAAATAATAAGTTGAGACAAATAATAATGAGAGAGTCTTACTGGTGAAAACCCTCACGGGCACCATAAGGCGATGGGGAGTTGAGAGAAATAAAATGAGAGAGTCTTATTGGTGAAATCCCTCATGGGCACCGTAAGGAAATGGCGAGTTCGAAAGAAAGGTAAAAAGGAAAGAGGTTTGTTGGCGAAAATCATTCAAGATGTCATCAGTTGAATGAGATATATGAGTTCAACGGGTTGGAAGAAGCAGCCACAGCAAAGGCACGAACTCAACAACAAATGGAAAGTTTGGATAGGAAGATCAGGCAGCTTAATCAAAAATACATGTCATAGTCATTGGAGTTGGTTGCCATCTTCAGATAAGTTTTCTTCTTTGTTAAAAAGAGGGACATTGGCCTTTTCTTTCATTTACATATTCATGATTTTGTCCTTTTATGTCCTTTGTGAAAAATAAAAGTCACTATCATTTCTTTACATTTTAAGTCAAGTCTGTGTCAAAACAAGCGAGAAAGGATTTCAAAACTTTCTACCAGTCTTTCCAATTGTATGAGGAAAAGACAAGGACGAGCACACGAAATAAATATGATCTTAATTCAACACAAAGAAAAGGAAGTCTATCAACCGACAGGCTGCTGGGTTCGTGGGAATATCAGATTTCAAAAGGTGCATCTCAGAGGCATGGTAAAATAGAAGCTTGGTATTTGTTCAAAGGCATTTCTCCGATCTAGTTTGGGTCAATGATATAGCAAGACAGGGACAAGTGTCAACAATTTGAAACAAAGATGAAAGGAACAACTATTGGACCAGATGCCAGCAAAGCCAAGTGCTGCAAGCCGCCACTAAGTTAACTGAATAATTTTCTTTCTTTGATGAAATAGGGGCGAAGTTTCTGTTCAGTAAATCTAGCTATCATTGCAACAGAATATCTTGAGACTTTACTTTTTGTTCAAGACCCTCATGAAAAATGGAACTCTACTTTATGTTCAGGACCCTCCTAAAAAATGGGATTTTATTTTTCATTCAGGACCCTCCTGAAAAATAGAACTTTACTTTTCGTTCAGGACTCTCCTGAAAAATGGGATTTTACTTTTTGTTCAGTGCCCACCTGAAAAATGGAATTTTACTTTCTGTTCAGGACCCTCCTGAAAAATAGGAGTTTACTTTCTGCTCAGGACCCTCCTGAAAAAATGGGACTTTATTTTTTGTTCAGGACCCTCCTGAAAAATGGAACTTTACTTTCTGTTCAGGACCCTCTGAAAAATGGAATTTTATTTTCCATTCAGGACCCTCTTGAAAAATGCGACTTTACTTTCCGTTTAGGAACTTTCTGAAAAATGGGATTTTACTTTCTGTTCAGGACCCGCCTGAAAAATAGGATTTTACTTTCTGTTCAGGACCCTCCTCAAAAAGGGACTTTACTTTCAGTTACGACCTTCCTACAATATGGGACTTTACTTTTTGTTCAGGACCTTCTTGAAAAATGGGACTTTACTTTCTGTTCATGACCCTCCTAAAAAAAGAGACTTTACTTTCTGTTCAGGACCCTTCTAAAAAATGGGATTGTACTTTCGGTTCAGGACCATCCTGAAAAATGGGATCTTACTTTCCATCCAGGACCCTCCTGAAAAATGCTATTTTACTTTCTGTTCAGGACCCTCCTAAAAAATGGGATTTTACTTTCTGTTTAAGACCCTCCTGAAAAATGGAATTTTATAAAAATAGAATTTTACTTTCCGTTCAGGACCTCCTGAAAAATGAGATTTTACTTTTTGTTCAGGACCCGTCTGAAAAATAGGATATTACTTTCCGTTCAGGACCCTCCTAAAGAATGGGATTTTACTTTTCGTTTAGGACCCTCCTAAAGAATGGGGTTTTACTTTAAGTTCAGGACCCTCCTAAAAAATGGGATTTTACTTTAAGTTCAGGACCCTTATGAAGAATGGGATTTTAATTTCAATTGACGACCCTCTAAAAGAATGAGATTTTACTTTCTTCTCAGGACCCTCCTAGAAAATGGGATTTTACCTTCTGTTCAGGACCCTCCTGAAAAATGAGATTTTACTTTCAGTTCAGGACCCTCCTAAAAATGGGATTTTACTTTATGTTCAGGACCCTCCTGAAAAATAGGATTTTACTTTCAATTCAGGACCCTCCTGAAAAATGGAAATTTACTTTCTGTTCGGGACCCTCCTGGAAATCAGGATTTTACCTTCTGTTCAGGACCCTCCTGAAAAAATGGGATTTTACTTTCTGTTCAGGTTTCTCCTGGATTTTGAGATTTTACTTTAAGTTCAGGACCCTTCTGAAAAATGAAAATTTACTTTCAGTTCAGGAACCTCCTGAAGAATGGGATTTTACTTTAAGTTCAGGACCCTCCTAAAAAATGAGAATTTACTTTTAGTTTAGGACCCTCCTGAATAATGAGATTTTACTTTGATTTCATGACCCTTCTGAAAAATGGGAATTTACTTCAAGTTCAGGACCCTCCTGAAAAATGATATTTTACTTTATGTTCAGGGCCCTCCTGAAAAAAGGGATTTTACTTTATGTTCAGGACCCTCCCGAAAAATGGAAATTTACTTTATGTTCAGGATGCTCCTGAAAAATGGGATTTTACTTTCAGTTCAGGTTCATCCTGAAAAATAGGAATTTACTTTATGTTCAGGACCCTCATGGAAAATAAAATTTTACTTCATGTTCAGGACCTCCTGAAAAATGGAATTTTACTTTTTGTTCAGGACCCTCCTGAAAAATGGAAATTTACTTTATGTTCAGGACCCTCCTTAAAAATGAGATTTTACTTCATGTTCAGGACCCTCCTGAAAAATGGGATTTCACTTTCAATTCAGGACCCTCCTGAAAAATGGGAATTTACTTTATGTTCAAGACCTTCCTGAAAAATAGGATTTTACTTTCAGTTTAGGACCCTTTTGAAAAATGGGATTTCACTCTCAGTTCAGGACCCTCCATAAAAATGGGTATTTACTTTCTGTTCAGGACCCTCCTAGATAATGGAACATTACTTTCAAAAAATTATGAATTCCTTCTTTATTATAATATTTGTTTGGGATAATTTCCGTTCTAGTTTTTGTTTCTTGTTTCAGGAGCCCGCCTGGAGAACAGGGTGAGAAAATTGAAAGTCAGGAGCCCGCCTGAAGAACAGGGTGATGAAATTGCAAGTCAGGTGCCCACCTACAGAATAGGGTGAGTAAATTGTAAGTCAGGAGCCCGCCCAAAGCACAGGGCGAATAAATGGAAAGTTAAGCAACAAGGTGAAGCAATTCAAAATCAAGCAACAAGTGATGAAATTGAAAATCAGGAGCCCGCCTGAAGAATAGGGTGATGAAACATAAGTCAGGAGTCCAACAGAAGCCGTATAGATATGATTTTGTAATTTTATTTATGTTTTTAACTTGTAAATTTTCATTTTTGATGTAATAACAAAGCCGTGGATCGGAACCTCAACGGAACCTAACTCTAATCTCCAACTCGGTATTGTCCTTCTCTTTCTAATCCTTTGAGATACCTATCACTTGATTCCCTCATAACTTGGGTGGGCCGGATGTCCGTCAATACTTGGTTGTCCTTTTTTTTCTGTTTCTTTCCTCAAATAATAATTGGGACAAAATTCTGCCTCGTTGTCTACTTCTTTGTATAAAAACACTAGGTGTTTACATTCAAAGGGGGCATGATGTAGACACGTAATTTTGTCCCTTCCCGATAGCACTTTTTACCCATTTTTACCTTATCCTACCGTATACCCTCACCCATGTAATTACATCCCACAAAAATACAAAAAAAAAAAACTCTCAACAAAATCCCTAACAAACTTTTATTCTTTTTAACATCCTAACAACCTTTTCAATTAAAAGAAGACACATTACCCATACCCCTACCCCCAATATCCTATACCCACGTGACCCTCTCCCCCTCATATTTCTTGTCCACAAAGGTAAAAAGGGATAAACATATACTAGGGGGTCCCACGAGGAACCTCCCAGGAAATTTTAAGATATCCTATCCCTACACCCTCACCCCACACCCGTGCCCCATACCCCACTCATAGAAATACATATACATACACACGAGATAGTAATATAGGGAGAACAGAGTATTCACTATGAATAAAAAAAAGGATCTTCTTCATCATAATTGATGCACATACGCACACACATAGCAACCAGCACACTCACGCATAGAGGAGACTCCATGGTAAATGGATAAGGGGTCAAGCTTTTCCTTCTTCTTGAAAAACACACTGATATCGTGAGAGAGAAAAGAGAAATTAAAGAAAAAATAGGGTCAAAATAGGGTAAAACGTGAGAGAGAGACTGACGACGAGATAGGGTATTTTCCGATGAATTTCTCATCGAAATTGCTATTGAAAAACACCTTCTGTGGCTATTTTGACATTGTTACAACAGATTTATGGCCGAAAAAACAATACCATCTACGTTCCAACCCTAACTGACTCAAAATAGTTGAATTTGACTGGTTTCTGTCACAATTCCGACGACGTCTATCAGAAGATGGTGACGTGGTTTTGGTTTGTTTAAATCCGCTCGGTTGGTCTTTCCATCCTTTCTATCATTAATTTTTATGTGAATGTGAATAATTTATTGTTTGGTATGCTTGAATCTTGATTGTGTATTGGTTGATATTGGATTTGAATGTTGAAAAGTGAATTGATAATTAAAGCATGTGTTAATCATTAATTGATAAGAATGAAGTTGGGGGTGGGAATTGAAATTGGCAAAAGTGAATATTAAGTCGGGTTGATTAATTAGTTTGGTTGATTTGAAATGGATATTAATGTTGTTTAATTCGGGTTGATTCTAATTCGTAGATGTTATTAAACACAATAGTATCATGATAGGGTGAAGTTGGTAGGCAAACGATAGGCCGGGTAGGTAAATTTAGGAAAAATGACTTGTTTGAGTGTTTGAATGTGGGTGAATGATTCCTTCTACTGTATCGCATTTCATTTAATGTATTCACTTAGTCGGGGAATGCCCCGTGGCTCATTGTATTTATTCACTGGGTAATGCCCCGATGTAGTATGTTGGTGAAAGATGCTCGTGATCAAGGCCTGAAGAACCGGGTAAAACATTGGAACGTAGTTTAGGATTAGTGTAGATTTAATTTTTCAATACCTTTTTTGTTTCGGGTTGTAATAATTGGACTGGACACTATATTTAGGATTGTCTTGTTTTGTTTGTTTGATCGGTTTTTTTGTGTGTTTTTGTGTGGTTTATACATTTTTAGTGTCAAAATTAGCCGATACGCTCCATCAAGCGATCGTGGTCAAACCACGGGATCGAGGGGTGCCTAACACCTTCCCCTCGGTCAACAGAATTTCTTAATTGGAATCTCTATTCGCGGATCAGTTTAAAGATTCAAATTATTTTTAAAAGGATTCTCCAACGGTGAGTTGGCACACCGGATTTATGTCAAGTGGCGACTCTGAGTTTTGAATATAAAAAGTCCTTTTTAAAACAAATCAACCTTCTGTCAATTTACTAATAAAAAAACCTTTTGAACCTTAAAATTATAATCTTTTTTTGGACTGAAAAGGGAGTGACAATATTGTGGTTCGGACACTGTGTCAGCTTCTTCTTGAATCTTTCCCAGGTTTTATGCAAGGCTTCAGTTGGGAGCTGCCTAAATTTTGCTGATCTCATCCCTCAACTGTACCCTTCTGGAAGGCGGAAAGAACCTTTCAGATTTACAGATGGTGACAAAATTCACCAGATGCAAGTTCCGGTCATCCCTAGGAAAGTCACCAAACAACCCCTTCAGATTGAGGAATTAAATCATAGTACTCATAATGTTGAATTTAGCCCCAGGTGCCAACGGTGGAGAAATGATTGAACCCATTTCACCTGCCCCGTCCATTCCATCATCATCATCATTGAGGTCATACTGGACCGGCTGGTACTCTTGCCTTTCTTGGAATGGATGGTTCCTGTTAACATTACGTTGTACTAGTGCAGCTACTTGCTCTGCATGCCTTGGGTTACCAAGATTTAGCAACTCCTCATCTCCCAAATCATCATCCTCAGGATTCTGATGTTGTGCTTGTTGACCGATATTTTGCACATTCACCTGAGCTCTAAGTAAGGCTACCAATCTGTCAGCCTCTTGCTGTTCTACGATTCTTCAAATTTATTGTGGTTTCGGATTAGGTGGTAATAATGGTTCTCCAAAACTTCTGGTTCTTGGCATACACTACAAAGATCCTGCAATAAACAAAAACAACAAATAAATGTAAAACTAGGAAACTTGACTAACAGTTAATTAGCGCACCCAACTTCAATTTACAATCGTATTCCCTGGTAACGACGCCATTTTTTATCACGCTCAAACTACACCTCTCTAATGAGAAAGTAAGCGATTGTTGTCAGTATAAAACCCAACTAGGTTGGGGTCGAATCCCACAGGGAATATGGTATGAACTTAAGTCGTTTGTAATTTAATCAACTGATAGCTAGATGTTTCCTGAAATGGGGTTTTTTAGTTTAGCAAGTATTTGTTGGTTACTTTAGTTACATTTTTCGTAATCAAGAGTTTATGGAACAACCAGAATTATGTTCACTAGGGGTTTGGGTACTTGACAGATGTTAATGGTGGTTCAAGATTCTCACAGTAGGTAGGAAAACAAGCTATCTTTATCAAAGTTATGCCTAAATGTCTCTCGACCTACTTAATCATTTAATTACCTAATCCTCTCGGACTTAGGGAATTTATATTCATGAACAGATTTTACCTCAGGTTAATCAACCTTGTTACAACGTCAATTATTAAATAGAAGTTTTAAGAGCTTCCAAGTCCTTGTTAATAATTCACTTCCCACTATATTTGATTTCTTTCTCAAGCAAATCAAAGAAGGTGTTATCTATTATTTGTAACCAATAGACAATATTAAAACCTCAGAATTATCAAGACTGATAATTACCACCTTTTGAATCTTGAACACTCAGCACATTATCAAGACTTAACCCTAGATCCCATAATTTAGGTTAAAGGAATTTATCCTCTCATGATGTAATAATCAAAAAAACTATTTATATTCATGATTTGAAAGATAAACTTACCACAAGATGAATAGAAAGTAGAGATTCTCAAATTAGATCACAATAGTAATCCCAAAATAATGATGATAATCTCTTCAAAGTAATTGCTTATTCAAGTCAAGAAATAAGAGATAAAATATCAAAATACGTGTCCAAAATAAGTTCCAAAACTCCCCTAGAAAACCCTAAACAATGCTTTAAATATTTCACCCTAATTATGGAAACAAAATAATAAAGTTCAGAAATTTCTCGAATTAGATGACGTCATTCGTGATAACCTATCAGGAGGCTAACAACTTATCACAAATGTCATCAGCTCCTCTTTGCTTTTAATACTCGCTGCTTTAGGCTGACAACAAACTGTAACGTCCTATCAACTTCTTGATAACTTATCATGAATGTCGTTAAGTCTCTACCTCAGCTCTCATGTTCTGCCTTAGGCTGATGGCAATTTTGACGACCTATCAGCTCCTTGACGGCTTATCAAAAAATGTCATCATAACTCTCAACTCAGGTACATTGTCTTCCTGAGCCTGATGATTAATCTGATAACTTATCACAGGGCTGACGACTTATCAAAAATGTCGTCAGCCACACTTCTCTTCGAATTACTTCAGATTTCAACTCCTTTACTTCCATCCTTGTTGGTTTTCTTGCATCATAGCTTCTAATGCAAAATCAAACATAAAACAATCAAAAATGACAAAAGTTTCTTAAGACTTTGCGATTATTCTTAGTTAAAAGCCTCAAATATGTTAGCATTAGCTCACACATCAGATCACTACGAGGTCTGGACTAAGAAATATGTGTGGATTCAAGGCATTCCTGTCAGACATTGAGCCAAAGAAGGTAACTGAAGCATTGCTTGATGCTGATTGGATCATAGCTATCGAAGAAGAACTGAATCGATTTGAACTAAGCAAAATATGGCACTTAGTTCCTCTTCTGAAAGATAGATCAGTTATTAGAACTAAGTGAGTGTACAAAAATAAAGTTGATGAGCATGGAACAGTCATAATAAACAAGGCAAGATTGGTGGTCCAAAGATACAACCAAGAAGAAGGAATTGACTTTGATGAAACTTTTGCTCTTTTAGCAAGACTTAAAGCTATAAGATTACTTGTTGACTTTGCTTCTTAGATGGAGTTTGTTTTGTACCAAATGGATGTGAAGAGTGCATTTTTGAATGGAATTCTCAAGGAGGAGGTTTATGCTAAGCAACCTCCAGGATTTGAAAGTAAGGAGTTTTCGGATCATGTGTACAAGCTGGATAAGGCTTTGTATGGGTTGAAACAAGCACCAAGGGCTTCGTATGAGAGATTATCAAAGTTTGTACTAGATCATGGGCATACCAGAGTTAAAATTGACAATACCCTTTTCTTAAAAACTAATAGAAAGTATTTGTTAGTTATCCTGGTGTATGTGGATGACATTATTTTTGGCTCTACCAACATGAATATGACTCATGAGTTTGCTAAACTCATGACTTGTAAGTTTGAGATGAGTATGATGGGGGAGCTAAATTACTTCTTGGGTTTGAAAATAAGACAATTAGCTTCAGGTACAATGATCCATGAATAGAAGTATGCCAAAGAGCTTCTCAAAAGATTTCCATGGAAGAGGCAAAAGAAATCAGTACTCCAATTACAAATGCAACAAATCTTGATCTAGATGAAATAGGTTTTGATATGGAACAAAATATGTATAGAGGTATGATAGGGTCATTATTGTACCTCACAGCAAGAAGACCTATCATTGTGTTCAGTGTAGGACTATGTGCTAGGTTTCAAGCAAATCCAAAAGAATCACATCTAAAATTTGTAAAAAGAATCTTCAGATACTTGAAAGGAACCAGTGATCTTGGCTTATGTATCCCAAAGGTAGTAACTTTAATTTGGTAGGATACTCTAATGCTGATTATGCAGGATATTTGGTAGACGAAAAAAGCACTACAGGCATTGCACACTTCCTTGGATCATGTTTAATTGCCTGGTCTACTAAGAAGTAAAATTCAGTAGCCTTTTCTACTACTGAAGCTAAATATATTTCTGCAGGATCTTATTGTGCTCAATTACTATAGATTAAACAACAACTTTTGTATTTTGGTATAGATATTGGCTGTGTTCCCATTTTTTGTGAGTGCTATTAACATAGATAAAGAACCAATCATATTGATATTAGAAATTATTTTCGTAGAGACAATATGTAAAAAGGTCATATATCAGTTATGTTTTGTTCTACTGATGAACAAATTGCTGATATTTTATTAAGGCTTTGAGTAGAGAACACTTTGAAAAGAATAAGTTAGCCTTGAGGATGATTAAAATTGTATAAGCCTCCCTCAATGCTTTATTAGAATAAATTGATCTTAAAGTGATTGTTGGTTAATTCAGTCTCACACATTAAGTAGTGTATCCTAAGTCCAAGATTTTAGAGTATGTTGACTCATGTATGTGTTGATTTTGCAGAGAGGCTGGATTACAGAAGCAATTTTGTCCATTTTTTTTCCCTTCAGGTATGACTATTATTACTTACATTATCTTAAAGAGAAATAAGTTCTTTACCTGGTTCCTTCCTGGTCCATTTAAACCGCTAAAAATCAGAGAGTCCTTACCCTTTTAAAAAGCTGCTACCTTCTTTACCATTAGTTCAGAACCCCTCATCATTATGCCTCTTCCATATAAATTCCCTCATCCTTTTAACTTCCTCTTGTTTCTCCCTTAAATATGTTTCTTGATTCTATTTACTTCCATCCTCACAATCAAGAAAAATTTCCTATTTCAACCATGGCTTCTTCTTTATCTTCTTCATTTTCCTCATCCACTGACTCTGTCGAAAATCCCTTCACCGCCATTATCCTTCATCCAAACATCACTTTACCTATAGTAATCCCTCCTCAAATCTCCTAAAAAGTTACCGACTTCGCTTCTTTCAAAAACTTCCCAAACCCTTTTGCCCGAATTCCTTCACCTTCTTCAACCTTCTCGCAACCCCTCCTTTTTTCTCCTACCCCACTCCAAATAGTTGATGATGATGATATTTATATTTATATAGATGACCTTCTTATTGCAAATTTAATCCCAAGAAGTTTGAGATCTCAGTTAAAGAAAAAACCCTTTTCCATCTCTATCAATGTCGAAGACACTATTCCTACAAAACCCTCTCCAGTTATCTCTACTCCTCGAACTCCACATAATAGAGGAAAGAAGAAACGCGAATATGCTTCCTTGGAAAAAGCACTTTGAGCCAACAAAAGAAAACATATGGTTATATCTGATCCCACTCCTCCTCCTGTAGCTTCTCCTGCTTTCTCTTCTCATCTTCTTCTTTGATCAGTCAGGAAGAATAAAACTATCAAGGTAAAATCCCTCCAAACTTCTATGTTTGAAAGTCTTCTTCAAAACCTAAACCAAAGGCCTCCTCCTATTCAAAATCCTCTCCCAAAGTTAAAGTTTCCATATCGTCCAAAGTTTCTCCTGTACAGTCTTCTACTCGCTCAAAGAAATAGGTCAGCAAACCTATTCCTTCTGACTCGTCTAACTCTGACTTCCATATGGACACCACTACTAAGGTTGATCCTGATTTTGAGGTCCCTACACCATCTTCTCATCAAAATACTCCCGAGGCTGATCATCTCTACTTTTAAAATTGAAAATTAGTTAGAGAGAGAGTTGTTAGTGGTTTTGAGGGTATTGCTATGCAGACTTTACTGGAAAAATTAGATTTTCAGGGATGGTCTCATCTCTTTCTATAGGGAGAGCTTTAGAGAAAATTTTCTAAACTTGAAGTGTATGAGTTCTATACGAATAGGGTAGACATTGGTGAGTTGTTCTCCACTACTATTAGAAAGGTCACTCTGAACCTTTATAATGTTGATATTTCTAGGATTTTGAATATTTCTTTTGGGGGGTGGGGCCACTATGTTAAGGGAAGTTGGCCACCTCTTGATAATCTTACCTCAGATCTTGCATATATAGAAAGTTCTCTAGGAATCCTCAACTGGTCAATCATTAAAGAGTACTTAAGAGGGAGATGTCTCCACTTTACCAATTATACTTTGATATAGTGCATAAGATGATTCTCCCTAGGAAGGAAAAGAGGACTGTGGCTAGCTTTCTTGATCTTTCTCTCATGGAAATATAGGATACTAAGGTGAGAATTAATATGCCTTGCTCATCCTAAAGCATATGCAAAGGGTTCTACTCAAGAAATAAATGGACATGCTCTCCCATATCAATTATGGCTCACCCATATATTTGAGGAATTTGGGGTATCTGTCCAAGTATGGTCTTCACAGACTACCAAAGATATCATAGGTCATGTGAACCACTGGATGCTACCTATTTCTATGAGGAGTGCTGATAACCCAATGTAAGGATTGAGAAATGCACTGGCAAAAAAATAGGGTAAGGTAAAAGTTGCTCAAGCTGCTTTGGAGGCTGCACAGGCTACTTATAAGGAGGAAAAAGGCCCCCTTCAAGCTCAGATTGCTTCTCTTACCTCTTTGTTGGAAAAAGAGAGAGCTGAGAATGCTAATTTTATTAGGAAGCTCACCTCTTTTCTCCCCTCTTCTTCATCTACTTAGCCTTTTTGTTGATCTCCTAGGACTATCGTTTTTTGTTTCTTCCCTGGTGAACTTGTTCTCTTTTAGGCTGCTTTTGGTATATGTAGTCATATCTACTAATAAATGAAATAGACTTGGTTGTTTTACTATTTTATGCTCCTTTTTTATGTTACTGCATTCATGTTCTCTTATTTTGAGTTTTGATTGTCTTAGTGATAGCCTCAATGCCATGAATTATTAAATGTTTTCACTTGTTGAGACAACTTTTTGATGATGTCAAAAGGGGGAAGAGTAATGCTATGCAATGCTTATAACTCTATTAGGGAAGAGTAAGGCTATGCAATGCTTATAACTCTATTGGACTAACCTGTGTTTCATTCTGGTTCTTTTGCTTAAATTCCTTAGTGAGTATGTCTGGTTTTTGTGGTGCTGTGCTGCTATGTTTGTCATCATCAAAAAGGGGGAAATTGTTAGGGCATCTGCATTTTTTATGATAGACATATGAATGAAACATGTCGTAAAAGTTGGTCCACCTAAGTGAACAAAGCTAAACTGCAGATAAGTTATTGATAAGATGAATCTATGTACAAACAGGAGTGGATAACACTTACCACATCAGAAGTTGAGTTGAACAAGAAGTCTATCACATCAGAAGGTGAATGGAACAACAAGTCTTACAGAAGTTGAGTTGAACAAGAAGTCCTGCAAAACTAAGAGATAAATGAAAAAGAGTCCCATTCAAACAAGGAAGAAAACGGCTACAACAAGAAATGGAGTTACTTGATAAAGTGCTATTGAAGATAGAAGTATAAAGAAACAAGGACTGTATCAGAAGGTGTGCATAGATACACGTCAAACAACATTCAAGGAACCCACTCAATGTACTAAAAAGATAATCAACAATCAGCAAAATAGTTCACATACTTGAAGAAGAACCTGGTCCCTTAGCTAGCAAGTCATAGACTGTTTGTAGTAGGTAGGTTCTTTGAGTTGTAATGAGTCATTGTTCTAGTCTCAGTGATCTATAAACTGAGTTAGGAGTTGTGTCTTCAAGTTAGGGAACTAGAAGACTTGGGAACATTTATTGGGAAGATTTGTGTTTTTGCAGTGATAGTAGTTAGAAGTTTTAATTCCTACTTTACAAGAATTCTTGTAATTTTGTTGATAGTTAAGGCTAAAGTGTTATAGTCAAGTTGGGTTTAAATCCTGTAGAGGTACAGGTCGTGATTTTTTACACCTTTCTTGAGTTGGGTGTTTTCCACATAAAAATACTGTGTTCAGCTTTTACTTCTGTGGACCATGTTTACTTACTTGTTCCACAGATAGGCAATTAGTAGGGCTCTACTCTTACAAGATGCAATGCGATGAGCTGCTGGAATCAAAATCCAAATACGACTCGATCCTCGTCTAAAAACTCCAAAACCTCCTCGAGACATGCTCTTTACACCCTTGAACATAAATTAACTCAAAAATCATCATCTAAGAGTCCGTAAGATCAACTTAAATCCTCAAAGTTAAGAGGCCAAAATAAGGATAAGTCTGCAATACTTAGTTAAATTTTTAGGATTTAACCCTCTTATGCAAGCACTAGGAGCTGAACTACGCTAAGTTTAATACGGGGTATTACATCATATTACATTTCAAGTTAGATGTATCATATATTGAGCCTGGCATCTTGAAACAATGGGCTAGTTTTATGTAATAGTTATAGCATAAGAGAGTAAAAATATTATTTTTGTCGTGGTGTTCATCTACTTTGTTTACAGAGAATGAAGGACCCCATGTTCTTTTGTTTGTCATGAGCGACTGGCAAAGACAGAAATGAGATTCATTAGCTAACACATCTACTCTGACGCATATCTATAATCAATTATATAATTACAAGTATAAATTCTCCAATTCACTCAAGCTGAAAAAGTTAAGTAGTAAGTTTTTGTAATGCCGTACGTTGCTGCATAAATAGTAGCAAAGTTCATTAGAACAGTGTTCTTGAAAGTAAAGGTAGATGTACCAGATGTTGAACCTAATGTGCAGAAGTTGTAAGTTATTTTTGTGTAATAATTATATTAAAAAGGTGAAAAACATTACTGTTGTTGGGGTATTCATCCATTTTATATAATATAAAATACATGTGTCATGAATCACAAAGAGATTGCATATATTTTTTTTATTTTTTTGAATTATGGTGCAAAGTAGGCACACGTATTTGAGGGTGCATAGTTGGTACAAAGAATACAAATAATATTTTAGTAGGTGCAAAATAGAACACCCAAGAAAAAATATAATAGTAACAAATTTTAATTTTATCAAAATTAAAATATATAAGCGAAGATCAAATTTTAAAAGAAGTAATATAGAAAAGGGATAATATTAATAGATCTGACTTTTTCTAAGATAAAAAAGGAAAGATACTTCACATGTTAATTGATTGGCAAATGTTGCTATCATAAGATCACCTATATCAGAAAGTGGAGTGAATTCTCGTATGATAAGAGCAGGTTATTTTGAAACTCTTGATTTGCAGCAAGATGATTCTGATTTACTGGATGCGCCTCTTTGCATGAAAATAGTCATATATCACAATAATTCTCACGATGTGTTTTAATTGGAAGATATATGAGTCTATTGGAAAGATAATATGAAGTATGTTGGTGCAATTTAGTTTAGTATTCAGGATAGCACATCAACGATAAACAAAAGAATCATTGAATGATTTTGAGTTGATTAGAGTCTTTTAAAATAATAATCTTTTTCATCATGTGAAACACAAAGTGCACAATTGTATGCACGTCATATGAATTCGGAAGTAGTAGTTTATATCAAGGATAAGAAAGATTAACAGATTTACTTTTTTCAATAATTTGGGAAGAATGAAGTACTTTTTTCCCCTCTTGAAGCTTGTGTGATGCTATGAGGATGTCTCATTCAGTGACAATTATGAGAAAGTATATATGAATATGAATAGCAAGACATATATATGGAGAACAAATAATTGTCAATTTGACGTCCTAATCTATTTTTGAAGGAGAAGAACATCCAACATCAAATTTGTGTTGACAAACATATATTGATTCGGTAGGATTTAAAGAGTCAACATTTTCAAGAATACTCTTAGTAGTTGTCTTTTTTTTAAGCGTTGCTACAGTAGAAACGTATTTTTACAGTTGTGGGCATATCGCGGTAAGAGTGACCTCATTTGGTGTTCTTACCATAATCCTTTGTTGTGTCGCTAGAGCGCTTTCTTGTTTGTAGCGGATCTATCGATAAAGAACCTGATGTTGAGAACTTCTTGTGTTTCAATCACTTTAAGAACCCATAGTGCAGTGCAGTACCAAAAGATAGCGTAAAGAAACACCATCTACGTGAAAAATTAAAAAGGGCACCGATAAGTTACCGCCTGAGTCACCCCAAATCAATATAACTTCTCTTATTATTCTCTCTCATTGTTCATATACACCTTTCATATGTAATTTAATTCTTCTTATAGAACTAATATTTCTTGTGGGGAACTAACATTTTCTTTTTTCATACATGTTGCCCTTTAGGAATAGAAAATTTGTGTCATTTTTTCCAATATGACTTCAATATCACCATAACAAGTTAACCAAGGGGCCGTTTGGTAGACTGTACTAAAAACATAATTCATGTATAAGTCAGGTGTATTACCAGTACCTTATTTGATATATGTTTTAGCCTATGCATAATTAGTGCTTCCATTAATTTTATTGTATATTGTATATTGGGATGTGTATCACTAATACCTTAAAATCAATGGTATTACTAATGCAATGTATTCTAATGCATGCATTAATATGATTAAATATACAATTATCCCTCAAAATCTTTGTCACATCCTATCCACCATATATATGGAGAGTAATTTTGTAAAAAAATATTATTTTTTTTAGAAATTCTGTAATTCAGGTTATTTTTAATACACCAAATCAAACGATGCATGAGAAAATTAAGTATAACTAATGCGAGCATAACTAACATAAACATTGCTAATATAAGCTTTATTAATGTGCCATAATTTGCGTTATTCTTACACACTCTATCTAACAAATCCTAAGTGTTTCTTTATCCTCAACCGTCACCATATCAGCATAGTAACCCATCTTTTTTACTTCAATGATGATGCAAAGAATTCAGTATCTGAATCAAAAGATGGGTTACTGGGTGGGTTTTTGTTTTGTACCATGGATAGGTTAGCAGGCTTGAGCTTGGTTTATAAATAGGAAAAGGACATGGGTTGATCATTTTAAAAAGAAATGGCACACAATTTGAAAAGGTGGACAACTTTAGCCAGTCGGCCAAATTTATTTTCCTCTTTTAGCCATTTGCCCAGTCGGCCACATGCAGTTTCTATTCCTAGTTGATACACTTTTATACCATATTGAAATACTTTTATACTACATAGATATACTTCTTAAAAAAGAAAGAGGGGATCCTATACCCAATTGATACTCTTTTATACCATATTGATACACTTTTATAACAAGATAGAAGGGAAATCTATGCATATGCAGTGTCCATATATCCAATTGATACTCTTTTATACTAGATTAATACATTTTATACCACATTGATACACTTTTATATTATATTGATACAATTTTTAGAAAAGAAAGAGGGATCATATACCGAATAGATACTCTTTTATACCACATTAATACACTTCTATAACAAGATAGAAGGAGAATCTATGCATGCATATGCAGTGTTCATATATCCATACAGTCTTTGCAAGCACATACAATAGCTATTTTCTATTAGCCGTCCATCTAAGACAAATAACAATTTTAAAAAAATAGAAACGGTAAGTATATTTTTACTCTATAATTTGATATCAAAAAATCTTTTTTTTGTTATACTTTTCTTCTGTATAATCTACCTAAAAATTCTTACTCTTCTTTGAAATCCTCAGTTTGATTTTGAGGTTTTTGTTGAAAATGGTTGATTAAATTGGGTCCATCGAATGGAAAAGCAAGCAAGAAAGTAGTGAAAGATGGAATCTTCGATGTAAGCAAGCTGATTATCATGTGTTTTAGGATGAATCTTGCCACCATAACTACACATAAATTTGACCTTATAATTAGGGATTTGATTGAGATCTTCCCATGTTGAGGTATTTTCGAAATTAATTTCACGGAAACGGGGAGAAGAGTCACCGGATTCAGGGTAAGAAGTGTAGGAGTAGTTCTCCATGTTTTGAATTTAGTATTTTGAGAGTATATTTTGCAGGTTAGACCATTTGAGATAGTGAAGAAAATGGAGTAGGTTGAAGAACAAGGGAGATTTTATAAAGCAGTGATTGAGAAAATGGTACACGGCTTATATTGATGGTAGCTATTTTATGGGTATTTAATTGTGAGTGCTATTTTTATGATATTATTTTAGTTTTAGGTGCTATTTTTGTCCTTTTCCCTTTATAAATCTAGGTGGAATAGTAATATGAAACCATTTGTCTAATTAAATGTCCCATCATTTGTCATTTCATTTAGCTATTAAATGAGTGTAAAACTTACAGAAATTTCTTGATGTTTGTCCCTAATTACATATTATTCCCTTTTAAAAAACATTATATAAAATCCTTTTTTTTTATTTTTCAGATACATATTGATACAAGAGATGCAAAATGTTTGATACATAATTATTAACTGATTTGCAGTGTTAAAAAAGGAAATAACTGTAATGATCCTACTAATCGTTTATGAATTCTCTTATCTTTTCTATTTTAGCTCTCTCCGTAGTTTATGTACATGAATTATGACTTACGGGATGAGTAGTATCAATTCTTGAGGTGTTTGAAAATAATTAAGTCATTAGTTGGATTATTGAGTTTTAATTAAGTTAAGCTTGATTGTTTTGCGGAAATTTGACATAAAGAAGATAGTCGCCACTTAATTTTGAAAAGGAATTAAGAAACCTTTGAGGAATTACCTCAATGATTCAAAACAGAAAAATCGTTTTGAGTTAAGAGATTCTGAGTAAGCAGTTCCTATTAACGTTTTAGGAAGGTGTTAGGCACCTAAAACGTCCGATAACTTGCGGCTATCTGATCTGTTTGAAAATATTCTTTTGATTAATTTTGGAAAATCAATTTGTTGGAAAAATAGTTGATTTAGGAAAAAGTTTTTGCAAAATCACTATTTTAGCGACTCAGTTAGGGATTTAACTAGCTTCGCAAGAAAACACGTAAAACAAGTAAGAAAAAGGAAAGAGGAAAAGAGGAGAAGTAGTGATTTAGGCTATTGGGCCCAAATCAATGAGACCTGTCCTAGTCTAATTGGGATTTCGACCTATTTTCACCTGTCCTAATCTAGTTTTCGAGCGTTTGGCTTGAATCTTGCTTCACCTGTATTAAATACAACTTTGACTTTGAGGCCCCAAATGAATGAAATGAAGAAATAAACAAACAAATCAATAAATAACTAAAGGCGACAATGTTAATAAATAAAAATGATAGCTTTCAAGTCCTCCTTTGCCGCTTCAAACAATGGGGTTTAGACCATACTTTCTTCTGTCGAGTCCTTGCATTTGTATTACGAGATCATCTTCGAGATCGACTCAAAAGGAAGGAGTCTCAATGGCTCACATCGATAATGCAATTACGGGAAAGAGTCCATTTGGACTCAAAGGCGGGTTCATACAAAGAAAAGCTATATGAATTAATACGTATTCATAAAAATGTGAATTATTTTTATAATAAAGAAAATTCAAGAAGTTCTAGGTTTTCAAGAAAAATCACTACTTCAATAAACATAAAAAAAAACTTAGCCACTAAATTGGTGATACCTATGACATGCAACTGTGTCTAATTGGTTTTTAATTTTTAACATAGAGATCGAAAAGAGCACATCATGATATGCTAGACTTTGGCACGGAAGTAAACATATGCATGGAAGGGCACTAGTAAAAAGAGTCACTTCTTAATCTTATGTAAAGTTCAAAGAGAGTACATGGCTTTTATTCACTACAGTGTGGAGATGCTGCAACATGTTGGAGAATTTTGCATTAATAGTAAATCGCAAACGGTTCAAACAAGTAGCCTTAAGTTCCCACCAATGAAAAAGAGTATACAAAAACTAAGAAAAAAAGTTTTATTTACGGGCCATCGAAGCACTCAACCAGAACAAACCACTTTCCAAACAACTTCACTATGCGAGCAATCACACCTCGCCTTAAGATAATTACTAAAGAAAGGCATAAATAAATTTACGCTACAGAGGAGCCAAAACAGATTCATTTTACCTCTCCTCTCTTATATTATATCAGGTACAGATGATCATCCAGGAATCATGGGATTTGCTAATTTTTTATTAATCATAACATCGTTATTCATTTATCATTTGAGAAGCCAAAGAATTTAAGAGGCGGTCCTACTAATGACCCTACCAGCTCAGCCACATCAAATTAATGGTAGCGAGCAAAACTACGTCAAGTAACTGAACATAGACAAGACACCATAAACCCAAAAACTATTGAAGGAAATCAAAGCACAAAAATTTAATTATGAAATCCGGTGTAACAAGATACAAGTAGCCCGAAACTACTAATCAAAAATCAAAGTATGAAACTTTAAAATTTTAAACCAGCCTTAGCATGATACTAATAGTCTGAAACAAGATTGAGACAAGCAACTTTACTATAGGGATAGCTATGGTGATGCATCATTAGCCTGGAACCATTTAACACACTCATCACTCGAGTCTTAACTAGCATATAGAGTGAGAATATTAGATTGGAACTTAATTCACAACATTATTTCGGCCACACAACAGGCTAGAAAAAACCATTCATAGATAAAGTTAGTGGATTTTAGGACACTTTTGACGAAGAAGCATGCCTTTAAAAGTACCAAGCAGCAGCATGAATCATATTTACTTAAATATCACCATAGCGATGTCTATCATGAACAAAACCTACGGCTACTGAAGCTATCTATCAACAAATAAATCCAGCGTACAACGTTACTAAAAATTTACTCGAATCTATAGAAGGTCAAGATGAAGACAGAGAACTCGAGAACTCAAAGGGATAGGAGGTTACCTTTCAAGGATCAGCAAACAGGACTCGAACTATCAGCAAAATTATTCCCACTAGGAGCTAATGTTGTCGCCTCGGGAAACTTCCCATTGATCGAATAGCTTTCCCAGACATAGTGGATGATAAATTCTTCGCGACAATAAACTCCTTAATTCCTGAGTGCCCAACCTAAATTTTCAAAAAAAAGCTTTTCTAACCAGCCTAAAAAAAATTTTCTCAATTTCTTTCGAAAACTTCATCTCTAACCCAAGTTCTCCCTCCTGAAAGAAGACCCTAGAATTTCCTCCATCAGAATTCTGGACCCTTCCAAGAAGAGGAAAAAAAAGACCCCCTCAATAGTGACCCCAAGAACCCTTTTATAGGAGTCGAATTAGGGTTTCCCTAGGGATTTCAAAAAGAGAGAGAAACTCCAAATTTCCACCCGGATCCCGCTACCCTCCAGCAGTTCGTACCCCTTTTGTACCAAATTCTTTGGATTTTTTCCAAAAATGGCAACTGATGGACCAATAAAAATGTGGGATACCAAATACTTTTTTCCAACCAATGAAAGACGCCCAAGTACGTACCTAATCCATACCAAAATCCTAAAATCACGAAATATAGCCGTTATACGAGCCAACTCATGCTCTTTCTAGTAGTTTCTTGGATCTCCCAGGGTACAACATCGCGTAGGACACGTGGAGAGGATTAAGATAATCTAGTTGTGGGTCGATTCGAGTCTGGTCGAGAAGGGTTCAGATTTTTGATTGATTAGTTGCTGTCGTTAATGTTGAGCATCGAGTGTTTTGGTAAAGAAGGGGGGGATAAAAGGGAATTATTGATGTGGGCTTGCACAATAATTTGAACTATCAATTTTTGGGCGATCTTGCACACTATCTGGTTAGGATGTTGTTGTGGCTTACGGATGACCTACAAGCTATCAAATCATAGGTGATTTGGTTCACTATCCTATTTCAAATAATATGACTTATAGATGACCCTTAAATTGTCAATTTTCAGGAAACCTTATATACCAGTCATCCATAGATAGTGACTTAAAGGCGTCCCTTCAAATTGTGAGCTCTTAATGCATTCAGATGCTGATTCACAAAAATATGAAGATATTTTCGATGCCAGCGTTGTGTCTAGCATATCAACAGATATATTGGATGCTGATAATATCCTCGATTCTAGTGTTGTGTCTCACATGTCAATAGATATAAAATGATGAGAATATCCTCGACGCCAGCGTTGTGTCTAGTGTATCAACAGATATTGAATGATGATGATACCCTCGATGCCAGCGTTGTGTCTAGCGCATCAACAGATATTGAATGCCTTCTAGGGCAATGGTATGAGATGGCCTTTGCGGAAATGATATGCGATTGCCCTGGCGGCAATGATATGTAATGGCCTTTGCGGTAATAATATGCAATGGCCTTTGCAGCCTTTGCGGCAATGATATGTAATCACCTTTATGGAAATGATATATAATGGCCTTTGCGGCAATGATATGCAATGGCCCTCGAGGCAATGATATGTAATGGCCTTTGTAGCAATGATATGTAATGGCCTTTGCGACAACGATATGTAATGGCCTTTGCGGCAGCTTTGCATCAATGATATGTAATGGCCCTTGCGGCAATGATATGTAATGGCCTTTGCGGCAATGATATGCAATGGACCTTGCGGCAATGATAAAAAAATTTTACCTGGCTTCATTCGTCAGTGTCCTGCTTTCTATATGTACCTGTACTCAAGGTAGATGATTAGTAGACACAAAGTTACTTTTACTAGCGACTATTTTTAGGAAATTTCTAAATACAATATTTGTAAAGAAGACAAAGAGCTTTTGCTTGTCACCTACGATCTCAATAAATGAAATGGACAAATCAAAAGACCCTCAATGAATGGGCATTAAACCTATTTTTAGGGCTACCCTAAAATACCGTTCTTGGGTATTAATTCTCTATTGTGGCTCCCACTTTGCTCGAGAATTTTTGAAAGAGATCCTCATTTTGTATATTGAACCCTGCATCCACAGAAAACTGATTAGTTTGAATAAAATTACTCCGTGTTGACCTTCTTCGATCGTTGATTTTCTCCTTGCCATATCTTGGACATTCCACCATATTGGGAATTCTACCTAAACACTCCATCCCAAATGATGTCTAGGCAGGTACTAAATAAGTGAGTCATAAGATTTTTGAAAACAGTCTTAAATTTTTTGAAAATAATTTCTAAAGCTTTTGTAAAACTTTAGAAAATCTCTGCCAGTCATGTTATGTACTATTTCAATGAATGTTCTCGTGATTTTGACTATATCCAATGGATGGTTTCCAAAACTCATGATCATTGTTGGAGGGTTTCTTCAAGTTGTTCTATCATAGCCAAAAATTGAGTCTACCCAAACTTTGTTATAGTTGGTGGCTTCCAAAGCTTGACTTTAATCTCTGGTGCTAGAGAATTTGGAATATGTTCCGGCATTTGACGGAAATTTTGAGGTCTTCCTTAAAATTTCTGACACAGTTTAAAGTTGTTTGAGATGATACCAATTCGAGTGGATCTGAAGTCTTTGCTGATCTTCATTCTCTTTGTTGGATGTCGATCTTCTTTTGTGAATTTTTTAGATTCCTTCTCAAAAATTCTTCCCTAGTTTCCACTTCCTAAGTCATATGACCAAGCCATTGGGGCACCTACGTATCCCATTGAAGTAGGAATCAGGTCAAATATAGTTCAAAACTACGCTAGGGATATATATAGAAAAAAAATCTAATGGGTTGACCAAAGCTGAAATAGACCGCCTATGTATCCCTTTCTTAGGAATTCAGGTCAAATGTAGTTCGTACATAAAGGGAAAGGATAAAATTTCCTAAGGGGTTGACTGAAGCCAACATAGGCCGCCTACTTATCCCTTTCTTAAGAATTCAGGTGAAATGTAGTTTGTACATAAAGGAAAAGGATAAATTATCCTAAGGGGTTGACCAAAGCCGACATAGGCCGCCTACGTATCCCTTTCTTGGGAATTCAGGTCAAACGTAGTTCGTACATAGAGGGAAGGATTCTAGGCAATTACATACTAGAAAACATCATTTCTATGAACGCGATAACAAGTAAATTAACTATAGAAACACGAAAACTAGAGCACCTTTCAAACATAATATCTTTTTACCGTATCAGAATTGATGTTTTTTGTCCACTCTATTCCATCCATTTCAGATAAAATCAGAGCTCCTCCAGATAGTACATTGCGAACTATGTATGGCCTTTGCCAGTTTGGAGAGAACTGGCCCTTGTACTCCTCTTGGTGAGGGAATATTCATTTAAGAACCAGTTGCCCTACTTTGAATGTTCGAGCTCTCACCTTCTTGTTAAAGGCACAAACCATCCTGTGTTGATACAGCTGACCATGGTATACAATGACCATTCTCTTTTCATCAATCAACATGAGTTGTTCACAGGGAGCACGAACCCATTCTTCATTACTTAGTCCGGCTTCTTGGATAATCCTTAGGGAAGGTATTTCAACTTCAGTAGGTATCACCATTTTATTTCCATAAACCAATAGATATGGGGTTGCCCTGGTGAAGGTTTGAACCGTCGTGCGATACCCTAGCAAGGTGTAAGGTAACATCTCATGCCATGATCTATCATTTTCGACCATCTTTCTCAAGATCTTCTTAATATTCTTGTTGGCAGCTTCCACGGCTCCATTTATTTGAGGACGATATGCAGTTGAGTTGCGATGCACGATTTTGAACTGATCATAAATTTCATTCATCAAGTGACTATTCAAGTTGGCCCCATTATCCGTAATGATTGATTCTGGCACTCTGAATCGGCAAATCAGGTTATTCTTGAGGAAATCTGCAACCACTTTCTTAGTGATGGCTCTGTAGGAAGCAACTTTAACCTATTTAGTAAAGTAATCGATGGAAACCAAAATAAACCTATGCCCATTCAATGTTGATGGCTCTATCGGTCTGATAACATCCATGCCCTAAGCTACAAAAGGCCAAGGCGAATTCATTGCATGAAGCTTATGTGGAGGCATTCGAATCAAATCTCCGTGTATCTGACATTTTGGATATTTCTGCATATACTTTCCACAATCATTTTCCATGGTCATCCAAAAGTAGCCGGTTCTCAGTATCTTTCTGGAAAGGGTAAACCCATTCATGTGGTACCTCTTTCATCAATTTATTGGCCTCCGCAGCATCAACGCATCGTAGGAATCCCAAGTCAGGAGTCCTCCTAAAAAAAATTCCCCACTTTGAAAGTAGTTCTTTGACAAACGCCGGATTGTCTTCTTTTGGTTGTTACTGGCCTTTTCAGGATATATTCCATATTCCAAATACCTCTTAATGTCATAGTACCAAGGCTTTCCAGCAGGCTTCTCTTCTACGTGCGCACAATGAGTGGGTTGCTCCTTCAAGCTTATTTCCAAAGGATCAATGTAACTCTTATCTGGGTGCTGAATCATGGAAGATATAGTAGCCAAAGAGTCAGAAAACTCATTTTGTATCTGTGGGATATGTATAAAATCAACTTCCTTGAATCTTTCACATAATTCTTGCACTAGCTCCACATAAGGTGTAATCTTGGGATTTCTTACCGCCCATTCTCCCGGTACCTGGTGAATCAGCAAATCTGAATCTCCGATGACTAACAATTCACAAACACTTATATCAAGTGCTAATTTGAGACCCAGAATGCAAGCCTCATATTCACTCATGTTATTGGTGCATGGGAAATGTAACTTAGTAGTTATCGGATAATGCTGGCCTATTTCTGACACAAAAACTGCTCTGATTCCTAAACCTTTAAAGTTGATCGCCCCATCAAAAAATAGCCTCCATCCGGGGTAAATATCTATAATTTCTTCTCCTACGAACAAGACTTCCTTATCTGGAAAGTAAGTTCGAAGTGGCTCATATTCCTAATCAATCGGATTCTCTACCAAATGATCTGCTAAGGCTTGCCCCTTGATTTCGTCTTTGGGTTACATACATAATGTCAAACTCACTCAGCAACATTTACCACTTGGCTAGCTTTCCTGTAGGCATGGCCTTCTGAAATATGTAATTCAACGGATCCATTCTCGAGATAAGGTATGTTGTGTAGGATGATAGATAATGCTTCAATTTTTGTGCTGCCCAAGTCAAAGCACAATATGTTCTTTCTACAAGAATGTAATGGGCTTCATATGGTGTGAACTTTTTACTCAAGTAGTAAATGGCTTTCTCTTTCCTACCAGTCTCATCATGTTGCCCGAGGACACATCCGAAAGCATTTTTTGAGACTAACAGGTAAAGTAACAATGGTATTCCTTCTCTTGGAAGAACTAAAATCGACGGTGCAGATAGGTATTCCTTGATGCGGTCAAAAGCTCTCTAACATTCTTCTGTCCACTCATTCAATGCATTTTTCTTCAACATCTTGAGAATTAGCTCGTATATGACTGTTGATTGAGTGATGAATCTATTAATGTAATTCAAATGACCCATGAAACTCATAACTTCCTTCTTGGTCCTTGGCGGTGGAAAGTCCTGAATTGTCTTGACTTTGGATGGGTCTAGCTCGATATATCTTCTGCTGACTAGGAACCCTAAAAACTTCCCTAATGGAACACCAAAAGCACACTTAGCAGGATTTAACTTCAAGTTGTACTTTCTTAATCTGTTGAAGAATTTCTCCTGATAAGTCAGATGATCCAAACTCTCGCGGGATTTGATAATTACATCATCCACGTACACCTCAATCTCTTTATGGATCATATCATGGAAAATTGTCGTCATAGCCCTCATATATGTTGCACCCGCATTCTTGAGACCAAACCGCATTACCCTGTAATGATAAACACCCTGAGCGTAATAAAATCCATTTTTTCTGCATCTTCCTCATCCATCAATATCTGATGATACCCGGCGAAACAATCAATGAATGACTGCACTTTATGTTTTCTACAGTTATCAATGAAGATGTGGATGTTGGGCAACAGAAAATTATCTTTAGGACTGGCTCTATTCAAGTCTCTATAGTCAACAAAAATTCAAATCTTGTCATCCTTCTTCAGAACAGGGATGATGTTGGCCAACCACGTCGGATATTTTGCGACCTCCACAACCTTAGACTGGATTTGTTTTGTCACTTCTTCCTTGATATTTAGACTTAAATCTAGCTTGAATTTTTGTATTTTTTGCTTGACTGGATCAAACTCTAAATTTATTGGTAACTTATGCGACACAATACTAGTGCTCAATCCTGGCATATCATCATAGGACCAAGCAAATACGTCAATATATTCCCGCAATAGGTGAATGAGCTCTCTCTTTTGTGCTTCTGCCTGGTGGACACTGACGCTTGTTTCCTTAATTTCATCGTGATCTCCCAGGTTGACTATTTTAGTTTCCTCTAGGTTGGATTTTTTAATTGTCAAACTCCTCCATATCTTCAACTAATTGTTCCTCATCACCGTTATTCCAATCATCATCGTTCCCTTCATTTTGTTTGTTTACACTTTGACATGACATGACATTGGCAGATTTTAAGTTGCTGTTACTGTAAGGGACAAATAACCCAAGTTAGATGATAACAAAATAACAAAACATATGATTAGGAGTGTTTTAGAAATAATAGAATTTTCTAAATAAATGAAGGCCTTTTCATTGAAATTTGAGAGATAATTACAAAACCATGGCTCATGACTTATGTAAATACAAGTCCATGCGTTTCTAAAAGTAGTAAATATAAAAAGAAAGTTTTGAGATATAAAGGTGGATCGCGGGGCCTCCTCCGGATCATCACCAATTTTAAAAACTATTAGTAATTGCACTTTCATCTACGACGATGGGCGATGGGTTATGAGGGGAGTGGAGGTCCATTTTTACATGGCCTCCCCGGGTGCAATCTGCTTCACTCCACTGAAATTTAGGAAATTTTCTGGTACAACATTGCATCCCTCGAACAAATCTCCTATCCCATCCCTAAGACCATCATCACCTGACACCTCTCGTACAGGAAATGACTGGAACAGGAGTGGCAAGAGCCTAAACAGACTCTTCTCTGACTCATCCTCAACCATCCTCAACCCTATCGTTCTTAGTAGGCTGATATCCTAACACGTACTTAGAGCCATTCTCTGGGATCGTAATAGGCTTGATAATTCCTTGAATATCCTTACCCAAACCTCGACCAGGTTTGAACCCATTTCTTAACATCACCGTCGCAATCAATTTATAGACAGAAGGCATTGGCACTTTGGACATTGAATCCTTGTCCACAACATTTATGATTTCCACTGTATAAAAACTTCTACCTTATGGAACATCTTCAATCACCGGCACATAACCATTTGGATGATCCACTCGACTTCCCTCTCCTTGGATGACTACTTCATAATCCTCCCAAATAAACTTCAATAATTGATGAAGGGGTGATGAAACTACCTTTGCACCATGTATCCATGGTCTTCCCAAGAACAAGTTGTAGCTAGGATGGATATCCATAACATGAAACTCAGTTTTGAATTCAGCAGGTCCCATTTGGATGTACAAATCAATTTCTCCTATGGTACCTCTCTTCTCTCCATCGAATGCTCTCACATTTACGTGGCTTTCATGAATTTTCCCCAGATCATAGCCCATTTGATCCAACGTAGAAAGGAGGCAAATACTCACACCAGATCCATCATCTATTAATACCTGATTAATCATATAATCTCGGCAAATGACAGTGACATGCAGGGCTTTGTTGTGCATCGCTTCTTCAAATGGCAACTCTTCATCACTGAATGATATGCAATGATTCCCCATAGTGTTTCCTACCATCGCAACCAGGTTCTCAACACTCGTCCATGTGGGAACATATGTTTTATCCAAGATCTTTGATAAAGCTTTTCGGTGGTATTGTGAACTCATTAATAGTGCCAAGACAGAGATTTGAGCTGGTGTCTTCTCTACATATTTGACAATTGAATAATCTTTGGGTTGCATACGCCTCTAAAATTCTTCAACCTCTCCTTCAATGATTGGTCTTTTTTGTGAATCCCTTTTGTTGGTCAATTCCTCAGCGATGTAGCACCGTCTCGATTGCATCATCCTTTACGTAGCAGCGGTCTGCACAATAAATTCTTTTCTTGGTGGGGGAGCGTACACTTGAGTTGGTGCATTCATCACTATAAATGGGGCTTTCTCATTGATACTCAAGGCATCCACAACCTTCTCTATCTTTCCTACCTCTTCCGCTCTTTTGCACTTTTCGTAGTTCACCTGGGTAATGGTCTTGCCAGATGCCCATTCGCCTTCTATTTCAATCATGTTAACCGTAGATCCCCTATGGTTAGGCAATGGATTACTATTAAAATTTGGTGTAGGTGCCTAGAGTATGATGACCTTTTGATCGATTAAATCTTGGATCCTATGTTTTAGGTAGCCATAATCCTTTGTATTGTGCCTCGCTGCTCCTAAATGATAGGCACAATGTTGACTTGCATTAAAAAATTGAGAGTTGGGATTGACATTCCTTGGCTATATTGGTTGCAAATGACCAGTATTCTTTAATCTTTCAAACAATTGGGTGCAACTTTCAGCTAGTGGGGTGAAGTTTTGGGGAGGTTTATTTTCATGGTTTGGACGTTGGGGGTTGTACTGTCTTTGATTTGTAGGAGGAGGTACTTGGTGATAATTTGGAGGTGCTTGGAAATTTGTTTAGTTATTTGGAGGAGTGGATTAGAAATGAGACTGATTATTTAGATATGGAACTAGGTATTGGGGAAAGATATTTGGCTGTGGAGCTTAGTATGAGGATTGGAGGTTTGGGAGTGGATTTTGGTACTGAGGTTGGGTATTTGAGAGTGGATCTAGGTATTGGGGGTGGCCGTAGAACACATACTGAAGGTTGGGTGACGGCGGAGAAGATAAAACATTTCTAGAGTTGAACCACTTTTTCATTTTCGCAACAGAATCAGCAAAAATCACACCTACATCTTCTTTTTTCTTCTTTAAGAACATGACAGTCCCAGACAACGTTGGGGTTTTGGCAATTTTCCCTATCTGAATGCCTTCTTCCATTGATTCTCCTATTTTTACCAAGTCCATAAAAGTTGCCCTGACAGCGGATACCATCCTGGTATAATATTCTCCTTCTTGAGCGCGAGAGAACATGGATACCATTTCTTTCTCAGACATAGGGGATTGCACTCTGGCAGCTTCTTTTCTCCAACGAAAAACATAGTCTCGAAAACTCTCATCATTCTGCTATTTGATCCGATCTAGTGAATATCGACCAGGGGCTATTTCAATGTTGAATGCGAACCTGTCAAGGAAACCCTTGGTCAATGCTTTCCAACCAGTCCATCTTTTCGGCTCCTGAGACATGAACCATTCTAAGGCTTCGCCGCTTAAAATTTCACTGAATAGGATCATCAACAACGCCTTATTTTACCCTATCCCTACTAGTTGCTCATAGTACCTTCTCAGATGGGCCATTGGGTTTCTGGTGCCATCAAATATTTCAAACTTAGGGACTTTGTACCCATCTGGTAGGTCTACTCCTAGGTGAACACATAAGTTATCATACCCCAAACTGTCGTGGTCCCTGGCTCCATGAGCATCTTTGATCATCCTGATCTCTTCATTTATAGCTAGTAAATTTCTTTCATGCTTGGTCCTCCACTCTCTCTCCTTCTCTTTATAATAGTCCATCTCGAGATTAGGAAGGGGTTCATAGATATCAGGGGATATGATTGACTGAGGGGGATTTGGAAGGGGGCTTGATTTTGTGAAAGAAAGAAACTTGGTTGGTAAGTGGTGAGGATGTTTTAGAATTTGGAAAGGTTCTGTGGACTTTGTGAGTAGTTTGGCGGAATATGAGAAGGATTTTACAGATTTGAAAATAAATTTGGTGGATTCGAAGGTAGGTTTGATGTATTTTGTGGGTTTGAGAGAGAATCTTACGAATTTATGAATGCATTTTATTGATTTGAAAATATGTTTTAAGGATTTGGGAATGGATTCGGAGATGGGTTCTGTGGGGTTACAGACGGATTTTTTGGATGGTAGGCATCTGGGTTATTTCATGATTGGTATTTTGGACAAATGGGGGAGAGGAGATGGACGATACATTATTTGGCTGATCCCCAAGAGTAGGGGTGCTGAGGGGAGGAATTTGGGGTGTAGTCCCGTGTTCTCTCAGAGCGGGGGAATTAACGGTGATGGCCAAGTTAGCCAAATCCTGAGTGCAATTTATTTCTTCCTGAAGCATTTCTAACTTTCTCGCAAGTTCCGTAATCATCTCATTCTGTTCCGCTATCACATTGTCCCAGATAGTCAGTGTGCTTTCTTCGCCATTTCCTGTCATTTTTGAATGATGGTCAGAGGATGGGATTTTGTGTGCTTTCGATCGGGTGAAGTAGGGATGTTCTGCCATCTTATATCAATACGGAGTAATTTCTATTATCTGTAAAGTAAAACAACTCAAAGGCAGATGTGTTAGTTTTCGTATAAGTAATGCAAAATATTTGACAGTAAATAACCACATAGAGTTCCTTGAGTCATATCCAAATTCATCCATAGGACATAGTGGATAAACTTGCCTTTGATCCAAACAAACGCACATAAGCATAAAAAACAGTTATATCACACAAAAGCATTATAATAATGTGTATACTAGCTGGGGTGACCCTTTTTGAGCCAAGGGTTCAGGCCTAACGATTTTTGAAGAAAATATATGCTTCCTCGAAGTCAATCCATTAACCCCCCAACTTATATAGACATGAAAAAGGGCATAAATACGTACAAAAGATAAAAAAAGGGATACAATCTTTAAGGAAATAACATGAAAGAAGATAAGTTCCCGCGCAGGGGAAATTAAAAAACTAGATACTGGAGGCTCCTTCGTCTTTCTTTACCTTCTTTACCTTGCTTACCTCCTGTGCTATTTGATACCTATTGATGATAAGATGACTCCCGCAAAATTGTGCCTTGCAGTCATAAGTCATTTTCCCTATACTATCGAGTTGGGAGGCTATTCTATCATCTAAATCGATTAGACATTGCCTGGCATCATCAGCTTCTCGCCTAGCTCTTTTCAACTATTCCCTCAACATACGTATTGTTAAATCATCCTCCATGTGTACTTTCCGGTATGCGATTTCACTTTTCTAGAACTCATCTTGTAACCTGTGGAGCCGAATTTGATGCTCGGATTCAACATCCATAACTTGAGTGGGCACATTTGGTCCCGAAATCAATGCTCTGACGAGACTCTTTTTCAACCACTCCTTGTAAGTGTCGCTGACTTTAGGGTCATGCTCTATGCAAAAAGTCACTTCTGTCCACTTTCTTTTTCTCCATCCATTTATCATGTCATCTTTGAGCGGAGACTCACTTTCATCATATTCGGTGAAAAACCTAAGCATGAAATCTATTTGTGGTGCCTCCTGCTTGATCTCGAATTGCCTAAGAACTCTTCCAGGATTGTAGGGATGGGTCTCTCTGAGACCAGGAAGCACTAGGAAAGGCCACTTTCCCCCTAGAATGGTGTATTTCCCTAAATAAAGAGAGTTAATGGACCATTGCACATTGTCATCTCTTAATTCCCCAAAATTCTTAAACCAAAATTCGTGAGATGCTTCCCTTTTGAACTTGTGCAGAAACAACCACATGTCGTACGAATCCAGCATATCCACCCTTGTTTTATGATTAGGTTGTATCGTTCTCAAATCTTTTACCAAATGCTTCATCATCCACCATTGTAATATAAGGTTGCAACCTTGAAAGAAACGATTTTTGACTTGACACCTTCCCAAGGCTTGATATATGTCGGCAATAATCATGGGAGCTAAATTGTGGAATACCTTGTAAGAATCGTAATCTACTCCAAAGAAAAGTGCATGATCCACCATAACAACCCTTGGATGAATTGTGCCATTTTCCCCCTATGGGAACACCATGGTTCCGAATAGACCTACCGTAAATGCAAAGGCTCTCATCTCCTTTCATTTTGCTTCGGACTCAAATTTATGTTCAAATTTGTGGAAGGCATTGAATCTTCCAAACTGACGATACAACTCCCGAAAAGTCATATTTGCTCCATCGCATTCCCTTAGTCAGTGTCGTCGTCAGTTAAAAAAGCCTCTTTGATTGTTTGACAGTCCCACACAGCAGGAACTAAAATGTTCTTATCAGGTTTTTTCTTTCTCTTGAAACACATTTCAATACTCTCATAGAAAATTAACACTTCTTCGATGGAAGGAGTCAATTCCACATCCCCGAAGCGAGACACCATATTCTGATCATCCTATAAAGTGGTAAACACGTAGATCATTTCGGGCCAAGTATCCATTTAAATCAATGAAGGAAGGTATCCAATGTGTGTTCTAATAATTTTTCTCTCTTCTGCACTCATATAGTCCCACCATAGTTTCAGGTAATTGTCGGGTTTAGTAACCATCTTGAAATTCTCGTGGGAATCTAATTGAGCCATACCTACACGAAAGCTAACAAAGATAAGCCTTCCCCCTCCCCCAAAGGGTTATGGATTGAATTAGTTAAGCATATATTTCTTCAACACATAAATATGATTCGTCTGTAATTGACTCGGGGTCAATAGACGCAAGACAGGTTTTCTAGTGGGCCCAATACCCCGCTTGGGTATTGGGCCGTCCTAGGCTCATGCCTAAAATAGGATTTTGGTTTTGCTCTGTTCTAGGTATCTATAGTGGTTTTGAACATTGTTTCTCAAGCGAACAACTTGAGTTTGAAAATACAAACAGCCATCAGACGACTCACGTGCTAATAAACTGTTTGTATTTCCAACACATTTTTGGAATTGATCAATAGGGGCCGGGATACCCATGAAACCCCAAAACAATTTAAATAATGTAGGAATATGCCATGAGATGTGATAGTTAAACTTTACAAAATCGAAGCATATAAACACATAAACAGTTAATCAAAAGAAGAAATCAAACAATTGGTTAGAACCTAGTTCAAAAATCACCAGCAGAGTCGCCACTTCTGTTTTGCCGAAATTTGACATAAAGAAGAGAGTCTCCACTTAATTTTGAAAAGGAATTAAGAAACCTTTAGAGAATTACTTCAAATGATTCAAAATAGGAAAATCATTTTGAGTTAAGAGATTCTGAGAAGTGGTTCCTATTAACGTTTTAGGAAGGTGTTAGGCACCTAAAACGTCCACTAACTTGAGGTTATTAGATCTGTTTGAAATCATTCTTTTGATTAACTTCAGAAAATCAATTTGTTGGAAAAATAGTTGATTAAGGAAAGAGTTTTTGCAAAATTAGTATTTTAGCGACTTAGTTAGGTATTTAACTAGCTTCGCAAGAAAACACGTAAAACAAGTAAGCTAAAGCAAAAAGGAAACGGGGAGAAGTAGTGATTTAGGCCATTAGGCCCAAATCAATGAGACCTGTCCTAGTCTAATTGGGCTTTCGACCCATTTTCACCTGTCCTAATCTAGTTTTTAAGCGTTTGGCTCGAATCTCGCTTCACCTGTATTAAATACAACCATGGCTTCGAGGCCCCAAATGAATAAAATAAAGAAATAAAAAACAAATCAATAAATAACTAAAGGCGACGATGTAAATAAATAAAAATAATAGCTTTCAAGTCCTCCTTTGCTACTTCAAACAATAAGGTTTAGCCCATACTTTCTTCTGTCGAGTCCTTGCATTTGTATTACGAGATCATCTTCGAGATCGACTCAGAAGGAAGGAGCCTCAATGGCTCCCATTGGTAATGCAATTACGGGAAAGAGTACGTTTGGAATAAAAGATGGGTTCATGCAAAGAAAAGATAAATGAATTAATATGTATTCATAAAAATGTGAATTAGTACGTTATTCTTTTGTCATTTGAGAAGCCGAAGAATTCAAGAGGCGGTCCTACTAATGACCCTACCAGCTCAACCACATCAAACTAATGGCAGCGAGCAAAACTACGTCAAGTAATTGAACATAGACAAGTTACCATAAACCCGAAAACTATTGAAGGAAATCAAAGCATGGAAATTTAACTATGAAATCCAGTGTAACAAGATATAAATAGCCCAAAACTACTAATCAAAAATCAAAGTATGAAACTTTAAAAATTTAAACTAGCCTTAGCATGATACTAATAGTCTGAAACAAGATCGAGACATGAAACTTTACTATAGGGATAGCTATAGTGATGTATCATTATCCTGAAACCATTTAATAGACTCATCACTCGAGTCTTAACCAGCATATAGAGTGAGAATATTAGATCGTAACTTAATTTACAACATTATTTTGGCCACACAACAGGCTAGAAAGAACCATTCATAGATAAGATTAGTGGACTTTAGGACACTTTTGACAAAGAAGAATGCCTTTAAAAGTACCAAGCAGCAGCATGAATCATATTTACTCAAATATCACCATAGCAATGTCTATCATGAACAAAACCTACGGCTACCGAAGCCATCTATCAACAAACAAACCCAGCATACAACGTTACTAAAAATTTACTCAAAGCTATAGAAGGTCAAGATGAAGACAGAGCACACGAGAACTCAAAGGGATAGGAGGTTACCTTCCAAGGAGCAGCAAACGGGACTCGAGCTATCAACAAAATTGTCCCCACTGGGAGCTAATATTGTCGCATCGGGAAACTTCCCATTGATCGACTAGCTTTCCCAAACATAATGGATGAGAAATCTTCGCGATAATAAACTCCTTAATTTTAGAGTGACCAACCCAAATTTTCAAAAACAGCTTTTCTAACCAGCCTAAAATTTCTTTCTCGATTTATTTTGAAAACTTCGTCTCTAACCCAAGTTCTCCCTCTTGAAAAAAGACCTTAGAATTTCCTCCACCAGAATTCCGGACCCTTCCAAGATGAGAAATAAAAGACCCCCTCAATAGTGACCAATAAAAATGTGGGATACCAAATCCCCTTTTCCAACCAATGAAAGATGCCCATGTACATACCTAATCCATACCAAAATCCTAAAATCGTAGAATATAGCCATTATACGAGCCAACTCATGCTCTTTCTAGCAGTTTCTCGGATCTCCCAGGGTATAACATCGCATAGGATGCGTGGAGAGAATTAAGATGAGCAAGTTACAGGTTAATTCGGGTCTGGTCGAGAAAGGTTCAGATTCTAGATTGATTAGTTGTTGTTGTTAATGTTGAGCATCGAGTGTTTTGGTGAAGAAGGGGGATAAAAGGGAATTATTGATGTGGGCTGGGTCAGGGGTTTTTGTTGGGATGATATTGGATTAGTTTTGGGTTGATGTTATTAAGTGAGTTGGGTCAATGTTGGGGGGTATGGTCTATTGGGCTTGGATTTAATTGGAAAATTGTTGGGTTGTCTGAAGTTCTAGGCTAACGGCCCAACTGAAAAGGAGAAAATGATGAAATTGAGTTTAAATTAATTGGCTCAAGGTTGGGGTTATTTAATAACCTAATTAAATTTGATTGGATCAAAATGATCCCAATTAGGAAATAGTAATTTTTGGAGATTAAGATTGGATTACAATTCAAACGACTTATTTAAATTATAACCAAATTGAATATCTATTGATCAATTGCATTACGATTGGGGCCAATTTGATTTCAATTAAGGTCATACTTAATTCATTCACTAAATTGAATCGCAATCTGGCATGAATCAAGTAACAAATTAACCTCGAGTTTCTTAATTTGATAAAAATCCAAAAAATATTTCTCCAAAATAAAAATATTTTGAGAGCAAATCATATTTAAAACCAAGTTTTATCCATTTGAATTAATTTTCAAGTTTAATCAATAAAAATCTAATTTTAATGAAAAAGATCACTCAAATAACAAAATTTATACACCCTCGTATGCGAAAAATGTATAATCGTTAATTAAATGATAAAATTGAATTGTATAAGTAATTTAAATTAGCATTTATTTGAAAAAAATAATTGTTGTAATTTTATTTTAAAATTGAAGAAGCTCGAAATTAAATTGGATTGTGGAGGACAAAAATTAGGTGTCAACATTGATAATGGTAAAGTTCAATCAAGATGACCCCAAATTAGTATTTTAATGATTTCAATTGATTTGGAACATACTTTTTACTCAAGTTAAATATCTAATTTATTTCTATGGGGTTGTGAACACATTTTGAGGAATTATTAAAAGTTTTGAGTATTAAATAATTATTTTAATTAGAAGTAGTGAGTCAAAACTACAACTATTTTCTTCTCATATAACTCACGTTATTGAAGTCAATAGGTTAAACTTTTCAAACAAAGGAGGGTTTATGCACAGTGGAGTTGGTATGGAGAGGTTCTCAATAACTTGAGGTTAGTTTAAATTAAACTAATCAATACGCAATAACAATAGCATGTCAATTGTGAATTTGGGATGCCATATGTTTCAGTTACTTGGAAAAAAACCACAGAGCAAGTGGAAAGATTCTCCACTGTAATGATTACTATAATCAATACTTATAAATTAATTCAAAAGAAAATAATAAACAAACAAATTTTTGGCCAATTGTTTAATAATTAATCAAGGGAAAGTTTGCCTACTACTATTTTGGGTTTTTGGCATGGTACTCCTATTTCTTCTTTGATTAAGTTGTTGTAGGTACTTTATAGGGTATTAACGACTACTATTTTGATAGATTTAGGTTTAGATTTTGAGTTTTTTCACACCACACATTTTCAAGCTAGAAATCAAACTGCCATTCCTACGTATGTAAACTCTAATCCCATTATTTATATTTAAATTCATGTGTCATGATCTTTATTCTGGATATCTCCCATTCGAGCTATCTCCGCGATGCAACACTGGTATCAGTATCCAGACTCAATAGTCATGCTACCACGGTATCAATATCACGAAATCACGTTGTCAGTTACAGTTACATATTTATGCATGTATTCTCACATTCAGGTTAGACAGCCAGTTAGCGTTATTCATGCATGTGAACCATTGCATATAGCCTACCTCATAGGTATACTCGATACATATGTATTGACGTATTCAAGCTATGGTCCTTTCTTTTTATGTTACACCATAGGTTTAGAGACACGAGTTATAGATCAGCAGTAGATTCCAGATTCAGCAGTCAGAATAGAAGTGAGTCCTCATCCTTCGAGGATATAATGATTTTCTAGTATTGCATTGATTAGCTTATTAGTTAGAGTTAGTTGCGTAAATGTCCCATTAACTTCTTATTCAAATTCTTCAAACAGTAGAGGCTTTCAGACTAGATGCAGACTAGACACAGACTATCATGTTCAGACTTTAGTATTTTTAGTTTTGTTTTCGGTATTACCCCACACAAATGTTATATCATTCAGTTATGTTCATGATCGAACCTTATGGCCTTTCAGTTCATGTTTCTGCAATATTATGTTATCTTATGCGGTATATAGGTACAAATATCAGTCATGGGTTAGCTTGCGGTCGTTTAGGGTCATGAGCACCGTGTAGCATTCCGATTCAGCAAATCGGGTCATTAAAAACTTGGTATCAGAGCTTAAGGTTCAATAGAGTCCTAGGAAGTCTAAAAGTCGCATCTAGCAGAGTCTTGTGCATGGGTTTGTTGCGCGCTACATTTATGTGCAAGAGGCTATGAGATGTTTAAGAACAGTTTCCCTTCTTTCAGTATTCATGTCGTGCATGTGAGTATAATCATAAATCAGTCTTTTAGTCTAATCTGTTTCTCCCTTTCTTCTTCAGAACATGCCTCCTAAAAGAAGAAATGGTAATCAGTCAGCCCCATATCCCAAAGAACCTTTGGGCATTTATGTTTCTCATGTGGAGTTCAGGACCGTATTTAACACTCTTGCTCAATCGGTTGCTGCTCATAATGAATGGCCAACAGTCATTCCATCCAACCCAGTGGCCAACTCAGCCGCAACTAGAATTCAGGACTTCACCCGAATGAATCCTCTAACCTTTCTCGGGTCTAAGGTAGATGAAGACCCTTAGAAATTCTTAGATCAAGTTCAAAAAGTGACAGATACCATGGGGGTGGCTATTGTTGAGAGTGTTGATCTAGCTGCATACCAGTTGTAGGATATGGCTCATGCTTGGTTCAAACAGTGGAAGTCTAAAAGATCAGATGGTATAGGTCCTATAGAGTGGTAGCAGTTTGCCACTATTTTCTTAGACAAATTCTTTCCTAAGATCTTAAAGAAGCTAAGGTGTTAGAATTCATCAACCTCAGGTAGGGGAATATGATAATGAAAGAGTATTCTCTAAAGTTTACTCAATTAGCCAGGTATGCCCCTCATGTGGTTGCAGACAGTAGATCTAAGATGAGTAAGTTCACTTTAGGGGTGAAAGACAGCGTGGTTAATGAGTGCAGATCTGCCATGCTGAATAGTGACATGACCTTGGCTAGACTTATGACCCATGCTCAGTAGATAGAAGAGCAAAAAATTAAGTAGAGGAAAAAAATAGAATAAGAGAGTGAAGACAAGTAGTTTTAACTTCGCTCAGCCTAAATCATAAGGAGAAAACCGTTCACAATTTCCTCCTAAGTCATCAGTTCCAGCCCCTCTACAGCCAGTGCTCTAGTTCCTAAGTTCAGAGAGGGTAACAATGATAGAGCGCTAGGCTCTAAGACCCAGGGCAGTGTTAGCAGTGCCCGCACCTATCCTCTTTGCCAGGCTTGTGGTAAGCATCATCAGGGTGTGTGTAGAGCAGGTAGTGGCATTTGTTTCGGTTGTGGCAAGCCAGGCCATAGAGTTAGAGACTTTTCATAGCCAGGTCCTCAGGGTCAATAGAATCGCTCCTCATCTCAGTACGATCGCTCAAATTAGAAGGGTGCCACTTACAGTGCTACTAGCGGGCAAAGCCCAAATCATCTCTATGCTCTTCAGACTCGACACGATCAAGAAAATTCTTCTGACGCAGCTACTGGAATGTTATAGAACTTTTATGTGCATGTTTACACTTTACTAGATCTCGGAGCTTCCTTGCCTTTCGTTACTCCTTATATAGCAGTTGATTTTAGAGTCAGTCCGGAAATTCTAGCAGAGCCCTTTTCAGTCTCTACCCCAGTGGGTAAAACCATCATAGCCCAGCGGGTATACAGGAACTTCTCGATTATGATATTTCAGAAAGTCACTTCAGCAGACTTAGTCAAATTAGGGATGACTGATTTTGATGTCATTCTCAGCATGGATTGTCTTTATTTCTACTATTCCATAGTCGAATGTAGAAATAGAATAGTTTAGTTTCAGTTCCCAAATGAACCCATCCTAGAGTGGAAGGGTAGCGTATCCGCTTTTAGGAGTCAAATTATTTCCTACCTTTGGGAAAGGAAAATGATATCTAAGGGGTGTGTTTATCATGTAGTTCATGTTAGAGATTCCAGTTCTGAGGCTCCCAGTCTCAAATCAGTCCCAGTAGTAAATGAATATTCAGATGTCTTTATTGAAGATCTTCCAGGAATTCCTCCCGAAAGGAAAATAGACTTCGGTATTGATCTTCTTTTAGACACTCAGCCTATCTCTATGCCTCCATACAAAATGGCACCAGCAGAACTTAAGAAACTAAAATAATAGTTGAAGGATCTCTTAGATAAGGGATTCATTACACCCAGTATTTTTCTGTGGGGTGCACCAGTCTTATTCATGCACAAAAAAGACGATTCACTTAGAATGTGTATAGATTACCGTCAACTCAATAAAGTCGCAGTCAAGAATAAGTATTCTCTTCCCAGAATTGATGACTTGTTTGACCAACTTCAAGGTGCCAGTTATTTCTCTAAGATAGACCTCAGATCCAGCTATCATCAACTCAGAGTTAGAGAATGTGACATCCCAAAGATAGCTTTCCATACGTGGTATGGTCACTTTGAATTTCTAGTCATGTCATATGGTCTCACCAATGCCCTAGCCACTTTCATGGATTTGATAAACCGTGTGTTCAAGCAATACTTGGACATGTTCATCATAGTCTTCATAGATGATATTCTGATCTATTTCTGCACTGAGCGAGATCATGCAGACCATTTCAGAATAGCACTTCAGACTCTCAAAAATCATCAGTTATTTGCCAAATTTAGTAAGTGCGACTTTTGGCTAAGGTCAGTAGCATTCCTTAGCCATATTATTTCTGGTGATGGCATTAGAGTAAATCCTCAAAAGATCGAAGCGGTAAGAAATTGGCCTCACCCTGTCTCACCGTCTGACATTAGAAGTTTCTTGGGTTTGGCTGGCTATTACAGATGATTTTTTAAAGGATTTTCATTCATTACATCCCCTATGTCCAGATTGACTCAGAAGAAAGTCAAGTTCCAGTGGTTAGATCGTTGTGAGAAGAGTTTTCAGGAATTGAAGACTCAACTTACCTCAGCTCCAGTCTTACTCTTCCAGACGGTTCAGACGGTTTCATAGTATATTGTGATGCATCTAGAGTGGGTTTAGGTTGTGTCCTCATACAGTATGGTAAGCTCATAGCCTACGCCTCCAGAAAGCTTAAACCTCATGAGAAGAATTATCCTACTCACGATCTTGAATTAGAAGCCATAGTATTTGCCTTGAAGATTTGGAGGCATTATTTATATGGTGTTCATGTAGATGTCTTCACAGATCATAAAAGCCTTCAATATTTCTTTTCTCAGAAAGTTCCTAATCTTTGTTAGAGAAGGTGGTTAGAGCTCTTGAAAGATTATGAAATAAGTGTCCTCTATCATCTGGGCAAGGACAATGTAGTAGCCGACGCTCTCAGTAGACTATCTATGGGTAGTATTTCTCATGTTGATGATAGTAAGAAGAAGTTAGCTCAGGAAATCCTCCATCTTGCTAGACTAGGCATTCTCTTAGTCGACTCTTCAGAGGGCAGTGTATGTGTTCAGAGTAGTTTAGAATCATCTCTAGTTTCCGAGGTGAAAGAAAAGCAAGATAAGGATCCTAGCCTTGTTAAGCTAAAAGAGTCAGTTCAGAATCCGAAAATAGAGGTTTTCTCCCAAGGGGGAGATGGTGTTCTTCGTTGTCAGGGTCATCTCTGTGTTCCAGACATAGATGACTTAAGGCAGAGAATTATTGCAGAAGCGCATGATGTGCGTTACTCTATTCATCAAGGGGCCACTAAGATGTACCGAGATTTATGGGAAATCTATTGGTGGAGTAGGATTAAAAGAGATATTTCATAGTTTGTGGCTAAGTGCTCTACATTTCAGCAAGTTAAGATAGAGTATCAGAAGCCTAGTGGTCCTATACAGGAGTTCAGTATTCCTACTTGGAAGCGGGAAGTTGTGAACACGGACTTTGTGATGGGTTTGCATCGAACTCGTCATCAGCATGATTCAGTCTGGGTCATTATTGACAGAATAACCAAATTAGCTCATTTTATTCTGGTTCATACCTTTTATTTAGCCGAGGATTACACCAAGCTCTACATTAAGGAGCTGGTCAGATTGCATGGTGTTCCATTGACTATTATCTCATACAGAGGTACCTAGTTCACCTCTCATTTTTGGAAAGTATTCCAAAAGGGTCTTGGTACCCAAGTTTATCTCAGTACAGTCTTTCATCCTCAGATAAACGGTCAAGTAAAATAGGACCATTCAGACTTTGGAAAATATGCTAAGGGCGTGTGTAATTGACTTCAAGGGTAGTTAGGATGACCACTTTTCTTTAATTGAATTTGCATACAACAATAACTATCATTCCAGTATTCATATGGCCCTATTAGAAGCTCTCTATGGTAAGAAATGTAGATCCCTAATCGGTTGGTTCAAAGTTAGTGAGGCCTCAATCATAGGTCCTAACTTAGTATTCGACGCCTTAAAGAAAATTCAATTAATTAGAGAAAGACTCCGGGCTGCTCAGAGCCGACAGAAGTCTTATACAGATGTTCATAGAAATGATCTCAAGTTTGAGATTGGTGATTATGTCTACCTCAAGATCTCTCTTATGAAGGGAGTAAAGGGTTCTGTAAGAAGGGAAAGATCAGTCCCCGATATATTGGTCCATTCAAGATTCTTAGTCGATTTGTCAAGGTAGCTTATGAGCTTGAATTGCCTTCAGATCTAGCCTCAGTTCATCCAGTCTTTCATGTCTTTTTGCTCAAGAAGTGTATAGGTGACCCATCAGTCGTAGTCCCTATTCAGAGCATTGATGTTTAGAATAGCCTCTCTTATAAAGATATTACAGTTAAAATCTTAGACTATCAGACTCGTAGATTGAGGAACAAAGAAGTCCCTCTAGTTAAAGTTCTTTGGCAAAATCAGTCCGTCGAGGGAGCTACTTGGGAAGAAAAAAAAGATATGCGTACCAAGTACCCTCACCTCTTCCCTGCCAACTCAGATCAAGCTCAAGGTAACAGTTTTTCTTAAGCTTACTCAGTTTCATGATTAGCGTACATCACTAACTTAGTATTCAGTCGCATGTTCATGTTCCCATGATAAACTTGGTATCAAGTACCACCGCATATTAAGTCATGCATTCATGTATTAGATAAGTTATATAGTTATGCATCAAACATGTATTCTCATTGTGAGAAAACTTAGTTCATCAGAACTTTCTGTTATGCATTTATGAATTAGTTACGCATACATTATATATGCATGTTCAGTATATTATGCTCAGCTTGTCAGTCATGTCCGTCATGAGATCATGTTCCAATTAATCATGTTCAGTTCATGTTCATCTCATTGTTTCCCCTCTCAGTCAGTCTCATTCGAGGACGAATGTTATCAAGGGGGAGATATTATAATACTCGTGCTTTTTCTTAGCTTGAAAATCATCTCAAGGATATTAGAAATTGCTTTGAAATAAGAATTTATTCTTATACACATGGTATTTCCTTAATTTTCACTACCTATCATGTGGAAAATTGAATAAGCTTTCCATTGATATATAATTCGCCCAAATACGACACCCGGGCAAAGAGTTAGATCCTTTTTAGTGAAACAGTGTTTGACGTGAGCCTTCAGCACATCGCGAAGATAGCTCGAATGGCAATTGTAAATTTGTAGTGTTGCTCCACGATACTGGCATGTCACGCCAAACTTCCAGGTCATAGACAAGGTGTCAACGTGATAGCTCTGCATCGCATCACCGTGCAGTTTTCCAATTGTCAATTTCCAGTGACACGGCGCGATAACATCGCGTCACGCCAAGGGCCCAATTTGAGAAATTTTACTAAAAATTAAATTATGTGTCCAAGGTCAATTCCCCCCCTATATAAGCTTTCAAACACAGGATTTATCCCTTATTCATTCAAAATATTGATGTTTTTCTCAAATACTCTCAAGAACTCAAGCTAGGGTTTTCATAGAAGGTCCAATTTCAAGAAGGTTTCACCATCAATATTCACGAAATTACGATCTAAGGTATTCATAGTGTTCATTCATGGGCTCCTTTCGTCCATGAATTCCAAGAATCTCTTTTCAACTACAAGTTATGGATTTTCTTCATGTGTTCATGCTTTGTATGTTCTCTTTCATGTTGATAATAGAGGAATTGATTTCTATTCCATGATTTGATGATAAATTCCATGTGGGTTGATTAGTATAGATAAAGAATTATGAAATCTCATGACTAAAACCTTGTATGATGAAATTAGAAGTGAACCATGATGTTTAATTGCTATACTATGATGTTTACATGTACTATGCCTACCATATGTTTCATAAAATTGCCAGATGAAGGAAATTTGCCTAACTTGCATGATATCATGAAAATCCCCATAAATGTACAAGTTTATGCCTATTAGACGTTTGATGAAATGCTTCAATAAGCGTATTATGGTGATTATCATATATTCAAGAATATCAAGTCATGTCAGTTTCCTTTCATCGAGTCTTGGGGGTACTTGTAACCAAAATATTAGCTGTGTGCCTAGATCCATGTCATATTTTCACAATACTCTCCGTTAAGCTATGAAATCTTAGACTTTAGATAGTCTTATGACTCATGAAAAATCTCCATAATCTCATGACTCAGTCAGTTATCAAATATCAGTAGTATTCCGTCAGCTACAGAAATTCAGTAACTCAGTTCAGTTCAGTAAATCATGTTCAGTGTCCATTCAGATGGGAGTAGGAATTAGCACCAAGTGAACCCAAGGATGGGGACTAACTTATTATACTAGGGTGCGATTCCTAGTTACAATCCTTGCTTTCCAGAACAATGTAGCTAGCATAGGTTGAGACATTGTAGCCTGCTATATGAAGGTAGATGAGGTTGCTTAACCTATTATGTGAGAGTTCCCACCGTTCTCGCTAGAGTTACCTGTTATATAAGGGTTACTCACATGTTGTCCTTACTAGTGATGCGGTATTGACACCCTTCCAATTAGGTCATAGATTGGACCCCAGCTCAGCTATTATAGCACCTTTGGGGCATATCGGTTAGATACTACTTTCCACAGTTTCATGTTACAGAATTAGGACTGTCAGATACAGTCAATCATTCTCAGTAATAGAACTTTGATAGTTTTTTAGATTTCAGGATTGTTAGATACAATCAACTCAGACATAGTACAGAACTTAGATAGTTCTATCAGATTCAGGCCTATCAGACATAATCACCCATGTTATTAGTTATATTCAGATACAATCATTCATCTTATCAGTTATATTATGTTATTAGTATCTAGACTCAGTAGTCATGCTTCCACGGTATCAGTATCACAAAATCATGTTGTCAGTTATAGTTACATATTTATGAATGTATTCTCACGTTCATGTTAGACAGTCATTTTGCATTATTCATGTATGTGAACCATTGCATATAGCCTACCTCACATGTATACTCAGTACATATATACTTATACATTCACGCTATGGTGATTTCTTTTTATGTTACACTGTAGGTTCAGAGACATGAGTTCTAAATCTGCAGTAGATTCCAGATTCAGCAGTCAGAGTAGAAGTGACTCCTCATCCTTCAAGGACATAATGATTTTCTAGTATCTCGTTGATATTCTTATTAGTTAGAGTTAGTTGCGGACATGTCCTATCAACTCCTTATTCAAATTCTTCAAATAGTAAAGGCTTTCAGACTAGATGCAAACTAGATACAAACTATCATGTTCAGACTTCATATTTTTAGTTTTGTTTTGGGTATTCTATTACCCTACACAGATATTATATCATTCAATTATGTTCATGATCGAACCTTATGGCCTTTCAGTGCATGTTTTTGCATTATTATGTTATCTTATGCAGTATACAGGTACAGATATCAGTCATGGGTTAGCTTGTAGTCCTTTGGGATCATGAGCACCGTATAGCATTCCGGTTAAGCAAATTGGGTTGTTACAGTCTATGTGTTACATTATTTAATAATGTAGGTACCAACTGTAGTACACCATCATAATCAGATAGTTGTAGTTTTCAGTCAGTAGGTGATGAGCCCTTTTGATTCAAGGGTTCGAGTCAGTCATAGTTCGAGTAGCATTTTCATTTCTTTAGTCAGTCGTATTGATTTGGAATAGTTGGGGGTCATGTCCCGAATACCTATAGTCAATACTAGTAGAGACTTCATAGATAATAAGTAGAAGTTGATGTATTTGATTCCAATTTTGTCTTGTAAAATCAGAGTTGTAATCATTTTAATATAGTTTGTTTTAATCATATTCAGAAAAGATGTATCTTCCACTTATTTCTTTCAGACTTACGTATTTTATTCAGTTGCTCACAAGTTATGACAGTACAAGGTTAGCTTGGGATCACTTGTGGTCCTAAGCACCTGTGATGACTAGGGGTAGTATCGGGTCGTTATATGTTTTTAGAGTAAGGATTTATTAATTTGGGGATCAAATAATAATTTGTTGTACTTAAAATTTGACATACTTGTTCATACTCTTATGAGAATTATATATTGAAACAGATTTGAAATATTTGGAAGCTTTACTGAGGGAAAACCCTTGCAAGGTAGCCTGTAGTTGAGTTCTTCGGTTGATGTAGGCTATTGTTTGATATAAGTTTAAACTCATTTTAATCGTGTTTATCTCCTAAATGGGATACTTGTTGATTGATATTCGAACATGCTTGAATTTGATGATATTTGAATTGTTGAGACGTGTATAAATAATTATTGAAAGTTTACTTGATGGAATTGTCTTATGACTTAAAGAGTACTTATAAACTTAGTACATCGTATTGTATCCTGAGATGTAGTGTGAATTTAATAAAATATACCTTATTTGGTTATGGAGGACTAGTTACCATGTAGGTACGAATATGATATTGATGTTACTTGTTTATGGAGGATTGGGTACCACGTTGGTATGAATATGATATTGATGTTACTTATTTATGGAGGATTGGGTGCCCCGTCGGTATGAATATGATATTGATGTTAATTTGTATGGAGGATCGGGTACTATGCCAGAACAAATATGATATTGATGTTACTTATTTATTGAGGATCGGGTACCATTCTGGTACAAATATGATATTGATATTACTTGTTGAGGATCGGGTACCATGTTGGTACGGTACATAAACATAGATTATTCCCTGTAGGTTGTGACTAGCTGAAAAAAATAAGTCTCATAGCACGTATGTACATATGTGTACTTGTAGCACGTGTGTACATAGGTGTGCTGAATTTGAGAGGTTGTATGGGTTATTAAGCAGATAACGAGCTAATAGTATTCTAACTACAAGGTTTAAAAGGATGTAGTTGTTATTTATGATATGGTTGTTGATTCTGTGGATATTTATAGTATGGTTGATACTTTTGATGGTTATGACGTTTGCTTGTAAGCACTGTTTGACCTGTTATTATTATATTGTTGATTCATTAAATATTTTTATGTGACGATGCTTGTCTACTTGTTATTTGATTTATGTTGTGTACATTCTATTAAGTTAAGTTGTCCGATGATACCTACCAGTACATAGTGGTTTGTACTGATACTATCCTGTACTCTTCTTTTGTTGAGTACAGAAAGTGTTCCAGAGGCTCAGACATGACCTCACCTTTAGCACTTGTATAGAGATCTCGATCCAAGGGTGAGCACTCCGTCTCTAGGATTCCATGGATCATCCTATTTGTTCTTGTACATCTTTTGGGCAATGAAACATTCTTTATTTTCTTTATTCTTGTATATCTCTTTTAGTCATAATCTTTATTTAGAAGTTCTTGTACGATGACTTTTGAGTCTTGGGGATTTTAAAAGTACTTTATTTGATTTCCATCTTACTAATGATTAGCTCTGAATTATTGTCATTAAGTTAGTTTTATGATACTCTCATTTTAATATTGACTTACTGATTGAGTAATGGTTTGATTTAGATGGTTCTCCCATAGGAAGATTAGTATGGGTGTCACTCATGACCATTTGGGTCATGACAATAACAGATATTGAATTTAATGAGGAGTAAATCATGCTACTTAACGTTAAATAAACAATCAAAAATTCCCAAAAATTCGAAATCAGCTATTTTGTTGATTTTTGAAAATATTCTTCTCCTTGTTCATCTTCTAGATTCTTTCTCCGTATTTTTTAAAAATATTCTTCTCCATATTCATCTTCCAGATTCTTTACCCATATTCATTTTTCATATTCTTTCTCCATATTTTTTGAAAATATTGTTCTAATACTATGCATATGATGCATACCTTTGCAATTTGTTTGACGTTTATCACGTATTTTGTATTTTTAGTGTCGGGGCTAATTATCTCTGTACATCTGACAACCTTCTAAAAAATAATTCAATTAAAGCTTGTATTCTAAAAAATAATTCAATTAAAGCTTGAATACACCTGTGTAATAAAAGAGCAACGGATCTGTATTTCAATGAAACACACCTGAAGAGGTTGCTCCTCCTGCATCATCTGTTTATCAGAAATCATGTTCCATTGACTTGGATCAACTAACCCAGTGCCAGACTCCTTAATACCTATGGTAAATTAATAAGATATTGAAAATGTGCAACGAAGAAACACAAGGTTCAACTAAATCAAATAGAAGATACTTTTCAAAATTAAATACAAAATCAACAAGTGACATAACAAACATACTAGTGTTATGTATTAGAAAGATTGTAATTACTGAGATACATGTCAATTAGATGTATCTAGTGTTTAATATATTAGAAAGAATTATGTATCTCATATTTATTTATTAAGTATCTCTTGTATGTTACAATAAATTTGATTTACTTAATCTATAATAGTAATTAATAAGAGATATATGTTAATTAGATGTATCTGATAATTAATCTATTAAAAAATTTGTTGTATCTCTTGTTTATTCATTGTGTATCTCATGTATGTTTATCGTTTATCTAGAGATATCATAGAATATTTAATAAAATAGGAAGAATACATAAAAAAACATAATTTGATCAACAATAAAAACCGGTCACCAATTTGTTTAGACAAACACTTAAAAGTGTTTACATATTTGCACCTAAAACAACATAACTAAATCTACTAAATTGAAATCACTTTGTTTTCATCTGGAGTAACGAAGCTGGGTTTAGGTCTTGGTGGCTCTTTATTGTCACTAACGTAGCTATTCTCAGCCTTGACATGTCCATAATTGCACAAGAGCAAAGAAAATCTCATTCAAAGAAATTCCTCATCAATCCTAGAATATGACACTTTGTAACATTATAAGACTTTTATATTTAGACCCCAAGAGTTAGACAATTGAATTAGCTTGTCAATGCCACCTATCTCGCCTTCATCTGAAGTAGGGGTAAAAAGTTATGGATAAATTACTGGAGTGCTGTCAAAGCAGCCCTGTGGTAATGATCCTGATAACGGCTCGTTATTAGACATAACAAATCGTTAGAGGGATTCGTTACCATGGTAGTGAGAAAGCCAAGCTTTGGTACCATGACAACGAGTCTAGAATATGACTCAATGTGTGACATAATGAGTCGTTATGAGGGACTTGTTGTCACAACAAAAGGTTACCCAAGATTTTAACCCTTGGCCACGACTCTTCTTGACGACTTGTTATTAGTGATCAAGATTCGTTATGAGGATTCGTTGTCATAACAGTGAAAAGCCAATCATGGATCCTTAGGTCATGACTTCAGGCTACAACTCATGGTCAGGCGTAATGAGTCATAGCCTGAGTCGTTACGACTATTTTTAGACAATTTTCATGTATTTAAATTAAGGAATTTTTTTGTCTTTCTCACTTTAAACTCCCTATCCACGAATTCAATCATCAAATAGGCATAACTTGCGCTTTCTAAGTCAGTTATCAAACGTATTCTTCTCTTCACTCTCAAGAGATAACGGTTAGGGTTGCTTCCAAGAATTTAATTCCCAAGGATCCAAAATCTAAGCTCTCTTCAAGAAGTCAATAAAATCCAAGTATATGGGGTTTGAGCAAGGACAACCTTCCGTACTTGTGCCTAAAATTTTTATTTTTAATTTGATTTTTGAAGAAAGTAACTTACTAGGGTTGGTACCCACTTTCGTATGCTTTGAGATTTTGATGCTTATTCATGAGTGAAACATTATTTTGCATATTATTTCATGTTTACTTAAATTGTATCCATGAAAGTGATATTAATTATTGAGTTTGATATTTTGATACAAAGTTTCTATGATATAATGAATGATTTCAAGTTTAAGCATGAATTAATGAGTTTACAAGAAGTTTAAGCTTATAAGATTAATTTACAAGTATTACATCATGATTAAAGTTCAATTTTGGACCCTATGATCTCATATAAGATATGAAATCCATAAGTTTCCTCATGAATATGATTTAAGCAAGAGAAACACATTTTGGTTTTCAGTTTTTAAACACTTATTCTATTTTAAGGTGGATTCCATAAGTATGAGCATATAAGTTATGTTTTGAGAGTAGTATTTAGCACCGAGAAGGAAATTTGGAATTAGTACATCCTATTTTTTAGAAACTACGAGCCCCCGAGGTTTAAAGGACCTCGCTAGAGAGTGTCTTCTCGCCCCACTTGGTCTAAGTGTAGTGATCACTCTAAGTTAAGGTTCTATTATGATAGTAAGGAAAGAACAACTCTCCCCAATGCAAGTAAGTGTAATGACTCGAGACTACTCCAAGGTCATTACATGGTGCTTAGAACCACAAGTGATCCCAAGCTAACCCTTAGACTAACATAACTCATAAGCAACTGAATAAAATACACAAGTCTGTAAGAAATAAGTGGAAGATACATCTTTTATGAGTATGATCAAAACAAATTATATTAAAATGATTACAACTTTTATTATATAAAACAAGACTAAAATAAAATACATAACTCAACTAACTGTCTATGAAGACTCTACTAGTATTAACTATAGGTAGTCGGGACATAACCCCTAACTATACCAAATCAATGCAACTGAAAGAATAAAAAATACAAGATACTACTTCAAACTAAAGTTGACTCGGGTCCTTGAATCAAAATAACCCATCATCTGCTAACTGGAAGATGTAAGTTGTCTAATTATGATGTGTATGCTACAAGTGGTACCTACATTATGAGACAACGTAGCACATAGATGTACATATGGATCAGTACTTTTGGAATGTACTGAGCATATGGGAGTGAATCCATAAGTGAAACAATAGCTGAATATATTCATAAACTTTAAAATAATGCATGCTAAGTGTAAATGACTCACCTTGGATTGAATAAAACATGTACTGCAAAATAATAAAGCATGAGTATCTAAAGCATAGACAATTTTTGTGAGTCATAATACTTAGTTCTAAAAGCTATACTTTTACTCTTTCTATTGGGAAGTTCTTTTAACCGACATAAACCATGTGAGCTATCATGGAGTCTAATGTCTTTGGAGAGAGTCCAATGTCTTACCCATGTTAGGGAGAGCTGTTCTACCCTTGCCATCGGAATAGAACCTTATCTTAAGTGATCACTATCTTAGCCCACTATGGGAACTTAATCTCAATTCTATAGTGGCACGTAGTTCTGGGGTATGAGACCTTCAAATCATACCCAACTCGGTGCTAAATACTACTCCCATTCTTTTGCTAAGAACTTTAGAAAATCCACCTTAAAATAGCACAAGGTTTTGTAATGAAAACCAATTATGCTTCTCTTTCTTTAAATCCCAAAATGTATGAACAATGTGGATTCCTTATCGTAGCTTAGGATTAAAGATCAAATTTCTTTCTTGAATCTTGGAAAATAGTCACCAAAGAGGCTAAAAATCATAATCTTCTGGAAATATCAATACTCAATCTTAGGGTTTAAATCCCGTGCTTTAAATCTCATGCAAATTCACAGCAAAACATCATGATCAATTTACTTCTTAAAATACTTCAACAATATCAAGATAATGAAATCAAGAATCACAATATCATGCTCAAAGCTCGATTGGAAATCTTTAAATCAACATCTCAAATCATACTCATAATATTTAAATCATGAAAGAGAATTATTTAAATCAAGAAAACTATGCACTTTCATACTTCAATCACTTTATAAATCCATAAACTGAAAACAAGATCCTTTGGGTATGAATTCTATTTGAAAATTATGAAATCTTAAATAAAAATCAAGTTTTGAGAACAAGGATGAAAGAAGTATCCTTGTTTATAACCCCACATACCTTAATAGACTTTAGAGAATTTGAATTTGAAACCTTAGGTGATGATCTTGAATGCTTTCTTGAGATTCTTGAATTGTGATGCTTAATTCTCGGTTTCTTTCTTAAAGAGGATGACTTGAATTTGATGTTTTGGGGAACGTTCTAAAACTTCTTGGATTAGAAAGCTTAAATTCTTGCTTATCTTTAAGAAGGTTTAATGGAGTTTTGAAGTTCTTGGGAGATGATCTTAAGGGGAAACCCTAATCTTGTTCTTGTGAATGGGAGAAGAAATAGTGTGTTATGTAGTTGAATATCAGGAAAATTACGCCTTATAATGCTTTAAATTGTGGGAGGGTTAGGGTTTGAGGTAAGGAAAAGACCAAAATACTCCTACAAAAACTGAATTAAATTGCTGAATTTTTAAGGGTGACAACCTTGGTTGATAGGCCGTCACACATGTGATAACCTCTAATACCAGGTCATCACATCAGAGGTTGATTTCATGAGGTTCTAGTCTTGGGTGATGACTTTGATGATAAGTCGTCACATATTTGACGGCCTATCAGCTCAGGTCATAGGAGCTTAATTTGATGGGTTGATGGTTTGGGCTGACGACTTGGCTGATAAGTTGTCATATAGTTGACGGCTTATCAGCTCAGGTCGTCACTTAGTTGACAGACAGACATGCTGAAGTAAAATGAATATAAATTTTTTCTCTGATATTGGATTAAGGTGAAACTAAGTGCGTTGGAAAGAAAACTCAAAGAAATTTTATTTGATATATAGTAGGACCTCTAACTCATTATATACAAGATATTAAGGTCAATGGAATTTAACCTAACCCAAGCTGAAATATTTGCTTAAACTTAATCAATAGAAGCATCCTCAAATTGTCTTTGTGTTAGGAGATATTTGTGACCTCAATTCATATTCAAATGTATTCCCACACTAGATAATTGATCATCATACATATATTAACAAGGAATAATTGGGTTCAAGTCCGTACGCATAGGAACAATAATTTAAATTCTAGCTCGAAAAATGTGGGGTGTTACATTATCTTCCCCTTAGATTCATTCGTCCTCGAATGATGGGTAGAAACTTATTGAAACATTAAAAGTATGGAAAAATGTAGACATGACATGAATGCTAATGAATGATATAGCTGAGCTGAAATTTTAAAACTTCAATCATAAAGCTGATTTCTGAGCTGACTTGAATTTACTGACTATAAGGAACTAATTCATGCTGGGAGTTCAGAACTCACTTGAAGTTTATATGATACAATCATTAATATAGAACTGCGAGGTTCTAACTTTTATATTAAAATTTCCAAGAGTTACTAGGGATGGAATAAAGTATACAATTTCTCATTTAGGAATCATCCCTCAACAAGACACGTATAAGAATCAAAGAAAAGGGGCTTCATGGCTTCACCAAGTACATTATGCAAGCACGAATCATGAGGTAATGAGACCAAGGTCACACAAAGGTATTTCAATATTTGAGATGGAATACATGGAAAGCTGAGATCATGTACCGAATAATTATCAACTGGGTCATGACTAAATATCCGAATCTTTAACATGATGCATGGATTAAACTAAATTCAAAATTTGCATAAATACGAGCATTTTACCTCATGGAATGGCCATACTCAGGAAAATTTGGGTAGTAAGAATAAATGAAAAGTTGAAAAACTATAGGAGCTTATCTACTTGATTGCTAAACTAGATTGTAGGCTATACAGACTAAATCATACTGAAAGCTCATTCTCAACTGGAGTATTTCTTCAACGCTCTTTCTAATAAGTTCTAATAACATTAGGGAGCAAATAATTCTTGGGCATGATCTGAATAAGATATCAGAATAAGGAGTCGTAACATGGCTATAATGCTGTAACATGGGACATAGACATATAACTCCCAAGTTCGGATAAAATTACTAGGCCTTAGGCAATGCATCTTCTTTCTTTCAAGCTTAGCAACACTTCTCAAATACTCCCCCAACTATACTATTCCCCTTAAATATCATACTCATTTGATTCAACTTATGATTCTCACATGCCATACCCTAATACTAGTCTAAACCACATGATTCAATCTTCTATATCTTATTAGCGATTACACCCTAAGTATAACATGCCTTACCACCTCAATTACTAACTCTGAACTCTTACTATGGATTCACTAGCGCATATTGTATTCCTCAACTTACATTCCAACATGACATTCAACCATATATCATTGTAAAATTTAGTCCTGAACTATGTAGCTTCTCACCGATCTCCAGTAACCCATAGGCTCTATGAATTCGGTACCCCCAACCGGCAGAGTCCCAGTCCATGTTAGTTGCATGGACCGAGGTTTAGGCTAAAGTTACCAATAGACAATAGCCTCCCTAAAACAACTGTATCCTACTGTGCGAAGCAAGTACAGAACGGTAATCCATACTTCAATATAAAACCCTTCAACGTCGGCAAATGTGGTTTCAAGTGTTGGTCACAAGGACAACACCTTCTCGGTAAAGCTATAAAATTTCCTTTAAAGCCAAATTAAAATATTTTTGTAAACCTTTAACCATGGAGTCTTTCACATTAAGATATTATCATATTAATATCCTCATACCAAGACTTGCAAGTCATCCATATTATGTCATACCATTTCATTAAATTATTTAAGCTCCAAATTTATTCATAACCGTAGCCCCCAAGGGTGTTTCAAGAGTCGTTTAAGTCTTTTAACACTTTATGACTTACAATATTTCAAGAAAAGGTATAAACACCATAAAATCTTTATTTAAAAATCAAATTATAAAATGGGTTGAGGTTCATATCACTAACATGCAAATTTGTAATTTTGTTGTTAAACCATAATACCAACTCCACCATTTATATGCGACGCATTTAACGTTGAAATAGCATCATTCATACATATAAATCCATTAAGACAAAAGAAAATCAATTTAAGCATTCACAATCAAATATCCTCAACCCTAGTATTATGTATAAAAGAGAATGAGAAATTTTGGTAGTCCTCACATCATAAACTGATGGTGTAAGATTTTACATGTGACTATTACTTTGTCATTATTTTGCTTTTTAACAATTCACATGCATATGGATCTTTGTAATTTGTCAATGTCACTTTTTTATTTAAATTATATTATTTTTTTCTTCATCTTAAATTATTTATCACATTTCATTTTTCATGGAAAATAATGAACTTTAACCAATATTAAAAAAAATACTAACTTCAAATTTCCCTATACTTTTTGAATATCTAATTTCTAATTTTAAAATACTGAATTATTAATTAAACATAATTAACATAATTAATTTGAGAATTAATTATAAACACGTAAATAATAATTTTATCATTCAATTTATATTTTAATATAGATTTAGTTATCGAAATAAAATATTATTCTAATAGAAAAATATGACATTTTAAATGTTTATTTGTTGATTAGATATACAGTTTATTATTTTTTCTTGGTGTAATTTATGATGTACATGCATACAAACATAAATAATTAACAAAATTTTAATTAAGGTAGGATTAAGTTATAACTTAGAAGAGTAAACACAACTAATAATCTCATTGTTAAATAATTTTAAAAGGTGTTAAAGTAAATTATAGTTATTCCATCTCAATCGAAAAAATAAATTTTAGAATTAATTAATGAATCTAATTTTATGTGTGTGCACTTTTGATATAAAATTTACCTAATAAATAACTATATTAAAATTTATATATAAAATATATTTGATCTTCAAACAATTTATGATAAAGATCAATTTAAATCATCAGAGATTATAAAAGTGTAAAGACCCTTATAAAAGTGATTTGAACTTTTTGCCCTTTATCAAAAGACTCCGCAATAGATAAAATTATACTTTTACTATTTAATATATGGTAAGTGAAAAATATATTTTAAAAACTAAAAAATTCTAAAATATATGGTAAGAGAAAATTTTATGATAAAAATATATTAGGAAAATTAATAAAAGGTATCCTAAAATTTATAGTCGGTGAAAAATATATTTTACTACTACTTCTAATGTATTTAATTAATGAAATATTGAATACTTTTATATGTAATTTGATAAACAAAAATACGAAACAATTTGTGGCCAAAATTTTGTGTACCCTTTTCCCCTAAAATATTAGAAAGGAATAATTATACCTAATCATATTCCATAAATAATATTTTATATGAACGTGTATTTTCACAAAGTATACAAAAGTGCATAACATGTTTTTTTAAAAAAAAAAATTAAATATACTATTTACTCTATATTTTAAAATTCCCTTTTCCCGTAAAATACTAGAAAGGAATAATTATACCTAATTATATTCCATATATAATATTTTACGTAAACGAGTATTTCCACAAAGTATACAAAAGCGCATAACATGTTTTTTTTTAAAAAAAAAAAAAAAAAAAAAAGCAAATATACTATTTACTCTACATTTTAAAATTCTAAATTTTAGAAAACATATATTTTAGGAGCGAATTTCAATTAATACGATATATAATTTGATAAATACAACTTTACTTGAGTTTTTAGTGATTATGGTGTAGGTATGCTGCTGGGAAGAACCAAAGCAGGCAATGTTGAGCTTTTTTATGTATGTATGGGAAAAACATCTTTAGGTATAGAATTTTCTATCAAATAAAATTTTGATAGTATCTACAATTAAAGAAATAAATTTGTTTGTGATTTGAGGTGAGTTTTTTTTTAAATTTTAGTATGTTTTTTTAGTTCACAATATATAAATTAGAGAGAATTATACATTACCTCTCTGAACCTGTCGAGTTTTATTCATGGTGCATCTGAACTTTCACCAGTCCTAAGTACCCCCCAACTTATTTTTTCAATACGTTGAGAGGCCATTTTTGTCGATGTGGCGAAATGTGTGGGTTTCACACTCCATCACACGTGTGATGGAGTATTTTGAAGCCAAATCATCCTTTTAAATGGTTAAAAAATGAAAAAAAAAAATGTTTTTCTTTAATTTTTTCAACAAAATTCAATTATCCCTCTCATTATTTATTATACCTCTTCAACCATTACTTCCAATCTAAAAAAAATTTCATCCATTTATTAATTTTGTAAAACTCATGTTTATCTCTTAATTAGTTTATGAAATAAAACTTTCATCCATTTATTAGTTTTGTAAAATTTTCGTTTATTAATCTAAAAAAAAAAATTCATCCATTTATTAATTCAATCTAAAACTCCAGTTTTCATTTTTGTGAAACTCCTTCAATTTTGTAATCTTAATTATATATATCATACGAGTTATTGTAACTAAAAAAATACTGAATATCGAAGCAGATATTTTAAAAGGTAATGCAAAACAAATACGAAAGAAAATAAGATACATACTTATAAGAAAGAGAATGTATTTATATTGATTATCGATTTTTAGTCCCTAATGATTTGATTTTGATTTAATCAAAATCCTAATCCAAACACTAATCGAAAACTACTATGAAATACTAATCGAAAAAAATAATTTCATATTTTTAACACAAAAAAAATATAATTTTTTTGATGAATTGAAAAGATTTCCGTATATGAGTGTTGGGTACACGAACGAAATCCCATATTAGTATCTGAAAAGAAAAAGAAGCTACAAATAAGGTGTAGAATATTCATAATGGTGTAAAATTTTTTGAGAAAAATAGTGCAGACATGATCTTAAACGAACAATATCAATGAGAATGTTATAATTTTCTGAATTAATTTTCATCAATCAATCAAATTCAATTTTTTCGTAGGTGTAACAAATACAACAATATCTTTCATTTCGATAGTGAATTTATTGCTTGAACAAAAATGGAAAAGGAGTTAATACTACTATTCAACTAATATTTGACTGTTTGCAATTTCAGTATAAAGAACTTCAAAATCCTAATCGAAACACTAATTGAAAACTACTATGAAACACTAACCGAAAAAAAAAATTCATATTATGAAACACTAATCAGAAAAAAATAATTTCATATCTATAACACACAAAAAAAATATAAATTTTTAAATAATAGCTTACTTGATCGACGAAAATTATACCTTTCACTATTTATCCACGTGTACAGTCACATCAACATTTTTATCCGCGTGTCCACGTGTGTGCTACACACAGTGGACAGTGGGCTGAACAGGATGGCGCGACATACTAAAAGAACAAGTTCGGGGTGGGGAGTGTACTTAGGACTAGTGAAAGTTCAGGTGTACCATGAATAAAACATGACAAGTTCAGGGGGGTAATTGATACTTTTCTTTATAAATAATTATGTATTATTGATCGACAATTGCTAATTGAGAAGTTTAATTTTGTAGATTTTTGATATATCTTATGTTTGAAAGAGACTTTGCATATGTTGTGAGGTAAGTTTTCTTAAATTTTAGTATGTTCTTGATGTTTACAATCTCGATAGCATCAATCTATAGATAAATTTGTTTGTGCAATATTGAGCTTTTCTCTGTATGTATGGGGAAAACATCCTTAGGTATAGAATTTTCTTTCAAAGAAAATTTTGATAGTCTCTATGGTTGAAAAAATAAATTTGTTTGTGATTTGAAGTGAGTTTCTTAAAATTTTAATATTTTTTTTAGTTTACATATATATAATATTATGTATTCTTGATAGACAATTGTTAACTGAGAAGTTTAATTTTGTAGATTTTTTATATATGTTATGATTGAAATAGATTTTGCGTGTGGTGTGAGGTAAGTTTTCTTAAATTTTAGTATGTTCTTGGTGTTTACAATTTCAATAGCATCAATCTATAGATAAATTTGTTTGTGATTTAAGGTAAGTTTTCTAAAATTTTAGTGTATTCATGAAATTTATAATAAATAACTTTTACGTATTCTTAATAGACAATTGCTAATTGACAATTTTTTTTTTAAAATCTTGACATATCTTATGATTAGATACAGAAATTTGTTTGTCATTTGAGGTAAATTTTTTTTAAAATAGTATGTTCTTGAAATTTACAATGATAAATTATCACGTATTCTTGATAGAAATTGTTATTTAATAAGTTTTTTTTATTTTTAAATATTGATAATAATGACTCATATATATTACTAATTTCATATTAACTTATTTACAATTTTTCCACTTTTTTTGAATTTTTACATTCCATCACAAGAAATCAGTTAGTCATTTTAATTTTATATAAATTTTCTTTTAAAATTTATTTATATGCAATTGTTTCAACTGAGTAAACTATGAGATTTGACATATTATTATTATTATTATTATTATTATTATTATTATTATTAATAATAATAATAATAATAATAATAATAATAATAGGCTCTAAAGGTTGCATTCCTTTTTTTTTTTTTTGGAGAGGGGAAGGGGGGTCTGATTGATTATCATATTTTCTTCACTGTTTTTTTTTTTTGGTACGTGGATTTATTATAGTTTTGCTAAAGAGTCTTTCAAAACATCTTTACCTCTCCTAGATAGTGGTAAGATCTGTATACATTTTATCCTCCCCAAATCTCACTTGTGAGATTTTACTGGGCATATTATTGTTGTTGGTACAAGCTATATCATTTAAATAGATGAAAAATTTATTATGACATAAATTTCTGCTTTTTAATAATTGTACTCTCGCATATATAATTTTATTGATTGATGAGAGACACGTACAAAGCATGTATACTAAACTAGTGTATATATATACAGAGAGATAGAGATGGAATTATATTCATATTTACCCATATAGTAGTATTTTCTAGTTTACCGAACATATCAGGAGTTTTATTTAAAAACATACAGAAAATCGGGCTTTGAATCTCACTCAGGGATTCTCTATATATATATATATATATATATATATATATATATATATATATTATAAGAGGGAATGTGATTTTCTCATAGGCACCTCTCCGTCAATGTGCCTGTTTCTCCTGCTTTATCAGCTATTTTTTCATAATTTTATTATCTCATCTCTAATTAATTATTAAAAAATTATTATAAAGTTGTTTAAGTATTAAAAAATTAAAAATATTTGATTTTAAATTTACTTAACGTTTTATATGAGATTCATTTAAATTTTTTCGCAAGTATTTTTGTATATTAATTTTGTTATATCTTTTCTAATTAGACGTGTCTGTTGCGCTGTTTTAATCGTGATTTCACTATGTCACTCCTAATTAATTATTGTGACCATTTAAAAATTGTACCAATTAATAATTTGATAAAAAAGGTAAAATAGATATAAAATGATAAGTTAATCAAAAAAATTTCACAGGTATTTTTTATAGTAATTTTGCTATATCACTTTTAATTAGTTGTTGTGAATCATTAGGACATCGAACGTTACTATATTACCCATAATTAATTATTATGTTCATCTAAGCATCATAACACTTAAATTGAAATAGAAGAAAAAATATTATACATCACAATAATGTAAAACTTAAATTATTTAAAAAATATAATTAACTATCAATGTCACAAAAGTTTGGACAACGACATCGACATATATTATTTGAAAATTACATAAATAGTATTATAAATTACAATAGTTAATGACTTAAATATCTATTAAGAAATTGTTATATATTTTAAAAAATTATTATAAATTACAATAATTAAAATAAATTTTTAAAAAATAAAAGTTAACATCTTAAAATATCTATTAAAAAATTGTTATATATTTTAAAAAATATTATAAATTACAATAATTAAAATAAATTTTTAAAAAATATTCATTGGGCCAGTGCCTTGCACGGGCTATATATATATATATATATATATATATTAAGAAACTAGTATTTTCTAGTTTACCAAACATATCTGGAGTTTTATTTAAAAACATATATAAAATGGGGCTTTGAATCTCACTCAGGGATTCAAAATTTTCTCATGATTTCTTGTATAAATTTTATATGAATTATGTACATAACTATATAAGTTTGTATAAAATTCATGTTGGTATATGAAAAAAAAAATTTTTATTAAATTATTTATGAAATACATATATGTATTTGACTATAAATTTTGTTTCAAAATGTATATATAATATGATAAAATATGTATAAAATCTATATAAAAATGTTTTAAAATTAAATTATTCAGATATCCCCAACAATATACGTCTTAAAATCAAATTTAGTAGAACTAATTAAACTAAGTATAATTTATTTAGATTTTTCATACAATATTGTACAAATTCAATAGAACTACAAAAAAATACAAACTTGAACATATAATTTTCATATAAATTTAATACAGTTATAATATAACTTTAATTAATACAATTTTGATACTATTCAACATACAACGCATGCTGATGGACTAATTAGTGGACTAATTAATATATTTAGTCCTCGAAGAAAAGCTAGTAATATCACTAGAATATGGTCTATGTGCTTATTGCCAGCATATACCAACTACACAATTTCCATTTGCATTCCTTCTTTAGGAACAAAGCTATAATACAAGTTGAAGTTAGTGGCAGAGTTAGAGTACTAGTTACGCATTTATTTTGATTAGAATTTAATATTCTTTTCATTCCATATTAGTTGGCTTGTTGGTAAAAGTTTTTTAATTTTTTTTTAAGGAGTGAATTAGTAAAATTAACTTCTTTTTTATGATTTCTTAACATGCATATAAAGAAAAAAATGATCAATTAATATAAAAAGGAAAAGGTATCTGTGACGAACTCAAAAGCTTTAAATATTAAATTTGTTTAAGATCGACGTTATAAAAACTGTGTTAACTCCACACATGCATTTCTTTTTTTGGTAGCTCTCTCTCTTTCTTCTTTTTTCTAAAAAAGAAATTATATTATTTCTGCTCAAGTCCTCAAGTAGCTGCACTATTTTTCTCAACTGTCTTGAATTAAAAATCGGCATTGTTCCATTTTGAACTGTATATATAAGGTAATGCTGCATACAATAGATATGTCTCTTTCTAAATTCATGCATAGAGAAATTTTAGTGAATCGAACTATTTTTTTTTTTTTTCTCATTAATCAATTGTGTCTATGCCCATTTTCTCTTAGCTACCATCTTATGTTAGATCCAGTACAAGCTTTCAAATGAGCTATCATATTATAGCCAATATTATTCAACGAACAATGTGTGGTTGAGCTTATGATGTGAAAAGACACGTGGTTTTGCAGTTAATCGTAAGTTGAGCAAAAACAAATGAAACTATATAAATGACACCTACATTGAGAAAGACTCAAATAAGAGTAGGATGATCCGACAATTTAATTTGAAATTTGTCATTACTGACTATACCACCACAATAATAACATATATGTTCGGAGTAATTTCACAAGTAGATTTGAAAAGGTAAAATAAACGTAGTATTAGAAAAATACATAGCTCGTAACTTGATGTGACTCACATATTTGATAATTAAATATTATCTTGTCTCACAAGTAAAAGAATAAATCAGACAATTAATTTTTCTACAAGTTATGTATATATGATATTTCTTTAATGACAAGAAATAATTATGTAACGTCGCTAGAGTTAAAGTTATTTGTGTAAGAGGTTCTAGCTTATCTATAAATAGGTTTGTGTCTTCATCAGTCTGACATATTCCTCAATAGACATAGGCTAAAAGATTCTTAAGGTTTAATTTTTCCTTATACGTTCTTGTTAAAGTTCTTGACAAGGCGAAGATAATCATCCATACATACTTGAACAATAATGATTGAAGGTATGTTTTTGTTTAACTTTTTCGTTGCATTTAATTTTGTGATGTGTTGAAATTCAATATGTGGTATGAAGAACCTTCCTTTAGCCAATATTATTTGGTGCTCTAAATTATTTTACTTCTGTTGAAATATCTTGTGCTTATCGGATTCGGGTTTGCTTTAACGGTTATATTTTAAACTTGCCATGCGATTAAGTTAAACCAGTCAGTGGCCTTTAATGATTTTGTGTCTTTAATTGTCAAAATTCCATAGAAACTTTAAAAGTAAAGAAAATCTGGGGTTCTATATTTTAATATTGTTATCATGTGAATTTTAGATGAAAATATTGTGACAATTTCAGATACAGTAATAACAATCTTTTATCGGTGAAGTTTATCTAATTGCTCCACGTTATTTGTTGTGTTTGATGCAGGTGCTGCTTATTCAATTCAATTTTAGTAATGTGATTTATTAATTATATGTTTAAGTTAATTATTAAAGTTAAATATTTTGAGATGCTTTATACAATAAATCACTTTAATGTAGGCTTTTACCTATTCAATCTGTTTTGACATTTGATAATTAAACCTTTATTTAAGTCAATTATTAAAGTTAACTATGGTAAGAAATCACTGTGAGTTCTTTTTATCATATGTTAGGATTGGCCATAGCATTCTGTGTATATAATATACAGAAAATTAAGTTCTTAATTACATAAAGTTAAGTAATTAAGATAAAATAATGACATCTAATAAAGTTCAATTATTTTATCAGAATAGCAATCTTATCCCCACAGGAAAGTAACTAGTTTTGTTAGATAAATTGAAATGAGATAGTAAACCCTTTAGTTGAAAATATTTTATGCCCAAAGATACGAATTATTTTTCAGATTCATTTGGTTTATTAGTCTGATAAAGTTAAGTAAATTTTATGCATGAGTTGCAATCTCTATTTATAGAAAGATTAAAAATTTACTTAGAATATGTGTTTTACGTGTTTTATTTTGATGATTATGTATTTCATAGCTTATGTATGCGCATCCTTTATTTGCAGTTCAAACAATTTTAAATGCTTGAATTGCAGTGCTTTCTGGTGACAACTTTATTGAATGCAAGGAAAATATGTCTTTCTTAATTTTGGATGTTTGGATTTGAATTTGATACTTAGTGTAGAAGAAACACCTAAAATCGTGGAATCAAGTACACCAGAATGTAAGGTGTTTTTAGGAATGGTGGAAGAGATCGAATCGCTTGAGCTTAATGCTCACGAAAGCTCATATAAGTCAAACCATTAGGAGTTCCATCCCTAACAAAGACAATGTCAAATCTTGTTTATTGAAGAAAAATTTGTAAACTCTAACAAGGCATTGGCCAACACCATAATGAAGAGGCTCTCAAGTATGATATTTAATAGAAGTCGTACTATGTACAAGCACACTATGAGGAGATGTGAGATATTGTTGCTAAATTCAAGTACCATGAGGTTGATATGTTTGCACCTTTTTCGTGCATTTTATTCTCAACTCTCTTCCGACGAAATATAATTCGTTCCAAATATCTCACAACAAGCATAAAGATAAATGGTCAATCAATGAACTTTTGACCATGTGCATTCAAGAATAAGAGACGTTGAATCTGAGATGTTTAAAAGTACTAATTTGATAACTCGTGATAAGAGAAATGCAATGAAGGACAAAAGTGTTCCTATGAAGAAGAAACATAATCTTGATAAAGATTCTTGCCATTTATGTAGAAAGAAGCGATACTGAAAGAAAGATTACCTGAAATATAAAAAGTTGCATGAAATGAAAGGTAATTTTACCTTTGTATGTTATGAATCTAATTTCAGTAGAATTTCTGATAATACATAGTGGACCAATTCTGATTTCACAACTTATATTGTCAAAATCATGACAGACTAAGTCTAAGAAAATCAATGAAAAAGTGAACACAATATTTATTGTGACAATAGGAAGGAATTACATCTGGACGACATGGGGACTTATACGCTCATTTTAAAAGAGGAGGTGATGTGACACCCCTCTTTGGTCTCCTTTGGCATTTATCTTTTTTTTTTTTTTTTTTTTGAATTTTTTTTCACAATTTAATCTAATAAAATTGAGTATTTATTTCATATTTATATCCTCTTAATTGCTCATTTCTTTTTCAATTTTTTTGGGGTCTTTTTTTTTTTCAGTTTTAGAAGTGTAAAAGCCTGGAGGATATTTGACTAATATATATTATTGTTTTATTTTCAATAAAGTGGAGATCTTTTAGGGGCTCTCTTTCTCCTCTTTCTCAATAAAAGTACAAGGCTAGGAAAAAAATCACTACATTTTTTCTTATTTTTGCCCATACGATCATAGTGTGAATACCGAAATTTCTTATGACATTATTTGAGCAAGATGAACCTCTACATTCTAATAGATCTTCTAAGATGATTTAGGAGTAATTTGACTTTCTTCGTCGATCAAATTAAAGGTGCCCTCATTACTAATATTATTGTGTCGGTTCGTATCTCCACTAGACTGAGCGCATATATACTCCATTTTCTTTGCTGCCACCAAAGATTCACTCCTCTCTTTTTATTTTACTACTACTACAATTTACTATAATATAATACTAAGAACAACTATTTTTTTCTTTTTTATTTCTTATTGTAGCAATTGTGTCAAAGCAAATGGTATGTAGAAGAGTAAGAAATCAAGTTCAATGTCAAAGTCGATTATTCTGAACTTTTTTTAGTGTAATCGTTTCTTCTATTTTTGGTCTAAGTATCAGTTTCTTTTGTTGTAAATTTTGTGATTTTTATATATATTTTGGATGTAAATAGATGCAAAACAGAGAAGTATATACAGAAACTAAAAGACTACAGATTGAGTCAACACACTAAAATTTAATAGAACTATCTTGACCGTTATTTAGTCTGTGACTGCTGATTTTATAGGAAGAAAGATGTAACAAAATTAAACTAAAAAACCGAAACAACTAGCTAATATAACTCCTAAAAAATAGGAAATAAATTCATGATTAACTACTCACCTAAATATTAGGACAAAGCTGGAAATAGGACTTTATTTGCTAACACTCTCCCTTAAACTGCAAGCTCTCAAGCTTCAGCTCAACATTAGCTAGTTGAACTCTTCCATCGTGCCAATATCCATCGACCTCCTCAGCTTTTGGAAAGGGAGAAACCCGAGAGGTTTAGTAAAAATGTTCGCCAACTAATCTTCACTTCGGCAATACTTAACCTCTATTGTTCCTTCATTGTTGAGATCTCCCAGGAAATAATACATCACATCAATGTGCTTGCTTCTTCCATGGTTCACAGGATTCTTTGATAACTTGATTGCAGAATTGTTTTCACAAAATATTATAGTAGCACTTTCCATCTTAAATTGCAGCTCTTTAAGGATTCTCCTAAGCCAAATAGCTTGACAAGCACAAGCTATAGCAACTACAAATTCAACTTCTGTACTAGATAATGTGACAACTTTTTGCTTTTTGAAGGGCAATGATACAACCCCTACGCCTAGAATAAAGGCATAGCCTGAAGTACTCTTTCTACCATCTTGAATTCCTACATAATCGATATTAGTAAAGCTAGTCAAAGCTGCCTTTTCTCTCTACCTTCCTGTAGAAAATTTCAAAATCCTTGGTTCCTTGTAAGTAACGAAGAATTATCTTTATAGCTAAGAGATGCATTTCAGTTGGGAACTTCATATATCTATATACAAGACTAACAGAATACATGATGTCTAGCCTTGTAGAAGTTAGGTACATTAAACTACCTACAATTTTCTTGTAAAAAGTGTTATCCGTCTTCTTTCCGCTCCTAGCTTTGGTTAGTTTCAAGCCAAACTCAACTGGAATGTTGGTTGGATTATAATTCTGTATCTTAAACCTGTTTAAAATTTCTCGCTAGTACTTCTTTTGGGAAATAAATATGCAATCATCAGATTGCACTACTTCTAAACCAATAAAGTAATGCATCTTACTAAGATCAGATATCTCAAATTCATCTATCATAGATCTCTTGAAATCAGAAAACATACCACTATTATTCCCTATGAATATGAGATCATCGACATACAAGAACGCATGAGCATTTTCCCATTCTCCTTAATTTTCACAAAAAGTGTAGGCTCATATGGACGCTTTTGAAAACCCATTTTCTGAAAATAAGCCTAAGTGCGACCATACCAATCCCGTGGGGATTGTTTTACTCCATAAAGATCTTTATTTAATCAATAAACTTTATACTCACTTCCAATCTTAACATAACCAGGGGCTTGTTAGATAAATACCTCTTCATCCAAGTATCTATTTAGAAAATTTGATTTTACATTTAATTAGAATATCGGCCATAAATTTTGTACTGCCAAGGCAATTAGAATTCTAATAGTTTCATTCCCTGCCACTAGAGCAAAAACTTCTGTATAATCTACATCACACTCTTGCTTGTATCCCTTAGTCACCAATCGCGCCTTATACTTGTCGATTTTGCCATTTTCTTTCAGTTTCATCTTATAGATCCACTTGACACCAATAATTTTGTGCTTATCAGGAAGATCAATAAGCTCCCAAGTATCATTCCCTTTAATAGCTTTAATTTCATTATTTATTGCCTTTCTCTATTTTTCTTTTCTAATGACAGACTAAAGAATTATCGAGTCACATTCTGCAAATAATGCGAAATGGTTAACCACATCATTATTTGCATTAATTACTATTACCTCATAGTACATTATCCATGTGGGCTTTTTACGAGAACGATAAAGAGACTGAGCTGCTGTATCAGTTTCTTCTAAAGCTGTTGGTAAAGTTTCAGTAGTTGGTGAACTTTCAGCAAGAGTTGTTAAAATTTCAGCAGTTTCAGGAGTTGAATTCGCTGCACTTTCGGGTATTGCATCTACTTCTTCGGCTTCTGTATCAAATATGATTGGAGTAGACTGCTGCATACTCCAATCTCAAGTATTTTTTTCATAAAAAATAACATCTCTACTAATTACAATCTTCTTCGTCAATGGATTAATCAATTTATATGCCTTTGATGTTTCACTAACACCGATATATTTTTTGATTTTGTCATCAATCTTCTTCCTCTTCTCATCTGGAATATGTGCATAGGCCATGCAATTAAAAATTCGGAAGTGGTCCACAGTAGGTTTTCATACACTCAAAGCTTCCTCTGGAGTCATGTTTTGAATAACAAATGTTGGACTTCTATTTATACATGAATGCTCTAATTTACCGTTTCTAGACAGAAAGTCTTTTCCATTTTTCTTTGGCCAGCAAACTCTGCACCATATTGAGAATGGTCTATTCTTTCTCTCTGATACACCATTTTGTTATGATGTATAAGAAGTGGTGATTTTTCTTCGAATTCCACTAAATTCAAAACAATCTTCAAAGAGTTTTGAGCAATACTTGCCCCCACAATCAGTTCGAAGAGTTTTTATGACCCTTCCAGTTTCATTTTCTACATGAGCCTTAAAGTTTTTAAATGCTCCAAAAGATTCTGACTTTTTCTGTAAAAAATACACCAAAGTTTTTTGGAATAGTCATCTGTAAAGGTAATGAAATACCTTTTACCTCTATTAGAAATTGATTTAATTGGGCCACATATATCTAAATGTATCAGCTTCAAAATACGCTTCGTTCTCCATGACTTCCCTTTTGAAAATTGAGAACGATATTGTTTGCCAACAACACATTCTTCACAAACATGGGAAGGGATGATGATTTCTGGAAGACCTATCACCATATTTTTCTGTTAAAGAGGTTTTAATCCACCAAAACCTAAGTGACCAAATCTATAATGCCACAACCATGAAGGATCTTTTACTTTCGCCTTTAAACAAGACGGAATACTCTCAATATTCAAGGGAGATAACCTCTTTCAATTCATTTTCATAACAACAATAGCTCCCTTAGTAGGACTATAAATCTCACAAACATCTTTCTTGATAAAAATAAAATATCTTTTTTCTTGCAATTGCCCAACATTCAATAAGTTGCTTTTAAAAACAGGAACATAAACCACATTTGATATTATTTCTTCAAAAGCATTCTTATCTTTAATTTTAACATCACCTTTTCCCATTGCATCCACAGTAGAGCAATCACCAAAACTAACTTTAGAATGAAATACTTCATTTAAAGAAAAAAAGCAAGACTTACTCCCACTTATGTGATTACTGCAGCCTATGTCCAAATACCAAATATCTTGCACGAGTTTTTCTTCTATTTCTATTATTATCAACAAAGTCTCAGTTTTGTTTCTTTCAACAAAATTTGACTTCTCTTTCTTGTCACTAGGTAGCCTAGTGTAGCAATCAAACTGATAATGACCAAATTTATGACATCGATAACATTCGACTATTGATTTTTCAAAATTTTTCCCCTTGCCTTTGCTATAATCATTGGCTCTAAAATTTTTACCCCCCTCTCTATTTTCTATATCGCCTCTACCTCTACCTCTACCCCTTTCTCTAGAATTAGAAGGAATAAAAGTAGATGCCTTCAAGGCTTGCTCTGCTCCTTAGAAGTTAAACTGCAGTTCATCTTCTGTTCATGCACCAATAGAGAGCTTTCTAATTTATCCAGCGATAACTCATCTATATATTTTAATGCCTCAAGGGAGCAAATGATATAATCATACTTTGGCATCAAAGAGCACAATATTTCTCAACAATTGTGACATTAGTCATCTTCTCGCCATAAAATCGCAGTTTGTTGCCGATCTCCATTGTTCTAGTGCAATAACTTATTACGGACACTCCTTCCTTCATATTCAGAGTCTCAAAATCCCTTCTCAAGGATTGAAGCTATGCACACTTCACTATAGCAGTGCCTTGATATTTCTTTTTCATGGAGTCCCACATATCCTTAGAAGTTTCTTTGAAAAGAATAGTTTCTAGGATGGGATGATCGATAGTCTGAAAAAGATAATTTTTCACTTTCAAATCTTTTAGTTTTTTTGCTTCCAACTCTGTTTTTTGGAGCATTCATCAAAATTTCTCCTACTGCCGGAGAATCGATGCCGTCCTCCACAATTGGCCAATACTCCTTTGACCATAAGAAATTCTCCATCAGTATGCTCCGATGGTCATAGTGACCATCAAAGCGAGGAATTGCTGCTTGTATGAAATTACTATCTAATGCCATGAGTGTTACAGAATAGGGAAGAAAGGTTTAGTTGCTACTGTATTTTTTCCTTCACTATAGGATCTCTCACTCACTCTGATACCACTGTAAACAGATGCAAAACAGAGAAGTATATGCAGAAATTAAAAGAATAAAGACAGAGTCAACACACTGAAATTTAATAAAACTATCTTGATTGTTATTCATAGTCTTTAACCACTGATTTTATAGGTAGAAAGAGGTAAAAAAATTAAACCAAAAACTAGAACGACTAGCTAATATAACTCCTAAAAATAGAAAATAAGTTCACGATAAACTACTCTCCTAAAGAGTAGGACATAACTGGAAATAGGACTTTATTTGCTAACATTGGAGGTGTGAATGTGATCCCAAATCTTTTATATTTTCTTTATCTAAGGTAAAATGCTCAATATTGAGAATTTTTTTCTTTTAGGACATCAAAATATACTTATTTTTCTTATTATTTAGGTTGTTTAGTGCTTGAATAAAATAAACTGTTTGAATGAAACATGTAGATACTGCTATTGATTGAACTGAGTTATGGTTCCTTTTTCTTGTATCTTTTGTTTTTCAATAACTTTCTGTTGAATTACAAATAAGCTTGAGTATTTTTTTTCAAATTAAATACGTCATTAAAGTATCATCAATTTGGCAAGAATTTTTAATCTCAACTTACGAATTTGAATTGATTTTTGTTTCATAACACCTATAAAGTTCAATAAATATTTGCATTAAGTATTTGGAGGAGTTGGATTATCATTTTATCCATATACTAAACAGAAATTTCATTAAACATCTAATCACTTAAATAGAAAATAATCATATCATATTTACTAAATCCTAGAAGTCTAGTGGTGTTAAATCAAAAGTTGAAAGATGAAAATTTCTTCTTTTTAAACATAAAAATACCAAATATTTTGGTGAAAACTATTAAGGATGATGCATTTAAGTAAACTCATACTTTTGATTTCTATTAAATTTCTACTTTTTCTATCTAAATCTCTCTCTCTCTCTCTTTATATATATATATATATATATATATATATATATATATATATAAAGGAAGGTTAGGCATTTGATGATGTGACATATTTTTAAGGCCACCATGTTTATTTAATTTTTTTTTTGATATTTTCTTCTTTATTATTATAAAATATCTAATTAACTATACATTAAATAATAATCATATAATTACAATAAAGACAAAATTGATGACTTTTTGAATTATAATAATTATGCTAAAATTTTTGAGTTTCCTCCACTTAACCCATACGAGTGAAACCATAATATAGTACAATGTTTTTAGTTCTTTTTGAAAGCGTATGTTTATTAATGAAATTTAATGCATTGAATATATGAGTTACTAATACGGTTAAAACGTTTTATTTTCTTGCCTTCAAAGAAGATATTAAAGAGTCATGAATTATTTGCGTTTCATTTAACAATCTATTAAAGACTCAAAGTATTAACATTTGTTGTTAAATCAGGTCCTCAATTGGCTCTTTGATTATCAATTTATCACTATAGAAGGTTTTCTTTGAATCGTATACATAAAACATGACTGCACTATATCTTTTCTATTTAAATTTTAGGTAAAAGGTATGAATATATCCCTAAACTTTAATAAATGGTAAAAATTTATCCTCTGTCATACTTTTCGTATAAATATACCCCTGCCGTTAATGAAAAGATACATATATATCCCTGACTTTTGATAAATGGTACAAATATACCCTCCGTCATGCTTTAGGTAGAAATATACCTTTCCTGTTAATGAAAAGGTACATGTATACCCTTCTCACTAATAGTAGGAAACGTGTCACAATCTTGTTCATTTTCCCCTTTTAATTTAATTTATCCCCACCCTACCCAAAAATAATTCTAATTTAACCTACAAATAGATCCAAATAATAACTCAAACCCGATCCGATCTAATAGAACCTTCAAGACACATCTCTATTCACTCATGTTCATTCTCTCTTTCTCTTTCTATTAGATCGGGTGTTTGGGTTATTATTTAGATCGATTTATGGGTTAAATTAAAATTATTTTGGGGTGGGATTGTATAAATTAAATTAAAAAAGGCCAAACAAACAGAATTGTGATATGTGTCCCACTGTTAGTGAGAAGAGTATATATGTACCTTTTCATTGATGGGAGGGTATATTTATACCTAAAGTATGCCGAAGAGTATATTTGTATCATTTATCAAAGTTAGGGGCATATATGTACCTCTTCATTAACGACAAGGGTATATTTGTACCTAAAGGATGACAGAGGATATATCTTTACCATTTATCAAAGTTCAGAGGTATATTCGTACCTTTTCCATAAATTTTATCATTTTTGCATTCTTGTAAAACTATGATTAGTATTTTTAGAGAATATATTGTGGTGATAACAATTTATGTAGTAAGTTAGATTTTATTTAATTGGTTATTTTTTATTTGGATGTATATTTATCAAATTTATTCTTTTATCTCAAAGAAATTTATATTAATTTCTTTTTGTGAATCTGCAAATTACTTTGCAATTACATAAAATACGAACAAATTTATGTAAGCATTAAATTTAGATTATCATATAAAATTTCTACATGTCTTATAATAAATAAGAAGAACGACACTTGCCAACTGCATGTATATAATGGGTTTTGGGTGTTCATGTTTTGTTTTTGTACTCAAGTTTCTTTGTTTGTGGATATATTTATTATATATTATATATTGAAGTCTCGAATCCTTATATTAAGTTGTATTCTTTCCAATTCTAAATAAATGATATACTTAATTTTTTTTATCTGAGTATTTTATTTGTTGAACTTCTTATAAATATCTTCGAATTTTTCTCGGTTGTTATTTTCCTTTTTATTTTTCATTAATATAATTTTATGTGCAGATTTTTTCTCTATTTCTTCTTCTCCTTCTTAGTTTTTACAATAAGTGTGTGATGTTGCTTTTTTATTTTGTTTATAATTTTTATTTTTTATTTATTTTAGGCTTGTTATTTTTTGCAAGTTGGCATCTTAATTTTTACATGTTTGTTAACTAAACATTATCATTTAAAGGTAGCAAGAAAATAGTTTGTCTTTGACTTTTTTATATCCTATTCAGTGGAGAAAATTGAAGGAAAGGTGTCATTTAAGTCTTGAATGAAGGATTAGTGACATTGACCAACTTAAAGGGTTAAACATAATTAGGAAACTTGATTAAGTTAATTGTAGAATTGATTAATATTTTCAAAACTTTCTAATCTTTTCAAAATTACAAATCACCTCACACCTCTCTCCTTTCAATTCAACCATCTCTCTCTCGACAGTCTCTCTCAACTCTCTACCAACCAACAGTTCTACAAAATTTCTTTCTTCAATTCCCGGCGACTTCAAGCTCTGGCAACAAATAGCTGGGTGAGCTCTTTTTCGACTTTCAACAGTCAATCAACCTGACAAGCAGTGTTCTCTAGCGACAACAACTTCGAGTTTTTCGTCGTCCCATTTCTTCTTTGACAGGTAAAAAATTATGTTTTTTAGTTATGAAGAAACAGAGGAACTTGAGCCAACTTCTCTTTTAATATTGGTTAATAATTTTAATATTTCTTGCTTAAATTTGAAATGTGAACTGAATAAAACCCTAATTTCTGGCATTACTTCTCTACGATTTCTAGTGTGAAATATAATTTTTTGTTGTTATTGTAGTTCTTGTTGCCGAACTGTTGATTTGATTTGTTGGTGATTTTTGGTCACCATTGATGTTCTTAGTGTGTGTGTGTTGTGTTGGTGTTGTTGGGTAGATTTATAATTTTTCTTGGTAAAAATAGTGTTGCAACGGATGAACCATCTGATGCAACAGATGAACCATCTAATGCAAAAGATGAACTATTTAATGCAACAGATAAAATATCTGATGCAATATATAAACCATCTGATGCAATAAATTTGACATCTGATGCAACAGATGCAAATTTGATGTAACAAATAAAAATCTGATGCAACACATGAAAATCTGATGCAATAATAAAAATCTGATGCAACAGATGAACAATCTAACATATTATTCATCTATTGTGACAGACGACTCTTCTGTTTGAAAGAAATCTAAATAATATTGATCCAATAGATAACTCATTTAGCAACAAATGAGTGATTTATTTCAATAGATGAGTGATTTTTTTTATTATTTCCAACGAATTACTCATTCGCTGTAACAGGTTGGTTATAGGTTAGAACAAATAACCTAACTGGTGCAACAAATAAGTTATTTATTTTTATTATTTCTAATGGATTACTCATCCACTTCAACAGGTTTGTTATAGGTTGCAACAGATAACATACCTAGTGTAACAGATGAGTGATCTGTTTTTATTATTTCCAATAAATTACTCATAACTTAAAACAGGTTGGTTATATGCTGCAACAGATGTCCTACCTGGTGAAATAGATATGTGGTGTATTTTTATTATTTCTAATGGATTACTCATTCACTGCAACAGGTTGGTTATATGCTGCAATAGATAACCTACCTGGTGCAATAGATGAGTGATATGTTTTTATTATTTTCAATGGATTACTCATCCCTTGCAATAGGTTGGTTATATGCTACAACAGATAACCTACCCGGTCCAATAGATGAGTGATCTATTTTTATTATTTTCAACGAATTACTCATCCATTGCAACAGGTTGGTTATATACTACAACAGATACCCTACCTAGTGCAATAGATGTGTGGCCTATTTTTATTATTTCTATTAGATTGCTCATCCACTGCAACAGGTTGGTTATATGCTGCAACAAATATCCTACCTAGTGCAATAGATGTGTGATCTATTGGAACTATTATTTTACTATTGTACATGTTTGATTTACTGTTATCCCTTTTTAATAATGCATTAATCAATTATAATCTATTATATGTTTCTGTTAATTTTAGATAATATGAAAAGAAAAGAAATCGAATCAAGTCTAAGCAAAAGGAAAAAGTGAAGCAGCTAGGTTACATCCACCACTCTACGAGCCTGCTTTACAAGCATTATCTCAATCAGAAGCAGAAGATGATGAACATGGGGAGGAGGAAAGTTTCAAAAAAGAAGATCCAAATACTAATATCCCTTCCATCAAAGAGTTGGTCAAAACCTTCAGCATTGATTGTTATTCTATGAGAATACAATGCGATGGTGCCTCAGATTTAACAGGTGATTTCGTGGTTAAGTCATCCTTGGAAAAATCTTTTGACGACTTCAGAATTTGATGCTTATTTTAGGGACAACTACTTTGGGCAATATCTTAATTTTCTGGAGGACAATAATGCTCGTTTCCAAATGAAAATACTATATGATCTTCTCAAGCATAGGTTTATGTATGAAAACAAAGATAAGATGGATTAGGTGTGGATAAATTACCGTGGCATACTTGTTTGTTTTTATTGGAAGGGGTTTATTATAGTTACTGAATTAAAATATTATCCTCATTCTCCTTCTCAAGTTATACATATTCTAACCTAAAAAAAATGCACCTCGCACACCCTAAAAAGATAAAGGTAAGTCGAGTGATCGCGATGACCTGGTGTCCCTTGTTGGTCCAAGCTTCAAAAACATAAATTTGATAGAAGCGTTAAAAGGTAAAAGACTTTCAAAGAAGAACAAGCAGTCATTGTTCTTTGTTTGGTTTGGTTTGTACATAATGTTTTTGGGTGAGAAATGTTAAAAACAACATACCACTTGGTTTGATAAAGATCTCCGAGGATCTTGAGGTATTTAACAGTTATCCTTGGGGTTATGAAAACTTCAAAATGACTGTCAAATATTTATCGACTCTGTTAATGCCAAGGACAGTCAACTTATATGGCTTTCCATGGGCTTTCATTGTAAATATTTCTTTTATTATGACATGATTTATTTATTTTATTCAATAATGCTTTTGATTTATTGGTATTATTTTATAGGATTTGGCATTTGAAGACATTCCTTATTTGAGACAAGAAGTCAACTACCAGAAAAATGTTTTTTGTTCAAGAATCCTGAGATGGTTGTCTACCAAAACTGATAAAAATGCATAATTTCTTGATCTCTTCAACCCCACGAGGGAAGCAGTAAGTCTAATTCTAATTATGTTTTTATTTTAATTAATGATTTTTTAAAATAATTTCATTATCATTCTAATATATGTACTGATTTATTTAAATTGTCCATCTGTGGCTTGTTCCGACCAATCGAGAGTTGAAGATACCCTTTTTCTTACTTTACGGTCTGTGTAAAGTTTATCGGACCCTAAGGTTATTGATAGAATAAAGAAGGAATTGTTTGGAGCAACAATATCACAAGAAAAATAATTTTGGAGGGTGGGCTTGTCGTTGTTGATGATGGTAGTGGTAGTGGTACTCCTCTTACAGTTTTTAAAACAACAAACCATTATGACTATGATCATACTGTTTATACAGATTTTGCTACTTCTAGCGAATATTCTGCATGCAAATTTCAAAACTGCAAGGCGAAACATGATGGAGTGATTAATGCTATTAATGCATTAAGTACTTCTGTAAAGAAAAGGGCATCTAAGATGGTTAGCATTCCAAAAAAGAGGATTTCATATCCATACACTCTACTAGAGATCAAGATGGCTAAGAGAAGAAGGAAAGAAATTTCCAAGGCATCATCAAGCATTAAAAAAAGCAAAATTTCAACTCTCCTATCTTTGTCTTTCACCTTTGATCAATGTACAAGGGCCACAAGAGAGCATCATGAGCTGAAGAAGGTAAATGTATATTATCTGTTCCAACAAACAAACAGACACATATCTATTTCAACAGATTATATATCTGCTAAAACTTATCAGAAAAATATATACATTTGTTGCAACTATCATATAACCTGTTGCATTAGATGCATTATCTATTGTAACATATGTCTGTCTATTTTAGTAAATCAAACTGGTCTTAGTACTATTTTAATTTGTACCAATAGATGAGTCATATGTTGCAATAGATGGGTCATCTGTTTGAAATTATCGTACAACTCTTTTTTGCCTATTCGAGTTTGTCCTAATAGATGATCCATCTGATGTAATAGATAGATAATCTATTATATATCTATTATTAGCATTAACAATTCTGGCTTTTTAGGTGGATATCATAGTAGAAGCTACTGCAGAATAGTATAATATCACAGTTGATAATTCATCAACTGCTTCCATGGAATAAGAAAAGTGGAGCCTGTCAATTCAGGAGAACAAAAGAATTACCCATTTGAAGGGTTCAACATCTCAGATGAGGCTAAAAAACTAACAAAATTGATCAACGACTATTCAGAATAGATTACCGATGGATTGTTAAAGCATCACGCCGGCAGGTACATAAATCTTTTTAAAGATATTGATTTATATAATTCTTGTTGTAAAAACATGACATTAAAACATATAAATCATGTATAAAATAAAATGATGAACACTACAAAGTGAATGAGTCGAGTCTTGGTTTTAATATGTTTGACTTTGTTGTTGCACATCCCAGAACAAGGATTTGTTCTATTTGATGTCACAGACCCAAACTTGTTGGATTGATGAGGTTTAAATATCATATATATTACTATAATTAATACTTTATTTAATTTCATCTCTATATTAATTTTACTATCACGTAATCTGAAATGTTTGATAATATGTGCAGCATATCGATGTCATTTTTTACTACCTCTAAAAGAAGGCCAAGTTGCAAACACAAGAAAAATACAGATACACTAAGGAAAATTATTTGTACAAAGTTTACATCAATAATGCCTACGATAGGTTTCGTCAATAAAAGTCGGAAGTTTCCCAAAAAAAGAAATGCTTAATCAACATCATCAAAGGTTTTAGCATTTTAGCTGACTTAACTTGGCATTTTGTCGATGAAGAGTACATTTCAATCAATTATGATAATGAATTCCATTGGGTGTTGGCTTTTACCGTTCTAAAAAAGAGGCGTATCCGAGTTTATGACTTGATGTCGGAAGGAGACATTCCAAGCCATCGTCTGAGATACTAAATCTGACCAAAATATTACCTACTTACCTTGATATGAGTGGCTTTTGGATCAAAAAATTTGTACTGATTGGTCCACGATTGAAGCATACTGAGATAAAATGAGTAATCCATTTGATGTAGAATATGATGAAGGAATTGATCAACAACACATTGGTAGCCTGTAAGTATCATGATTTAGTTTCATTTCATAAATTTTACAATTCTTACATGAACTGCAAGATATAGATTATCTATTTTTTTAAAATGCAAGGTTGCGGTCTTTTTATTACCGCTTACGCCAAGTATTTGAGAGATGGATTACAAGTACCAAATGATGGACTTGCTGCCAAATTACTCCACAAAAGATATGCTGCTCTTTAATGGAAATACAGAGAAGTGAAAGCTCAGAAACCATACGCAGGCGACATTAAAGATCCATGATGACCAAAACCAAATTCCATAACACCGGATGAAGAACAACTTGTACATATTGAGTAGATCTTTATAGCTTGAGTCTGTCAAAGTAATAACCTCTCCTTGATAATTGTTGGCACCAAAGGTTAAATAGTTGATTTATGTAGATCATTTGTACCCATAATGATTTTTTACATTTCATTTACTTGTTGAGTTATTTCATGTGATTTCTAAAGTCTTAGATTTATTTTATGCTGCTATGAATGTAATTTAATCCTTAGTTTTGAACTTATTAATTGAAATGGAATACTAGATTCAAATATCACAACAGATAATACATCTGTTGCAACAGATGATATATTTGTTGGAAATTATCAAATAGATTTAGATATATGTTGCAACATGTAGGCCATTTGTTGGAAATTATCAAACAGATCTTCCTACTTTTTTGATTTGTTCTAATAGATTACATATCAGTTGTAACAGATAGACTATATGTTGAAACATATTGTATATATATTGAGACAAAGACTGAGAAACATATGCATAATGCAACAGATGACTAAAATATTGCAACAAATAATCAATCTATCACAACAAATATACTATCTATTACAACAGATAGACAATCTGTTGCATTATAGAAAAATCAACTTTCGTCACCCTTAAAAAATTGTTATGGAGTTTGTCTTTGTACATCTTCTTCTTTATACATAGACTCCAAGAATTTAGTTAGTACCCTATAAGTTGATACCTCTTGCACCTTTTCTATAATAATGTCGCACAAATTGAATATTTCTATGCCAGTTAGCAAACATTCGATTTATGCAAGTCTGTGCGGCCCGCATGCGACATCGGTTTTATTTTTTTGAAGGTCCATGCCCTAGTTTCGACCTTCAAATTCCTATGCTTTTTTTATCAATACTTTCACTGGCAAATGATCCATCAGTTTACTCTACCTCAACAAGCTGGGGAGCAGCTCCAACAGTGGCTGCATATGGATAAAAAAAGCACTGTCGTCGAAGACAGGTAAGTTGCAATCATAAACCTTAATCTTTCTCATCTCGAGAAGTATCTTAATACGAGAAAATGTTTGACTTCTACATTCATAACTGTAAGAATTCTCATTGCTTTGATCTAGCTCTTACCGTGTGGATATGGTCTCTTCCATCTAACATAGTTAATCATATCTTCCTCCTATTCGTACATAGAAACTAACCAATAAAATTCTGGTCCACCAAGAGTTTCATCTAGATCCTTGAGATCATTGTACCTATTCTTGAAATTGTTGTAGAAGTTGAGGTCCATTTATCCTATCGGTTACATCATAAACATCTGGGTACTCTAATTGCCTTCCCCTCATTAGACAGAGAATTTCATCAACATACTGTGATGTAAGAAGACAATTTTTAAATAAGTTATTAATTATAAAGAAGAAAAACATAGTGGAAAGATGCAATGAATAGTCTATCTGTTGTAAAAGGTTCTCTAGATCTGTTCACAAATTACCCAGCTAACACAACTTATGTAATAGATGTTTAATCTGTTATAGAAGAACAACCACCAGTTAGGCCAGAATACCCAGCTGTTGTAACAAATTTTACGTAACTTCTTCTTCATGGAGTAGATTAGAAGGCTAGGTTAGGAAAAGTAAAATTACCCCATCCACGTACCACTTATACATAGCTATCATACTCGTAAAATCTTGGTTGTTAAACATATGCATGGTGTATTCTTCTACAAGTTTCTTCTTCTTGGGATACTTGGCATTTCACAGTTTCATCCTTTCTTCATCATTAAGTGTCACGTATATGTCCACCTTCTTTAGTGGCCTTGGAATTCAATAAATTTTTGAGAGGGAGGAGTTACAATCTTTTTTGTATTCAGATTGGAGAGTATTTGGCTAATTTTTGTTTTCTTCCTTCTAACCGCCATTGTAGGAGTGTATGACTCTCAAATTTTCTTGGATGGTATGACACCCTTCTTGGATTTTAATTCCTCGGCAGCTTCAGAGATAGCCTCTAGTTTTTCAAGAAGTTTATCCTATCTGTCCTTACATAATTTATATTTGGAATAAGAACAAGAGGGTAATGAGGGGTGAGAGAGACTACTGTAAGGGTAAGAGGGATCAGTGTAAAGGTGAGAGAGACTTGTGTAAGGGATTATTTCAAATGTATTTATTTTTTCTTGAGCATCAGCATGCTTATCATCATGACTGGAAGTAACATCAGCATCAGGATGGCTGCTATCAACATCAACAACTCTACCAGCAACACCCCCAAAAGAAGCACCCAGATCTGTTGTAGTAGGTTGGTCATGAAGAGCTTCAACATTAGGCTGACCTTGCCTAACTGCTCTTATTATGACTATTTCTCCAGCCAATTCCTTCTTTAGTAACTCCACCATTGGGTTTGCTATTGTATTAACAAGACCTAAAGTAATAAAAAAAGTTATCCCTAATTCCTGATCAGTAGGCACGATCTAAGGATGCACAACCTATAGAAAATATAGATACTTTTAAATTGTATAATAATAATTTGCAGTCAGTTAGGTTAGATGTTTATATAGTTAACTTATGCAATAGATGATCTAGCTATCGCAATAGTTGATCTATATATTGCAACAGATGGGTAATATGTTATGTCAGATTACCCATCTATTGCATAATTTACAGCAGATGTGTAATATGTTCAGTTGGCTTTAGAAAAATAAAGCAACAAATGGTTAATCTAGTGTGAAATATGGATCGTCTGTCACAACAAATTACTCATCTATTGCACCAGTTATAGTAGATAGGTAATCTATTGCAATAGAAGACCTATCTATCATAATAGATGACACATCTACTTCAATATATTTCTCTTTGTCAAATTATTTTACTCAAAAGAAGACGTACTACATCATCTAGAGGGTTAAAGAGATAAACCTCCTTACTTCTTATGTTGCTCTTTGCGGCCAACCACCTAAGGATCCTTGGATGAAAAGCCTTATCCAGGTAATCCTTGATTGCTTTTGGAGGAGATAAATGACTTCAAATGCCCAAGCCTAAAATGTGTAAACAAGAAGCAACCAAAAAAAGTCATAATAATTATTCAATATAATATAAAATAATGGATAAGTAATCAAATAGTGATTAAATTTACCATGAAAGCCCAAGAAAAGCTGTATAATGTGATTGTCTTTGGGGATAACTTCATTAGTAAATATTTGGCAGTCAAGTTGTAGCTGTCATATCCCAAGGATAATCACTAAATTTCTCAAAATCCTTAGCAAGCGCTAACAAATCATCTTCTATGACTTTCTTGATGTCTCTTACCAATATAATGAAATGGGCAAACCAAACCAAGCACAATCACTCCCTGTATTGCTTTGGTATGGTTTTATCCTTGAGATCTTCTATCAAATCTACCACTGTGTAGCTACATCTAGCAATGTCCAACAACCCATCTATTTTTTTCTTGTGTTTGTTGGTTTTTATGGGTGGTTGCTTAGACAATGCCTTCCTTTTATTAGATGGTGGTAGTTTTTTTGGCTATTTTTATTGCCTTGGACCTTTTGTGGGGTGTTTTCTTAGTGAGAGGTTCTTCTGTACGATCGTATCTCAAGCCCATTACTATGGCAAACTCTTTCAAGCCAAAATAAACCGGCATGCCACAATAGTTTATCCAGATTTCATCTATATTTTTTCCCCTTCCTTCGAATCTTTATCATCCCCCACGTACTTAATCCTGCACTTACGAAGACCATAAACCATGCTTATTTAAAAATGGGCAGTGTGGTCCTCAGGTAGCTCATGAAAGTGTCCAAAGTAGATTTTCTTAAAAAGTACGTCTATGTTTTCATTCTTCACTGTTTTCCTAATCCATCAAAAGGTTTCCCCAACTGACATTTAGTTACAAGATCACCAGTTAGTTCTGCGGGGTTATCTATCGGCATCGCAACTTAAAACCTAACAATACTAATAATTTTGACCGCCTCATGCTGGGATTTTGATCCTAATTCAAGCCCCATAGGTGAAGCATTATCTTCATGTTGATCATCATCGTCTATCTCACTTTCTACTTCTTCCTTTTCTTGTTTATCATCATATTGATCAGCATCTTCTTTCTCACTTTTTATTTTTTCCTCTTCTTTTTTATCTTTGTCTTCTTCCTCCTCACTTTTATTTTCCTCACCAGCCTCTGTAACCTCCCTTTTCATAACTTTCTTCAGCTTCATTATTCCTTGACTAAGATTGTTCAGAAAGTTCCTCCAAATCTATCTGTACTCCAGCCTTTTTTGTTAGGTGGTCAGAAGTTGATCCACTTTCAGTTTATGTTCTTTTGGGAGACATCTTTTAACTACAAACAACTGAAAAAAATAAATTACATTTGATGTCTGCATAAATATTCAAAAAAACTAAGACAAATTTCAATAAATTATTATATGCCACATTACAAAAAAATACTCCAATGGATAACCCATCAGTTGGAACAGATGGGAAATCTGTTTGAAGACCTATTTAATATCTTCCAACTAATATTCCACCTATTGCAATAGATGGACCACAAATGCCACCAATACCACCACCAAAATCACCAAAATCATGACCAAGACCACTAACACCTCCACTAAGACTACCAATGCCACCAATACCCACATCAAGACCACCACCAACACCACCAGTACAACCAATACCAACACCAAGACCATAGAAACCACCACTAAGACCACCAATACTGACACCACTAATAATACCACAAATACTATCCAATAATACCACGACAATCAACAAAACACTACGATAAAAAATAGGGTTTTCTCGGGTTCTTTCTATGTTTTTTAGCATCAAAACTCAAAATCATTAACCCATTCTCAAAGGTAATATAACTAAAAATCTTCTTTTTTGTCATTATTTAAAAAGCCCTAATTTTTAGAATAATGTAAAAATGTAGAACTCTTCTCGAACTCTATTACCTGCGAAGACAGAGGAAACAACGAATACAAGCGAGAATGAAGTCAAAAATAACAACTATGTGGTTGAAAATGGGAAGAAAATCAATATGTTTTGAAGGGTTGAGCAATATGCTAAGTATTTATTGTTTGTATTATAGAGAGAGAAAAAAAGGAGAAAGTACTCGACATTTTGAAATAATGAAACATTTTTTCCGCAAATGGATGGTTTGTATTGGGTTGATTTGTATTTTTTGAAAATAATGACAAGTTTTGAAGTTGTTCATTTTGTCTAAATTGATCTTAATTGTTTTTTAAATCAATTGCAAGGAAATCTATGTGACAGATGAATGAGTTGTTGGAAATTTTGAAACAGATATTGATATCTATTGCAATAGATGACATATCTATTTGAAAATATTTTTTTTAATTTTAAAGAAATCTTTTGTCCGAAAGAATAACGATAAAATACTACTAAGTTGTTAAATATATTTCTTGGATAATTCTATTTTGCAAAATAAACACACTGAAAGCTTTTTTAGGGTTTTTGACACAAGTCTTGAAAAATTAAGTATTTAGACACTAGGTTGACATATTCACTTCTTATATAACCCTAGAACACACATAATTTATTGGGATATATTGTGTGTCAAGTCTATTGGAATTATTCTCTATATACCACATAGTCTATTATCGATTCTATTTTAAGTCTATTAAGAAATCTAATTATTCAAATGAACAAAAGAACCGTCGAGCATTTATGACACATCAAAAAAGTGGTTGCACATCCATGCACACCCTGCGTTGATTGGGTATACACTATTTTTTTAAATTCCACCAACTCACACGTTTACCTACAACTGATTAGGAAGATCAAATGCTTATTGTGGTCTATATAAAAAACCATCAACTATACAAGATATTCATATTCTTCAACCCAAAAACTCAATAAATATGATCAGATGCCGAGCATTCTAATCAGACCACTAAGGAGGGTTCATTTCCAGTGTAGCCACGATATTTTCCTCCTCTAAAATAACCTAGACCATCTCTTCTACGGTTTGGGTCAGGATAGGGAGCACCTCCACTGTGAACTCTGGCATATCGCCCAATTTTTATAAGCGATCAGGGAGAGGTTGAACATGCAGCCTAAGGAGTTCATCACCCCCCATTATCCCCTTAGTTTAGGTTTTAATTTTTGTTGTAGGTGTAGTTGTAAGTGCATTGTAAAGAAGCTTTCCTGGCTAGGGTATTTGTTAAATGAAAGTTTCTTTCTTTTGACCTTTATACTCATATTTTGCTGTAAATATAGTTTTAAACGGTTGCTGCAATGAACTTATGACATGAAGTGTTTGAAATTTTATTACAATGCCCTTTCTGTTTGTCTCTACATTAATTATACAATTTTAATCTTGGTTGAAATTTTGCAATTTCCCCTGTTAGAAGATGAATGAAACAGTTGTCAAACATTACAACTAATAGTCTATCATATATAAATATATACAAATTCACATAGGCAAATGGATAATGAATCTGGTCTATCAACAATTATGTGTATTTCTAAAAAATTAATTGTATAGTCGATATAGTACATAATTAACCGAGATCAATAATTATACGTGACTGTCTATGTAATCAATGGATTCCATTATGTAGGTTCATAAAATATAAATAATTAAATAAATATAATTGTGTCGATTGTAAATCATAGACTGCAAGCTTTGTCACTAATATACCATACTGTCGGACCTCTTGCATAGACGGTAACTATAATCGATGCCTTCTCATGCATTGGGTAGATGCTAAACCATATATATCCACACTCGGTCAATTATAAGGTATATACGGGCTGGTGCAATGGTAAAAAAACCATTAGTAGATAGTCAAAGATATTAATAATTGAATAAGTGAAATGATTTGAGGGCCATATATTGTGTACATTGTAAATCATAGACTTAAAGCCTTGTCAATAATATACCGCATTGGTTTATTTCTCTTAGTAGCATATTTGAAAAAAAGGAATAATTAATAAATAAAATAATAAATAATTAGATTTTATGCAATTAAAGGAGCTTGAACATGTCATGTGATCGTATAAGAGTCCACACAAATTGGAGAAGTTGATCAAAGATGTGTGCGGATGGATAGTGGATGAACAAATGAATTCCTCACAATATACTTTTACTTTGGTAAACATTGCCCTAAGGATGTTGGTTGTTCAACCACAAGTCATTACCTCACACATCTTTGATCAACACTATCAATTTACGTGGACTCTCATACGATCACATGACTTGTTTAGGCTCATTCAATTGAATAAAATCCAATTATATATTATTTTATTAATTAAATAATCCTTTTCAAAATATGGGATAGTCATGGTCTATGAATATGTATCCTCGTCTAGTGCATTTATTAATGAAGTAGTCCGTAGTTTACGCTAGACTATGCTTAGTTATTTACTCGACCTGATATATTTTAGAATAAACTGGGAACTACTTCCACAATTAAATAACTAGATGGGGATATTTATTTATAGACCATGACTAGCATATATTTTGAAAAGGATTATTTAATTAATAAAATAATAGAAAATTAGATTTTATGCAATTAAATGAGCCTAAACAAGTCATGTGATCGTATGAGAGTCCATGTAAATTGAAGGTGGTGATCAAAGATGTGTAAGGTGATGACTTGTGGTTGAACAAATGAATTCCCCTCAACATACTTGTGCTTTATGTCAATATTACCCTTAGGATGTTTGTTGTACAACCACTACCCATCCTTACACATCTTCAATCACCTTCTACAATTTACGTGAACTCTCATACGATCACACAACTTGTTTAATCTCATTTGATAGCATAAAATTTAATTATTTATTACTTTATTAATTAATTATTACTTTTTTTCCTAATATGCTACTAAGGTCAATAAATCAATACGGTATATTATTGACAAGGCTTTGCGTCTATGATTTACACTAGACACAATCGATGGTCCTCTAAAAACCATGATAGTTACTGAATTAGTGTCACAATGCAACGTATAACAAGAAACTTGTTTGTCTTCATTGTAAATATATGATTTATTCAATCGATCATGCGTTCAGTCTAAAAATTATAGAGAACAATTTCTATCATATTTGCCATCGACCTCTATAGTTTAGGACAATAGCTGAACTGGTAACACAATACAATCAACTATTTAATCTAACAAGTTAATAGAATAACTAGACATAATTTCATCTTCATTGACATGCCAAATATGTGTAATTCAATTATCCATAAAAAATCATTAAAAATAATAAATCATTAAGAAAATTGTTTGTTCCAAACCACCTAACTACATGTTATCATGATTGAGTTCCTTAACAATGCCCATCATATCCATTTCATTTTCTTCATGTTTTTCCCCTCTTCTTCTACTTCTTTCTTCTTATTTTCTTTTTATTCTTCTTCTTCTTCTTCTTCTTTTAAATTTCTTCTCTTCTACAATATTTTCGTCCTCCTTTCAGCCACCCCTTTTTATCAACTGCCTTCTCATTTTTATCTTCTTCTTCTTTTTCTTCTTCTTCTTCTTCTTCTTCTTCTTCTTCTTCTTCTTCTTCTTCTGCATCTTGTTCATCTGCTGCATTATCCTCTTTCATTTCTTTTTCTTTCTTCTCTTCTTCAGTTTTTTAATCTGCTATAGCAATTTAGTCACTATGACTACAAGTTCTTCAGGTTTACTTGATGCCATCTACGAGGAGGACTGTCGAGGTAAACTGCATTGTTTTGAAAGGATTACAAAAAATTATGCAATAAAATTAAATCGGAAGAACAAAAAATAAATTAGTTTACCTTCATCTTGATGGTTCTTCGTATTATTCTTAATTCTCCTCAATCTCTCATCTCTAACAAAAGAAGCAATATCCAGAACACTTTTCTTGAGCACAGCAACACACTCACACAGGTCATTATTATTAAAATCGTCAAGTATAGTTTTGCGTCCACTTGAACCAGAATGGTCACAAGCACATGCTGGCTTGGAACACATATGTGACTACCTAAATCTTCATCTTCATCCGTGACTTTTGCTGATGAATTCAGGATAGTCACTTCTTTTAGTTGTGCCTTCAAGGCATCTATGAACGTATCCTTAACGTCGTTCATGTATGGATTAAATATTTTCATGTATCTTAGCTCCATCTCACAGACAGTAGGGATAAGGTACGGGTGCATAATTAATGAAAAAATAAATATAAATTACATGACATTCACTAATATAATAATATTATTATCATATTATAATAATTATAATTTTACCTTTGTGTTGTTTCCTTTGTACTTAAATGTGTTGCTTTCTATTTTGTTGTCACACTTCAACGTGTGCTATCTAGGAAGATAGGTAATGGGCAAAGGATAATCCAATGACTTACCGGCATACCTTCCCAGATGAGAAAAAACCTTATATATCCAAACCTACAATTAATAGAAGCATAAGTAAATCTACTGGGTCTATGTATTATTAGATAAATAGGTAAAAGTCTATAATAAATAAATAAGATGGTAGAGTATAAGTACCATAAACGCCCAGGGAAAGCCATATAATGCGTATGATGTATTATTTTGCTTCACAAACTCTTGTTTATGCTTGGTCAAATCAATCTTCTTTTTCAAATAGCTCAATGTCAACCCAAACAACTCTTTTCCCTATGGATACCCCCAAAGAAATCTAAATTATCCACCATCTTGATGTGGTCTGAATCCACCTTCTTTGATGGGTCCTTTGCCAACAACATTGAATGCACGGACCAAATCAAAGTGCATTTTAACTTTTATTGATTAGTCAACCTATTACCTTTGATTAGGATAAATAACCTTGAGGTAGTAATTCTCTTGTTCTTCGTCACCTTAAAATGAAAGCTTTCGCCATTTTGGAGGACTTTGTTCATTTTGATTCATGGGGATATGCTGAATAATTCAGCCCCATAATCAGAGAAAATTCCTTTAAGCCGAAACACACTAGCTTACCATTCACGTAGAACAAAATTTCTTGCAGTTTTTTTTATAATTTTTGATACGTCACAACAATCTATCCATTAAACTTAAAATGTTCCAACATATGCCTTAAGTGCCCAAAACAAGTATTCTTAAAATCAGCATACAACTTTTGTTCTACGAGAACCTTTCTAAACTCTCGATTGACCACCATTCTTGCCCTTACGAAAATCTTTGTAGGAAAAGAACCTAGATAATCCATCTAAGTTGTTAGGCAGCACGACTCAACGGAGATATCTCTCACACAAATTAGCAAGGATAGGGGATTATCCTTCTCCCTGTCTCTACTATCTCTTCTATCCTCATTTTTGTAAGAGCCTACAAAATTTCTAAGCTTAATTCAATCCTTTAAGATTTTCAAGGGGTCCCAGACTTAGAAAAAAAATTCTAACTAAGTTACCAGACTTAGCCTATTATTGATCTTCAAAAGTTGGCAATCTCATTTTGCCACCTTAAGGTTCTTTAATGGTCTGTATTTTTTTAATTCATAATCAGAGAGGTTCATAGGTGGTCCCGAACAAGTTTTGAATTTTTTTGGATCATGTTTGGAACCTAAAACAGTGAACCAACGCGATCTTGGTGCGGCGCACACCAATCGCATTGGTTGATAATGTTGAAGGTTGCCAGGGTCAAATTACTGAGACTCGATACGATGATGGAGTAATGCATTGACTATCACATCGATGCCATTGATGCACCGCATCGATAATGGCACCCATTTTTAATGACACCCAGTTTTAGTTATTAAATATCCCCATTTTTAAGGGAATAAGGGTTAATTTCCCTTCCTTATATAAGTCTAAAACACGAGATTTAGCCCCAATTCAACCAAAATATAGTGTCTCTCTGAAGTTTCTCTCAAGAATAAGTTAGGGTTTTCAATTAAAGATTCAAATTCAATACTCAAATTGAAGAATCTCTCCATCAATCTTTGTAAAATTAAGAACTAAGGTATGTCAAGTGTTGATTTATGGATTTATTTCATCTATGAAGTCCAAGAACCCTTTTTCAAATTATAAAACAAGATATTTATGTTGTGGGTTGTTTGTAACCATGTTTATCTTTTTGTATGATTCCCAAGTTGGAGTCTTTATTTGTTTTTTGATGAAACTACATTAGCATCAAAGTTGAAATCCATAAAATTGAGTTGTTTATGATGTGTAAGTTGATGGTTGCACCTATGACCTAAGTTGTGCATGTAAGGTATTTGACAAAATGCCTAAGAGGATAAAAATTGTGCATTATAGCTCAATTTTGAGTCAAATAATAAAAGCATGCTTTACTCTTATGACCAAGAATTACTTCCATGATATTATATGTATTATAAGTATTTGATGGAATGTTCATGAGATTAGGTTGTTGAAAGTATGACATGTCTATATGCAATTCCATCTATGTACAACATATGACATGTCTATATGCAATTCCATCTATGTACAACATTATGATAACCATGTGCTTCAAGAAATCCCCAACTTATTGTATTATGAATTGTTGATATTGATCACATGTTCAAGAAGTGTCAAGTCTTGTAAGTTTCATGCTATAGAGTCCTGGAGGTACTTATACCTGACAATTTAGCTGTGCGCCTAGAGCCAGTGTTAGTTTTCACAATACTCTCAGTTAATCCATGATCATTAGAATTTATTCAGTTACATGACTCAGGAAAACTCAGTAATCTCAGTACTCTTGGTAATCTCAGTAACCTCAGTAATCTCAGTCAGTTATTAGATCTCATAGTAGTATTCCATCAGTCAATGGAAATTTAGTGAACACTGTTCAAATCAACTAAACAATACTATCAGTAATAGTTTAGTTCAGTTTAAATTAGTCCAGTATCTCTTTAATTGGGAGTAGGATTCAGCACCGAGTAAACCCAAGGATGGGGACTCACCTGTTAGCCAGTAGAGGGTATGATCCTTAGAATCAATCCTTGTATTCCAAAACTATGTATCTAGCATAGGTTGAGATAGACCCTATGAGTTTAGGGATTATACACATCATCCGAGTTTTCCTACTAGGAGGGGTTCGCGTAAGAGCTCCCTATCAGAGAGGGTTTACTCACAACTTGTCTTTACCCGTGACACGGTACTAACATCCTTTTAGCTAGGGTTATAGGTTAGACCCCACCAGTTCAGTTTTGGGGCATGTCAGTTAGATGATTACCTTCCATAGTCTCAATTTTAGATCCAGTCTCAGTAATAGAACTCAGTTCAATTTTATAGTTTCAGGACTGTCAGATATAGTTGCTCAGCTTAGTATGAAACTTAGCAAGTTCCATCAGAATCAAGACTATCAAACACAGTCTCCCAGTTAATAGTATATTTATTATACAAAATTTATGTTACCAATATTCAAATTTTAGGACTGTCAGATATAGTCAATCTGACCAGTTCTTCATAATCAGAATTGTCAGAAACAGTAATTTCTTTATTAGTAATATGACATCATTTCCTTAGTACTCAATAGACTTAGTTATCCAGTATCCCAGTATTAGTACTCAGGTAACTATAAATCCACGTTATCAAAATTCATGAGTTAGTGTTATCATGATCTCAGTTACAGTTACGTATTCATACATATATTCTCATGTTCATGTTATTTAGTCAGTTAGTATTGGTCATGTATATAAATCATTGCATTCATCCTACCTCACTTGCATACCAGTATATTCAATCGTACTGATGCATTTGCGCTATGGTGTTTTATACCATAGGTTCAGAAGCACGCGATTCAGAGTAACAGTAGCATTCCAGTTTTAGCAGTCAGAGTCAGCAGTGAGTCCTCATTATTTGAAGACGTAGCACTTAGTTTATTTTAGTAGATGGAGTTAGTTGGGGGATTGTCCCATCAACTCTTTATTCAGTCAGTTAAGTTTTAGAGGCTTTCATACTATAACATATTTAGACAATTATTTTAGTTGTTTTTGTATTGCTATACCATAATTTTAGTTATGTATCAGTATTGAGCCTTATGGCCTTTCAGTTCATGTTTCCGCATTTACGATATTATTATTATTATTCAATGCTCAGTTACATATATCAGTCATGGGTTAGCTTGTGGTCTTTTGAATTAAGAGCATCATGTAGCATTCTGGGTACCAGATTTGGGGAGTTACAAACTTGGTATTAGAGCCTAAGGTTCAACAGCTTCCTAGGAAGTCTGAAAAGCCGCATCTAGTAGAGTCTTGTACATGGGTGTATTGTGAACCACACTTATTTGAAAAAGGCTATGAGATGTTTTAAGAGTAGTTTCCCTTCTTTCAGTATTTATGTCGTGCGAGTGAACATAAGCTCTAGCCAAACTCTAAGTTTAATCCCCTCTTTTCTTTCATTTATAGAACATGCCTCTAAAGAGGACTTAGGAAAGAGAAATGAGAGATCAGTCAGCCCGTCAGCCCGACAGGTATTCAATAACTGTCCGGTTATGATATCTCAGAAATTCAGGCCTTCAAATTCTAGTAGTAATGCCAGTATGTGCGGAAAATCAATAAGAGAAGATGATTCCCGACCTATTCCTACCTCAGTACAAATTTTTGTACTTCAACCCTCCCGATACTTACGCATGCTTTACATTTCAGTACCATGAATATAGCTTATATCCATGCGCTTTTCATAGAATAGTATGTGTTTCAAGTTCCTCGTATGAGGAGTCCAAGTTTATCCAATGTTGCGGATCATGTTCCACAAATTCAAAAATTCCAAACCTAGTTCGTGAAACACATGACTCATGCACTCATGTCATGCATTATAGTATGCTTAGCCTACATGATTCATGCCTTCACTCCTAGTGTTTAGTCAAACTCAGATTATGCCATGTATACCCTCAATTTAGATCCCTCAATGAATCTGTAGTATTAGTGCTCCATCCTGCAGGCCTCAGTTATAGTGTCAGTTTAGTAATCAATATTCAGTAAAGGACACAGATAGTCCTACAAAATCGTGGCTTTCAGCTATCAGTTACTTAGCCATCAGAATTTAGTACTCTGGTACTAGTCTAACCCTCAGTTATAAAAAACTAGCACTCAGTCTCAGTTATAGTCTTAGTTATGATTACAGTCTCAATTACCGTTTTAACTATAATCTCAGTCCCAGTCCTAGTCCAGTCAGATCAGGAACTCAGTCCAATTTCAAGATTTCCTGACCATAGCATATGGCCATCAGTTACTTAGATATTAGTATTTCAGTACCTTAGTTTACAGAATATTCTCGAATTATGTTAGACGCCTGGTCTTGCATTCCTAAGGTAATACAATTTTTCCTACCTAATGCTTAGTTACCTCATGTTACCCAGTCAGTCATTACCTTCTTTGCATAACACTCTATAGTTTAAGTCCATCTATCCCAAATTAAGTGCAGTTTAGTTTTACATATCCAGTATTCAACTATTAGTGATTCAGTTAATCAGATAAATTAGTAAATCCATGCATTCATGCTCAGCACCCATATGAATCTCTTTAGTAGTCTTAGTTGTAGTGCATAAGGTTTAGTCACCTTATTTTAGAAGAGTTTCATAGGCCTTTCCTCCTAATATGAAAAATCCCAGCCATATAGCGATCTCCTATTCAGATGTCCTGCTCAGGCCAGACCAAGATTCATTTTCTCCCTACCTTCACTAGAACTCTATAGAAAGAATGTCATAGAAATTCTCCAGTTGAGTATAATTTTTTAGCATGATTTCGCAAAGCCAGTAATTTAGTTTAGCAATCAGACAACAAATCCGTATGGTGTAGTTTCCCATCTTTCCACCTAGTCCTACCATTAGAAATCTCAAGAATGTACCTGTTACAAGATAAAAAGTCCCAGTAGTTGCAAGATCAGCTCTATTCATATATCATGTCTTAGATTTAGATCCTAGATATTCAACCGCAATTCAGTTCGTAGGTGCCCTATGTATCGTCCTAGTTTTTTTTCAGTATCTCAGTCAAGTTAGTATTCTTTTAGGGACATAATGTCCCAATGGGAGATACATGATAATTCCCCAAACTCTTATGACATAAAACATGCCATTATCTCTTCTAGTAATGATTTAGTTTGGAGTAAGGGGGTACTTATAAGTTGATCCTCAAACTCTTACCTCAGCCGTAAGCCACGTATTCAAGGTGCTCAATTCAGATCAGGGTAATCAAGCTCATGTATCACATTCCAGACTTAGTTACGTTCTCATGTTTCCACTCATGCATAATTAGTAATTAATCTCAGACTCATCGGCATTTTCAATTTAAGGTAACAATCTTTCTTGAACTCATTCAATTTTATGTTCACATTTTAGTTTCAAACTCAGCATTCAGTTCCATGTTTAGATTCTCATCATAAACTTGGTATCAAATATTATTGCCTATTTAGTCATGCATTCATGTATTAGTTAAGTCATATAATCATGCATCAGACATGCATTCTCATCATGAGAAACTCAGCTTATCAGAAATCTCATTTATGCATTCATAAACCAGTTACTCATGCATCAGATATGCATGTTCATTGTGATATATTTGGTTTATCAGTCATGCTATTCATGAATTCATGTCTCAGTTGTTCATGTTCAATATGTACTTCAGTTTATCATTTCTCCCCTCTCTGTTAGTCTCATTCGAGGACGAATGTTCCTAACGGGGAGATATTGTAAGACCCCACAAAATTTCTAAGATTAATCCAGTCCTTTAAGCTTGTTAAATGGTCCCAAACTTAGAAAAAAATTCTAACTAAGTTCCCAGACTTAGCCTATTATTGGCCTTCAAAAGTTGGCAATCTCCTTTCGCCACCTTAACATTCTTTAATGATCTGTATTTTTTTAATTCATGATCAGAGAGGTCTATAGGTGGTCCCGAACAAGTTTTGAGTTTTCTCGGACAATGTTTGAAAGCCCAAAACAATGGACCAATGCGATCTTGGCCGCCACATCCCCAATTGCATTGGTTGATATTGTTGCAGGTTGGCAGGGTCAAAGTACTGAGACTCGATGCGATTATAGAATGACGCATCAACTATTGCATCGATGCCATCGATATACCGTGTCGATAATAGCATCGATTCCTAGTTTCAGTCATTAAATATCTACATTTTTAAGGGTATAAGGGTCAACTTCCCACCCCTATATAAGTCTAAAACTTGGGATTTAGCCCCAATTCAACCAAAATATAGTGTTTCTCTCAAGTTTCTCTCAAGAACAAGTTAGGGTTTTCAATTAAAGATTCAAATTCAATACTTAAATTCAAGAATCTCTCCATCAATCTTCGTAAAATCAAGAACCAAGGTATGTCAGGTGTTGATTTATGGATTCCTTTCAGTTCAATAATCCTTTTTCAAATTATAAAACATGATATTTATGTTGTGGGTTGTTGTAACCTTGTTTATCTTATTGTATGATTCCAAAGTTGGAATATTTATGTGTTTTTTTATGAAACAACGTTAGAATGCAAGTTTAAATCCATGAAATTGAGTTGTTTATGATGTGTAAGATTATGATTGCACCTATACCCTAAGTTGTCCATGTAAGGTGTTTGACAAAATGCCTAAGAGGATAGAAATTGTGTATTATAGCTCAATTGTGATTCAAATAATAAATGCATGCTTTACCCTTATAACTAAGAATGACTTCCATGATATTGTGTGCATTATGAGTATTTGATGGATTGTTCATGAGATTAGATTGATGAAAGTATGACATGCCTATATGAAATTCCATCCATGTACAACATTATGATAACCTTGTGCTTCATGAAATCCCCATCTTATTGTATTATGAATCGTTGATATTGGTCACGTGTTCAAGAAGTGTCAAGTCTTATTAGTTTCATTCTATCGATTCCTGGGGGTACTTGTACCCAAAAATTTAGCTGTGTGCCAAGAGCCAGTGTAGTTTTCATGATACTCTCAGTCAAGCCATGATCATTAGAATTCAGTCAGTTATATGATTCAAGAAAACTCAGTGATCTCAGTACTCTCGGTAATCTCAGTTACCTCAGTAATCTCAGTAATTTTAATCAGTTATTAGATCTCAGTAGTATTCTGTCAGTTAATGGAAATTTAGTGAACTATATTCAAATGAACTAAACAATACTATCAGTAATAGTTTAGTTTAGTTTAAATCAGTAATGTGCCTCTTTTGTTGGGAGTAGGATTCAGCACCGAATGAACCCAAGGATGGGGACTCACCTGTTAGCCAGTAGAGGGTGTGACCTTAGAAGCAATCCTTGCGTTCCAAAACTACGTAGCTAGCCTAGGTTGAGATGTACTCTACGAGTTTAGGGATTATACACCTCATCCGAGTTTTCCTACTATAAGAGCTCCTTATCAGAGAGGGTTACTCACAGCTTGTCTTTACTCGTGGCAGGGTACTAACACCCTTCCATATGGGGTTACAGGTTGGACCCCACTAGTTCAGTTTTAGAGCATGTCGGTTAGATGATTACCTCCCACAGTCTCAGTAATAGAACTCAGATGAGTTCTATAATTTCAGGACTGTCAGATACAGTCGGTCAACTCAGTACGAAACTCAACTAGTTCCATCAGAATAGGACTGTCATACACAGTCACTCAGTTAATAGTATATTAATTATAAGAAATTTATGTTACCAGTATATAGATTTCAGGACTATCAAATACAGTCAATCAGACCAGTTCTTTATAATTAGAACTGTTAAAAACAGTTATTTCTTTATCAGTAATAGGACATCAGTTCCTCAGTACTCAATAGACTTAGTCATTCAATATCCCAGTATTAGTACTCAGATATCAGTAAATCTATGTTATCAGAATTCATGGGTTATTGTTATCATGATCTCAGCTATAGTTATGTATTTATGCATGTATTCTAACATTTATGTTATTCAGTCAGTTAGTATTATTCATTCATATGAACCATTGTATTCAGCCTTCCTCACTTGCATAATAGTATATTCTATCGTACTAACGTATTTGCACTATGCTGTTTTATACATTAGATTCAGAAGAACGCACTCCATAGTATTAACAGCATTCCAGTTTCAGTAGTCAGAGTCAACAGTGAGTCCTTATTATCCGAGGATGTTATTATTTGATTAGTTTATTTTTTTTAGTACTTAGTTTATTTCAGCAAATAGAGTTAGTTGGGGAATTTTTCTTTTTATTCAGACATTTCAGTTTTAGAGGCTTTCAGACTACAACACGTTCAGATAGTTATTTTAGTTGTTTTGGTATTGTTATACCATATTTTCAGTTATGTATCAGTATTGAATCATATGGCCTTTTAGTTCATGTTTCTGCTATTACGATATTATTATAATTATTTAGTGCTCAGTTATAGATATCAGTCATGTTTTAGCTTGTGGTCCTTCGGAGTTATGAGCACCGTGTAGCGTTCCGAGTACCAGATTCGGGGTGTTACAATTTTCACCGCTATAACTTTTACTTTCTTATTCGTTTTACCCTTCACTTTTCCCTTCACTATCCTCAACATCGTCACTATTATGTGCACTAATTTCATCATATTCAGAAATACTAGTAAGGATTTTTATTCAGTTTCTGACTTGGATTCCTCAACTACAACTTTTTTCCTCTTTGACGTTTTGGAAACTTCTTTGGCTTTTTGCTTCGTACTGCTAGAAGCAATCGAAGCTAGCCTTTTAACTGCTCTATGAATTCTCACCATTTATGATCTACAACCAAAACCAAATTTGTAGTGGTCGATTTATCAACCACTAGTCTATTAATAAAAACAGAAAATATAGCAAAAATAAATCTATAGTGGTCGATCTATCGATCACTGGCTTATTAAGAATATTGAGAAAATGCCTCGGATCAAACATGCAAATCAAGTTACAACTTCTCCATATATTGGTAATTCAATTCACAACAACAAGAACACTATTAAAATGGGTCCAATTTAGTACAACAAATTCACTTAAATTTTGACTAATTCAATGATGAATAGTGCAATTTTCATTAAAATTAAAGAACCCCAACACAAAGAGAAAACAAAAAAATATTCTAAAATGGATCTAAACTGATTGGAGAAGAAGATTAAACTTACCTGAGCAAGAGAAGCTAAAAATTTTTGACTTGGGAAGCAAGAGTTGACCAAAACTTTCCTTTTTCTCAAAAAATATGAAGAAAAATCTAGAGAATAAGAGGATTTGAGGAGAGAGAAAAGCTTTAGAATTTATTAAATGATTTTATTAAATGTTTAAAATTAATAAATATAAAACGGGACCATATTGTATTTTTTATAAAGTTGTATTCTCCAAATTAAGTTTTCAAAGAGAGTTGGTAGAAATTCTCAACAGACATTTGTATTTGTTATGACAGATGACTGAGCTGTTGGAAATTTTTAAATAGATATCTGATTTAATTATCAAATAGACATTTCCATCTGTTGTGATAGATGACTAAGATATTGGAAATTTTCAAATAGATACTAAAATCTATTGTAACAGAAGACATATCTGATTTAATTATCAAATAGACATGTGCATCTGCTGTGACAGATGACTGAGCTGTTTAAAATTTTCAAACAGATATTATTATCTGTTGCAACAGATGACATATTTATTTGAAAATCTTTTTTTTTTTAATTTTAAATAAATCTTCTATCCGAAAGAAGAAAGATAGATAAAATAGTACTACTAAGGCGGTAAAAAGTATTTCTTGGATAACTCTAAAATCTCATCGTTGAGTAGTCTTATCTTGTCTTTTCAATTTCACCTGTCTTCCTCATGCCCCTCAAGTTATTAATGAATATTAATGAATATTTAAACTAATGTCTAGAATTATCTCTTCTTTAGCCCTAAATTAATTTATCTCTTTTTTTCCTTTCTCTCTTCTTTACGGTTGTCACAGTCGTCTTCTTTTCTCTCTCTTTTCTCCCCTCTTTCTCATAAGGATCCTTTGGATATAAATGGATCTATATCTTTCCTTGACTGAAATTATTTTTTTGATCCGTTTGCTTTTGATATTGCAGGTATGGTTCACTATTGCTCTTTTATTCCCGTCTTCTTCTTTGCAAGTTGTTTAAATTAGTTATTTACATATATTTTTTTATTTAATTACCCTTTACCCATATTATATTTATTTAAATAATTTAAAGGAAAGGTTATTGTTAAGTCTTGAATGAATAAATTGTTGTTTTTATCAAAATATATGAAAAAAATCATCTGCTGGGAGAAATTTAAAAGGATTATTGGCAGTATCATTTTTTTTTGTATGTATTGTATTTGTTTTTTTATTGTTGATGTTGTTATTGATGTTGTTAATGGGTTTGGTATTGTTGGAACTTGTGGTGTGGTGTTATTGATGGTATTGGAACAAATGATGTTGCTTTTTTTTGTTGATGTTGTTGTTGATAGTGTTGGAACAAATGATTTTGTTTCTTTGTTGTTGATGTTGTTATTGATGTCGCAACAGATGAAGCAACTGTTGAAACAAATCAAACCACTAGCAAGTCTGGTTTGATATATTCTAACAAACTCCACATCTGTTGTAACAGACTCCATATCTATTGTAACATGTCCACATCAGTTATAACATATTAATAATTTATTGAATGAATGGGAAGCCATTGCAATAGATGAGTAATCTGTTGCAACATATGGATAATGTTCTTTCTATTCTTCTCTTGTTTGACATAAATTTTTTCCTTTTCTTTGTAGATATAAGTAATTAAAAATTGATCAACTTTGTTCGACCAACACAAGAGGTTACAGTAAAGATTAGTTCGGAGGAATAAGCTATTTGCAGATGGAACCACTTCATATGTGGGAGGTATGTATTACTGATAATGTTATCATGAAAACACATAAAGTGTATATGAATTTTGTGAAGGTTATTTTTTATCGATTAGACATTGATCATTCAAACAAGATATCTGTAATTTTACAGTTAAGTTTGATTGGTCCAACTGATAAGACTGAGGGACCATGTATATGGTTCTGATACCCTGTTAAGATTTAATGTTAGCTGTTGCTCATGTTTATGTGTCAAGATTGTGAAACGATCAAGTTTTGGTGGCTTTGTGAAAAGATTCGATAGTGATTAGACTAACCTTTAGGGTGCATTGGACTTTAAGAGGGCCTTCAAATCCTCTCATTATTTCAACCAAGAACGAAAATCAATTTAGTTATTGCCCTAGCCTAAATTTATATGGTTGGGTTGCTCAGGGTGATGATTATATGCCAGAAGATGCGGCAGGAGAATACCTTCGAGGGAAAATGGGGGGTTGATAAAAGACTATATCATTCGAGAGATAATTGAAAAGGAAAAATAAGATAGAAGGGGTGGACATAGCGAATCTAGCCAATAAAACTGACTTAGGACATGAGAAATCTAAAATCAAGTGCAAATATGAAAGTGTATCCAGTAATGAAAAATTCATCTGTTGTCAATGTCAAAGAAAAATAGTGCAGATGGCCACTTTGCTAGGGAGTTGCAACTAGGTAGCATGGTTGGAATGATCACCTGTATAAAAAAGAGTATAACACCAAGAAAGCAGCTTTTCAAGCACTGAGGGTTGAAATGATGTACAGTAAGTCGAGAAAACTTATGCCAAGAGCAGCTGCAGTAAAAATAAGAAATCTAAGCGAAGGAGGCAATTTCAAAATTTTAAATTGCTTCCCATACCTTTTTTTGTGGTTTTGATTAGGTCCACTACCATTGATCTGATCGAAACCACAAGCAAGATTGAAAGGCAGATTGAGTATCATTACTTCCTTAGCAATATGCAATATGGATATAATATATTGTGTTTTCTTGACTTATCATGTTTTCAACATATCTTGGAGAAGATTAGATGCTTTTTGTAGTATATGAATCCTCATAATTTTCAAGCTTGCCTCCAGCTTGCTGATTCCGTATTCAAGCTTATCCTTGCCGTCGTTGAGGTTAATACAGAATTCTTGGTATTTGTGATCTTGTCAATGAGGAACACTTCTTTCAAAGTTATGGCATTGTAAAAGGCCTTCATAAGGCTTCTAGAACACTTTCTTCAGAAGGATTTAATGATACATGATTGGTCTCTATGTTTGATTTAGGTCAACGCGTTGATAAACATTTAAGAAATGGTCCTAACGGTTGAAACTTCTTCTAAAAAAAAGAAAATTATTTTAAAATAAATCTAACAGATGGCTAATTTGTTGCAAAATATATTCTTCAGTTTGATAATTTACAACATATTGACAATCTATTGCAACAAATGGATATATCTATTTGATTTTTCCAATAGATAAGTCATATGTTGCAATAGATTGATCATTTGTCGTAATAGATATCTATAATTATTTTATAATTTTAATAGATTTGTCATCTATTGCAGTAGGTTAGTCATCTACTTATTCAAAAAGTAACTAGTTTATTTAATTTATATATTCAAAAAGTTACCAGTTCATTTGAATATGTCCCTTATTACTCGTTCGAATTCAACTCACTTTATCTAACTAACTCATTCGAATTCAATCCTTTATAAATAGGTCCCTCCTTACCCATTTATTCTACTCCACTTCTAGATATGATCGATCCGGATTTTTACAAGGTGATTCATCTCAAGTACTTACGGGAACTTAAAAGGTAGATTCATGAACTCTGGAGGGAGTTGGGCGACTTCAGAGCAAGGCTGAGAAGGCCCTGCTGCTGCCGGATAACGATTGACTGGTTGACAATACTACTACTACTACTAATAATGATGATGATAATAATAATAATAATAATAATAATAGTAATAATAATTAGGTTATGTTTTTTCTTTTAGCATATGTATTTTCTTTTTTTATATCGGATCTACCCAAGGGTATGTTTTCTTATTGTATATATTTGTATATAATGGATTAAAAAATCTATATTTCGTCGACTATGAATTTTTAATTCTTATTTAATAGTTAATTTTTATTCTGTCTATTTCTTATTCTCAATATATCGATGGTTAGAGGTAGGGATTGAGCGTTTGTGGTAACGGATGAATCATATTTTGCAACAGATGGTAAATTTCCTACGACAGATGGATCATATGTTGCAACAGGTGGTTATTAATAAGAAAAGAGTTATTGTTATTGAGAGGGTGAAAAGTCATGATTTTTTGATTATTTAATATGAAAAATGATTCATAAATAAATAATAAGAAAATAAATGATAAACACAATTTATAACCATAAAAGAATCGTTATTTAATTTTAATAATTGATCGTGACTTTTCACCTTTTTTGTTTTTAAATCTATTTTTTAAATTATTTATTTAAATATAATAAAAAAGTCACAACATTGGATTAATTAAGGTATATGTTGATTGTAAAAAAAGGTGAACAGTCGTGACTTTTTGTCTAACACATTCAATGTTGCTAATGCATCAAATTCCCCATCTGTTGCAACTGATGAATCAGCTGTTAGAAGAAATCAAAAAAGCTCCTAAAGTAGATAGTCAATTTGTTACAACAGATGGTAAATGTATGGCCACAGATGGGCTATCTAATACAACAGATATACAATATGTTGCCACAACTCAATAAAAATGGTTATTATTTTATCAAAGAAATGGTTATTGAAAAGGTGTCTTTGAATTTTTAATTGAGAAAAAGGTTATTTAAATTTAATAACTAATTAATAATAATAATAAGACGAAAAGTAATGACTTATCACAATAATAAAAAACTCAACAGCTTAATTTAATTGAGTCATTTCTTTTCGCAAAAAACAACAAGGAAATAAATGATAAAAATAATTTAGAATAGTAAAAAAATGGTTATTTAATTTTAATTATTGATGTTAATATTAAATAGGCGACAAGTAGTGACTTTTCGCCATTTTTATTTTTTAATATGTTTTTTTAATTTATATAATAGAAAGGTCACCAAATTTGGATTAATGATATGGTGATTATTAAAAAAAGATAGATTATACATTGCAACAAATAGATTATCTGATGCAATAGGTTTTCGATTTGTTGCAGCAGATGATATCTGTTGTCGTAGATGGATTATCTGATGCAACAAATATAGAATTCATTGTCACAACTCAATAAAAATGGTTATTGCAAAGAACTAATTAATAATAATATGTTAAAAAGTCATGACTTATCACAATATTCAAAAAGTCAGTCAACAACTTGATTTAATTAGGTCATAACTTTTCACAGTAATCAAATATGTAATTAATAAATGGAGGTGAACACTCATGCCTTTTTTCCTAACTCATTCAAGTTCAATCCTCTATAAATAGGTCCTTCCTTACTCACTCGTTTATTCTACTATAGTTTATTTATTTCTTGCATCTTGTCTTTCATACTATACCTTCAACCACTTTCTCTTCCTTGACTCAGATAAGTTTTTTTCTTGCTTTGTGCGTAAAATACCCAATGTATAGTATACATTATATTACATTCGAATTCTTTTCTTTACTTTTGTTTTCACGTTTTTGTCTATTCATGTGTGTTCTATATATGACTGATCTAGTGTAGGATGTTGATTTTCTATAAGACGCCGTGCATGAACTTCGGAGGCAGGTTCATGACCTGCAGTGGGAGTTGGGAGCCGTGAGAGTAAGGATGCTCCGGGAGATCCGCAATCTGAGGAGGGCCCTGCTACTGCCGGTTGAAAATTGGATGGCTGGCAATAATAGTAAAAATAATAATGATGACAATAATAATAATAATTAGATTATTTTTTCTTTTAGACTATGTTTCTTTGACGTTTTAATTCTTATTTAATTTTTTTATTTAACGTTTTAATTCTTAGTTAATTTTCATTATGTCTTTCTTCTTCTCATCAAACATATCGACGATTAAGGAATAATTTGAATCTAGTAGCAATAGCAAGATTACTCATCTGTTGGATTTGTGGTGGGAGTTGTATTGAGTTATTTCAAATAGATTACTTAAATGTTGCAACAGATAAATATTTTGTTGCAACAGATAAAATATTCTGTTGCAACGGAAAACTAGTCTATTGTAACAGATAAGTAATATGATGCAACAGAGTTGCAACAGATAACTAGTCTGTTGCAACAATTTTGTTACAATAAATTACCCATCTGCTCGATTCATGTTGCGAGCACTATAGGAACATAAACATGAATCCAGTATATGAGTCTTATGTTGCAATAGAATATATATCTGTTGCAACAGATTGAGTGATTTACTTAAATTGCAAGCTCATATGTTGTACTCATAAACGGGTTTTATCCATTGTTGAAAAATAGCAGTAGCAGTGTCATCTAAAAATTATAATTTTAATTTCCAAAGTCACCTATGAAGTAATGACAAAGTGAAAAGTGATGTATGAAACAAAATTTCACCTAAAAATGGTCAAGTAGCAGGAGTAGCGGTAAAAACAGCAACAATCGTCAATGGGAAGAAGATGAAGATGATAATGAAGTAAAAGATGATGATAATAAAGCAGAAGATGACGAATAAATAACCTGCAACAATGAACAACAAAAACCACGAAGAGCGAGAAAAAACAATAGATGAGAAAAGAGAGACACAAGCCTTTTTCGCTCCGTTTCCCGTATATTAACAAACATTTGGATCAAATTATAAATTTAAAAACTTGTGGGTTATTTTCATATTTCTCCAATTTTATTAATCCATAATAAATTAATGGTCACCTCAACTCAATTATTAAGACTTGAGTCACCTACACCTCATTTTAAAACTCTTTCGCCATTTTTAGCTCAAAGACCCTATTCTGTGTTCGACAATCATATTGGAGACAATTAATCTTGATTTGCATTAAAAAGTTTTATTATGGAGATAAAATGCTCCTTACCAAAAGTGACCCTGTAATGCCCTTAGTCTGTACCCCAGACGCTACATAGTGCTCAAAATCCCAAGGGACCACAAGCTAACCTATGACTGGTACCTGTTGCAATAACTGAATAATAATACTATAATTATTTGGAAATTAGGAAGAAATATTCCATAAGGTTCAAATTTGAAATAAATATTGAGTATGGTACATCAATACAAAAACATAACATCTATCTATAAATACTCTAATTTGAAAAGCCTCTACTATCTGAACAAGGAGTTGATGGGACAAGTCCCAACTAACTCCGACAACAGAAATAAACTGAGTGTTGAAATACTGGAATAATAAATCTATCCTCGAACAATGAGGACTCACCATTAGTCTTCTGCTGATGGATCAAGCTGCTAAGTATGATCGAGAGCCCGTACGTTTGAACCTATGATCTAAGACATCATAGTGCAAAAGAAAGGTATGCGTCAGTACTTTGAATGTATTAGTATGCTAAGTGAGGTAGTTGAGATGCATAAGTTCGTATGCATGAACAATACTGACTGAATGACATGAATATAACTAAATAAGAGTACATGCATGAATACATAAACTGTAACTGAGATCATGATAACACTGGATACTGAGTTCCGAATTACTGATTTACTAATATCTAAGTTTACTGATACTTTATTACTGTTAACTGAGTGACTGTATCTAACTATTCTAATTCTTGTGGAACTACTCTGAGTTCTGTACTAGATTGAGTCATTGTGTCTGATAGTCCTGATTTATGTAGAAATAAACTGAGTTCTATTCTGAAGACTGAAACTAAGACTATGAGAGGTAATCATCTAACTGATATTCCTCTTTTCTGAATAGATTGGGGGTCCAACCTGCAATCCCAGTTAGAAGGGTCTCAGTGCCGTGCCACTAGTAAAGACAAGCTGAGTCACCCTCATCAGGCAGGTGCTCTAAATGAGAATGGTAGTACCCTCAATTGGCAAATAGGACACCTCATCAACCCTCAACCGGTAGGTTGATGTCTCAACCTACGCTGACTACATAGTTCTGGAACACAAGGACTGCTTCTAAGGATCACACCCTCTACTGGTAAGTGAGTCCCTATCCTTGGGTTCACTCAGTGCTGAATCCTACTCCCAACTGAACAGACACTAGACTGAATTCTAAACTATGCTAGGATGGACTGATCTATTACTAATTCATACTATCTGACTAAACTGAACTGAGTTCTCTGGATTTTGCTAATTGACAGAATACTACTGAATTCTGTTAACTGACTAAAATCTACTAGGTTCTGTACTAATTATTAAACTACTAATCATGATACGATGAGTCTATTCTATAGCTACTATAACTCTAGGTAAACAACTAGATTTTTGGGTATTAAATACCCCCATGAATCGATAGAATGAAAGTTAAATCATAGCATAAATTTAAAGGCATAAACATATGCACTTGATCATAACTCCTTCATAGATACATTCTATGTAAAACTTGCATGATATTACTCGCACATAGCTAACATGACATGACTTTGTTCCTTTTTCTTTGTTAACATGAGCAATTTATCTAACACTTGGGGAACATAATCCATGCATATGACACTAACCACATATAGGCACTATAATTCAAATACCCATTTACAATTTCAAGGTTTTAGCATGGATTCACATGGTTCTATACATATACCAAATAACTCCACATGAAACTTGTAACAAAACATGGATCAGAAACCCAATTAATCATTATAATCATGAATATGATCAAACCCAACTTGAAATTCATAAAAATAATACACTTGAGGTTTTAAAATAGATTCTTGAACTCCAAGGGTGAAACACCCCCTTGGATGAACACTTGACATACATTAACAATTATATTCTAAAAGGTTGATGGTTTTGTTCTTGAGCCTTGGGTTGAATTTAAAATCTTCTAGGGTTTGTTCTTGAGAGAAACTCATGAAGAATGAATAGTTTTTTCTCTTAGAAGGGTTTAATTTCATGTTTTGGGCTGATAGATATAGGAAAAAGACCCAAATACCCCTGAGGATGCAACTTTTTAATGACTGAAAACTGACCTAGTAATGCACAGACTGATGCGCCACATCGTTGGCATCGACTCGATAGCCAACTCGCCATGTCAAGTCCATGTTAGTTCATTGAAATTTACATTGGGAGCTGGAGAAAAATATTCATCAATGTGATGGGCGACACGGCACATCGAGATCGCATCGATCCACCTATTTGAGCTTTCAAATATGTTTCAAATGAAGTTCGAAAAATCCAAAACTTGTCTGGGAACACCCACTGGCATTCCTGACCATGATTAAACCTAAAAATCATTACTTTAAGGTCATGAGGTTCATGAAACAGAGTCACTAGCCTCTGAAGGCTTAAATAACACTAAGTCTAAATACTTAGCTAAAATTGTCTAAGTTTGGGACCCCTTAAGAAGCTTTAAAGGACTGATTTAATCTTAGGATTTTGCGGGGTCTTACAATATCTCCCCCTTAGGAACATTCATCCTTAAATAAGGCTGACTAAGCTGAGAATACTAATAGACTAGACATGCACAACTGTAACATGATTTCATGACTGACACTAATGATATTCTGAAATTTCGTACCGAGCATGCATATCTGATGCATGAGTACATGGTTGAACATAATTAATGAATGCATGACTGGAATTGATGACAAGCTGAGTTTCTCGTGCTGAACATGCATATCTGATGCATCAATACATAACTAGAAAAAATGCAATAGTAACTGATACCAAGTCCATAAAGGAAATTTGAGCATGGAATTTAGTAAGTTCAAGGTAAAACTGTTACCTTGGGTTGAGTCTAAGTTTGCAGAGAAGAGGTGAGGGTACTTGGTCTACATATATACCTCTGCTTCTTAAGTAGCTCACTCAACTGACTGGTTCTGCCAAGGAACTTTGACTAGAGGGATTTCTTTGTTCCTCAGTCTACGAATCTGATAATCAAGGATTTCGACTGGAATCTGTTCATAATCGAGGCTATTCTAAACATATATACCCTCTAAAGGTACTACCACTGTTGGGTCACCTATGCATTTCTTTAGCAAGGAGACATGAAACACTAGATGGACTGAAGCTAAATCTGAAGGCAACTCAAGCTCATAAGCTACCTTTCCAAAATGGCTGAGAATTTAGTAAGAACCGACATATTGGGGACTGAGCTTTCCCTTCTTTCCAAACCTCTTCACTCTTTTCATAAGAGAGATCTTCAAATACACATAGTCACCAATCTCAAACTCGAGATCCTTTCTCTGTATATCTGCCTATGATTTTTGTCGGCTTTGAGCTATCTTAAGCCTTTTCCTGATCAGCTGAACCTTCTCTAAGGTGTCAAACACCAAGTCAAGCCCTACTACTGCGGCCTCTCCCACTTCAAACCAACAAATGGGAGACCTACATCTTCTCCTATAGAGCACCTCAAACGGAGCCATCTAAATTCTTGAATAATAGCAATTGTTATATGTGAACTCAATCAAAGGTAAGTGGTCATCCCAACTACCTTTAAAGTCTATCGCACATGCTCGCAGCATATACTCTAGAGTTTGAATGGTCCTTTCTGCTTGACCATCTGTCTGAGGGTGTAAAGTTGTACTAAGCTGGACTTGGGTACCAAGACCCTTTTGGAAGGCTTTCCAGAAATGAGAGGTCAACTGCGAAACTCTGTGTAATCTGACCAACTGTCTGACATAGAGCTTGGGATAGTCCTCGGCTGAATAAGATGTATGAACTGGGAGAAATGAGCTGATTTGGTCATCCTATCTACAATGACCCAAACTAAATCGTGCTGATGACGAGTACTGCATAGCCCCACTAGGCTTTTGATGATTGATCTTAACCTACTGATATGTTGAGCACTTGGCTACAAACTCTACAATGTCTCTCTTTATCCCACTCAAATAGTAGATCTCCCACAAACCATGCTACATCTTAGTGGCTCCAGGATGAATAGAGTAACGCACACCATGCACTTCTGCAAGAAGCCACTATCTTAGGTCATCTATACCTGGCACACATAGCTGACCCTGACAACACAATACTCCATCTCCCCCTTGGGAGACAACCTTTATTTTCTGATCTCGAACTGATTCTTTCAACTTAACAAGGTTAGGATCCTTTTCCTACTTTTCTTTCACTTTGGATACTAGAGATGATTTTCAACTATTCTGTACCCATACACTACCTTCTGCTGAATCCACTAAGCGAACACCTAGTTTGGCAAGCTGATGAACTTCCTGAGCTAACTTCTTCTTACTATAATCCATATGAGCAATACTACCCATAGACATCCTACTAAGAGCATCAACCACTACATTGTCCTTGCCCGAATGATACAGAACACTCATGTCATAGTCCTTCCATAACTCTAACCAACTTTTCTGATGAAGGTTTAGGTATTTCTGAGAGAACACATACCATAAGCTCTTATGGTCAGTGAACACATCAACGTGCACACCATACAAGTAATGTGTCCAAATCTTTAAGGCAAATACTACTGCTGCTAACTCAAGATTATGAGGAGAATAGTTCTTTTCATAGGGTTTGAGCTATCTAGAGACGTAGTCTATGACCTTACCTCTCTGCATCAAAACACACTCAAAACCAACACTGGAAGCATCACAATATACCACAAATCCATCTGAACAATCTAGTAGAGTCAAAAATGGGGTTGTAGTAAGTCAAGTCTTTAACTCCTGAAAACTCTTCTCAGAAGAATCTAACCATGAGAATTTGACCTTTTTATGAGTAAATATGGACATAGGGGATGCAACAGATGAAAATTTCTCAAAAAACCATCTATAATAGCCAGCCAAACCCAAGAAACTCTGGATATCTGATGGAGAGATGGGTCTAGGATAATTTCTCACTTCTTTAGTCTTTTGGGGATCAACTCTAATGTCATCATCAGAAACTATATAGCTGAGAAAGGCTACTGGCGTTAGCTAAAATTTGCACTTATTGAATTTGGCGAATAGTTGATAGTTTCTTAGAGTTTGCAATACTATTCTGAGATGGTCTGCATGATCATGCTCACTGCTAGAGTAGACAAGGGTGTCATCTATGAAGACTATGACAAACATGTCCAAGTACTGGTTGAACACATGGTTCATCAAGTCCATGAAAGCTGCTGAAGCACTGGTAAGGCCAAATGACATAACTAGGAATTTAAAGTGACCATACCGAGTTCTAAAAGCTATTTTGGAAATATTACATTCTCTGACTCTGAGTTGATGATATCCCTATCTAAGGTCTATCTTAGACAAGCAACTGGCACCCTGAAGTTGGTCAAATAAGTCATCGCTTCTGGAAAGTGGATACTTGTTCTTGATCGTGACTTTATTTAGCTGACGGTAGTCTATACACATTCTGAGAGAACCATCTTTCTTACATACGATAGTACTGATGCACCCTATGGGGACATACTAGGTCTGATGAATCCCTTATCTAGGATATCTTTCAAATGTTCTTTTAATTCCTTAAGTTTTACTAGAGCCATTCTATATGGTGGAATAGATATGGACTGAGTATCTAGAAGAAGGTCTATTTCAAAGTTGATTTCCTTTTTAAGCGAAACTCTGAGATGATCTTTGGGAAACACATCTGGGAATTCATATGCTACTGATACTGACTCAAGAGTATGGGTTTCATAGCTAGAGTCCTGGACTCGAATGAGATTGTAGACACATCCCTTAGAATCATTTTCCTTGCCCTCAGGTTGGAAATAAGCTGAACCCTAAGGGCTGAACTACTACCCCTCCATTCTAGGATAGGCTCATTCAAAAATTGAAATAGGACAATTCTATTTTTGTATTTAAACTGAGGCATAGCAGGAATAAAGCCAATCCATGTCGAGAATGACATCAAAATTGGTCATCTCTAATTCAACTATTTGTTGAAGTGACTTTCTAAGATACCATAACCGGACAGTTCCTGTATACCCATAGAGCTATGATGGATTTACCCACTGGGGTAGAGACTGAGAAAGGCTCTGCTAGAATCTCGGGACTGACTCCAAAGTCCACAGTTATATATGGAGTTACAAAGAATAAAGAAGCTCCTAGATCTAGCAGAGCATAAACATGAAAATGATAAACTTGTAATGTACCAATGACCACATAAGGAGAAATTTCCTGATCCTGTATGGACTGAAGGGTATAGAGTCTATTTGGGCATTGCCCACTGGTAGCACTGGAAGCGGCACCCTGCTGATTCGGGCAAATGAGTTGAGCTAAGGGATTATTATACTGACCTGGGAACCAGACTAGGTACAATCTCTAACTATGTGACCTGTCTTTCCATACCCAAAAAACACATCACTGCCAGCTATGCAAATACCTTGGTGGTTTCTGCCATATTTCTGACAAAAGGGATTGGTTCGGGCGCTGCTGACACTACCCTGAGGCTTAGGTCCTGGCGCCCTACATCTGTTTTCGTCTCTAAATTTTATCACTAGAACACTGGTTAAGGATGGAGCTAGAATTGAGGATTTCGGGTGAAACTGAGAACAATTCCCACCCTCTGACTTAGGCTGAGCGAAGTTGAAACTACCTGTTCTCACTCTTTAGTTCTCCTTCTCCTTCTCCCTATTCTTATCCTCCTCAATCTGCTGAGCGTAGACCATGAGCCTGTATATGTCCATCTCCTTAACCAGCATTGCTGTTCTACACTCTTTAACCATACTGCTAGAAACCCCAGACACAAACTTACTTATCCTGGATCTGCTATCAGCTACTACATGAGGAGCATATCTATCTAATTGAGTAAACTTGAGAGAATAATCTTTCACTGTCATGTTTCCCTGCTTTAGATTAATAAATTCTAGAACCTTTGATTCCCTTAACTCCAATGGGAAGAACCTATACAAAAAAGCAGAGGCAAACTCCTCCCACTCTATGGGCCCTGTTTCTTCGGCACTCTCTGCTTTCCATTATTTGAACCATGAGTGAGCCATATCCTACAACTGATATGCGCCTAAATCAGCACTCTCAATAGTAGTCACCCTCATAATATTTATAATTTTTTACACCTGATCAAGAAATTCATGAGGGTGCTCATCTGACTTAGACATAATAAAAAATGGAAGGTTCATTCGGGAAAGGTTGCAAATCCTGGATCCATTAGTATTGGCCATTGGGTTGGCCAGAATGATAGTTCGGCATTCATTCTGGGCTGCCATAGAATGAGCTAGGGTTGTGAAAGCTACTCTGAATTTAGCACGTGAGACATGCTCATCCAGGGGATCTGGATGGACGAGATGAGGTGCTGACTAGTCCCCTATTCCTCTTTCCTTAGTCCTCTTTTAATCCATATTCTGTAAATGGAAGAGAAACTTGGATTAAACAGAGTTTAACTTGAGCTTGTGCTCACCTGCACGACATGATTACAGAAAGAGGGGAAACTTTTCCTAAAACATCTAATAGCCTCCTGTCCATAAGTGTGGCCAGCTACACACCCATGCACAAGACTCTACTAGGTGTGAATTTTAAACTTTCTAGGACTCTGTTGAAATCTTTATCGGGTGAAATATTTGAAATCCGTGTTAAAATCAAGAATCAAAGATGTTTTCTAGGTTAAATTGATGAAAAATTAGTAATTATAGGATTAAAACATTATTCAAGTGAATAGGAGTGAAATTTGAGTTTAAAATCAAGCCCTAAGAGTTTGGGGGATTTGAGAAATTAATAAATGATTAGAGTAAGAAAGGATGAAATATCACCTTAAATCCGTCATAGAATCAAGAAAAAAATGTTAATCTAGCTTCTCAAGCTCCCACAAGCTTCACTTTTGAGCTCTTATACTATTTTAGGGTGCAAGAATGGCAAAATGGTCAAAACAAAGGGGTATTTATGTTGCACCAGCAATCTGACAAAGCCAATTTTTTTAGTCCAACCCGAACTTTGATGGGGTGTCCAGAATTCGTTCGGAGTCTGATAAACACAATTGAACTATACAATCATACTAAATTCGATACTCCAGACTCAATGACGGTGTTAGAATTTCGAAAAAATATCACTTTCAAAAAGTTGACCCCGGAAATCCGAAATTACAATTTGAAAAACTGAGGATCAAAATGAGATTTAAAAGTTGGAAAATCACCAAACATATTACCATAAAAGCAACATCCCAGACACGTTGGCAATGTTGAATTTTCCATCCGAGGTCGTTTCGACCAAATGTTAGTCTTACACTCATAGTTTTAAGTTTTTAGCTTTTCGACCAACAAGTCAAAATGAGCTCGGGTGCATCGATACCTAAACCAAAGGTTCACTTAGCCTAAAATCGATATATTAGAGCTTCTAGAGTAGTCCACTCAGCCATCTATCACATGACTTAAAAGATAACCACACACGCCCATTATAAGGCTCTCAAAGGCTCCAAAAATCACAATATCCCTCAAATGGTATAAAAATACATCAAAAACTATGCCAATCACCTCCACACCCCAAAAATACAACAATGCAACTATGGAGAGAGATAAAACAGTTAAATCATAAAAAACCTCAAATTTTACATATTTTATCAATTTTTCAGGTCATTACACCATATTTTTTTCACAAGCCATGAATGGACAAACTCCATATTTTTGTATGATGCCATCAGAGAACAGTTGGAATCCATGATAAAGGATAGTCTGCAATCTCGTTGAATTACCCAAAAGAAGTCTCTACTATAGAATTCGGATGGATTTATAAAATAAAAAACAGACTCATATGGTAATAATGAATGATATCAAGCTAGACTCATAGCTAAGAGTATCACAATCTAAAAATAAAAATCAAGGTCATGGAGGAACTTATCATAAGCCAACCTTAATAAGTAAGCTAATCACCCAAAAAGAAAAAAAAGTGTGAGGTAATAAAGGAAATAAGACAAACGAGACTCCTAGAACGAAGTCAAGTCATAGAAACATTATAAGTAACAAAAAGCTGAAGGAATGTCATAAACTCTCCAAGACTAGTGTCACAAATGTAAGAGCATTTAAGTACAACATCTATAATTAAAATACAAAATGGACCGCTGATCCAAAATAAAGACAAGTATAGGATGAGATCTAGAATCTGCCTCAAACACTAGAGCATTTAAATATCTCAAATCTGATCAACGTCGTCAGAAATTCAACTCTCATGGTAGTACTCGAACTGGGATCTACACCAAAAGGATAAGCAGGGGTGAGTACCATCCACTTGTACTCAGTAGGTATCATAGGCCAACTAAGCACAGTAAAAAATAAAATAAATAAAATATACTATCAGCACGCGACCTGCAAGAAGATGAATTTTCAAACGATAGCTCACACTGTCTCCACTAATAGTTCTATAATGTACATATAAACATTAAAAAGGACATGCATCATGTAGAATATAATTGCACGTCAAGTAATACGTAAAAATAACTCATGATATGCAAATGCAATGCAATAAAATGAATGATAAAGTGAATAGTTAAAATTCATCACATGACTTTTTGTATACATCCATCATGCCTCAATGCTCCCAAAATAAGACCCATGGGGGTTTACAACCCGTATACTATCTCAAATTTCAACCAATCTCAATCTCATAACTCAATCTACCTGATCAGCACATCCCTCAAATCTAGGCATTCCTAAAAATGTATTATTTTCTTTCAAAAATTAATGTTCGTCAATGATATTGATATCCATGGTGTGTGCATATGTAATGAGTATATAATTTTCATAATCAAATCAGTATGAAAATAACAAATCCATACAATACATGTATAAGTCAGGCTAGAAATCAACTCAGTAATGTCAACATTTCATGATATCAGTTTTAATTTGGCATCATTGAAATACATATGCATGTATGGCATTATTAATATTATATCAAGGCATAAATCAAAAATTTCAATCATAATAAAGGCAAAAAATGCTCAATAAAGCCTATAATATCTATTTAATCCCCTGCAAGAATATCACATTAACGATAAAGGCCATTAATGCACAAATAAGACTAATGATGTCATAGGCAACACACAAAATATAATATCACAAGTCAATAACAACATATTATAAGCCCTCGCTCGGGCATCACGCAATATATAATAGCTCAAAAATATGTTCCATATTTAGTTTTCTCAACCCATAACATGTTTTACTTATTCATTAACTACTCAACCTAGTCTGAAGAAAGTTAAGCCATAACCTACCTTGAAGTATCAAAATTCAAGCAAAAAGTCCTTCAATACAAAGACTTTTCCTTTCGAACAGCCTCGAAATCATCTACAACAATCAAATATAGCATCTACACATTAAAAAAAGCTAATAATACTCATATTATCCATATTAAAGTTTGGTTTAAAATGAGTTCAAAAAACGAACCCAAATATGAAAGGGGTAAAAATGAAATTTTCTTTTAAAAATATATTTTCCAATGTTAAAGGAATATATCATTGAAAACTGAAATAAACATTAGATAAAATTGAGGTTTAGATTGAAGAAAATCATTTTTACACTTTATCAGATAAACCCAAAAAAATCATTTCAAAATCAAGGTGAAAAGGTGTGTTTAAAGACATAATCAATAGGAATCAATGAAAATAAGAGTTTGGAGCTTACCCAAGTTCAAATGGTGAAGGAAACACTTAAAAATGCTAAAATTTGCTGCTTTGAGGTTTAAAAATGGTAGAATTTGCAAAAATGAAGCATTTATATTGTTATGTGAATAGTACCTCTTGAACCGTGGCCAACCCTTTAGGTTTGTGAGGATCAATTTAACCAACCAATTAGGTTGGCCTTCGCATTCGAGGATAGGTTTTAGCATTTCCAAATAGTAATAAATTGGACCTTTACATTTGTGATGGAGGGAACAACCCAATCCGGACTAGCTTACCTTTCGTGAACGTGGCCACACACCTCGTGTTTGAGATAAAGGATCATTTTCTTCTCCACGTTCATAGATAAAGGCCCATGTTTGTGAAAAGGTTTGTTGCATTAGATATTAACTATGCACCAGATGACTTTAAAGCCAAAAATGTCTCTGAACGGGGCCATGCGATTCACTCGGGATCCCATAGAAATAAATCATATATGTTCCTAGGCTATTTTCAACATTCAGACCCAAATGCAATATGAAATTTTTAAAAATAGGTCATTTTAAGTGCCGTCGAGATCTAACTTAGAAAAATTTTACTAGTTTTTCAAATGGTGGATCAAAATACAAACTAAAAATTCTAAATCTGAACCAACCCCGTTACAAACTGAAATTTAATATTTTGAATATAATGGAATTGTCCAAATTAATATCCAGCATTTAAAACATCAAATATTCATCGAAGTCAACTATAGGACTTTTAAAGCCCCTAAAATCTTTGAACTCTTCTGAATGCATCGACAAATATGCCAACCATCTCCCCATTCCACCATCAACATATAGAAATTACAGAAAGGAAAAATGATGAAATCATATTTCAAGAAAAATTTTACTAATTAGGTTATTACAAAGGGTTTCACTCAAAATAAAGATAATGATTATTATGAAATCTTCTTCTATATCAAATGTAACACCCCGAGTCTACACTCCAAACGTCACACAGTGCTCATAATCTCAAAAGACCACAAGCTAACCCATGACTGGTACCTGCTGCAATTATTGAATAAGATAACTTTGTAATAAATACAGAAATTAGGTTGAATTTACCATAAGGTTCATAACTGAAATCAGACACTGAATACTGATAAATTAATACTTAAAACTGAACAACTATCTGAAATAATATAGTCTGAAGAGCCTCTAACAGAACTATCTGAATATGGAGTTTATGGGATAAGAGCCCAACTAACTTCGACTACTAAAGTACTAATAATTGAAATAGTTCTCTACCCTCAAACTGCGAGAACTCATCACTACTAAATCTGCTACTAATAATCTGGGTTGTTAGGTATGGTCAGGAGCCCGTGCATCTGAACCTATGATATAACACATCATAGCTAAAAAAAGGCATGCATCAGTACTTTAAATATACTGGAATGCTAGATAAGGTAAGGCTGAATGCATGCGTTCATGTGCATGAACAATATCTGACTGAATGATATGAGTATAACTAAATGAGAGTACATGTATATCTGAAGCTACTGTAAATACTGATTATTCAATGCAATGCACATAACTACGTACAATGTAACTGAGATCACATTAATACTGGATTATGAGTTTTGAAAACTGAATGACTGATATCTGAGTTTATTGATTCTATATAACTATTAACTAAGTGATTATTTCTGACAGTCCTAATTCTGTGGAACTGAACTGAGTTTCGTGCTGAGTTGGGTGACTATGTCTGATAGTCCTAATTTTGAGACTAAACTGAGGTCTTATACTGAGTCTGAAACTAAAACTGAAATTGTGGGAGTGTTCATCTAACCAATATACCCCGATTCAAAATTGAGTTGGGGTCCAACCTGTGACCTCAGTTGGAAGGGTGTTAGAACCTTGCGAAGGGATACTAACAATGGCTGTAAGTTAACCCTCTCTGACAAGAAGCCTTTTCGTCAACCCTCTCTAGCAGGAAAACCATGTGAGATTTATCAACGCTAAACTGGTAGGAAAACATCTCAACCTATGGTGGCTACGTAGTTCTATTATGCATGGATTGCTACTAAATGTCAAAACCTTTACTAATAGGAATGCCCCCATCCCTGGGTTCACTCGGTGTTAATTCCTACTCCCAACTGAATAGTCACTGAACTGATTTCTAGACTATACTATGCTTGATTGAACTATTACTGATAGTGTTGTCTATCTGAACTGGACTGAGTTCACTGAATTCTACTAACTGAATGAATACACTAAATTCTATTAACTGGCAGAATATACTGAGTTCTATTATCTGACTGAGTACTACAGAATGTGATATCACCAAGACTATTCTAGATCTACTATAAATCTAGGGAAACAGCTAGATTGTCAGTTATCAGATACCCCCAGGACTCGATAGCATAAATAGTAACAACATAGCACAATCTTAAAAATGTGATAGCTAGTCACTTTATCATAATTCATCCATTTAGGCATATCATCAAACACTTTCATGGTATAAACTTGTATACATATCAACATGTGATGATTTCACTATTCAATTAACATGAACATTCAATTAAACACTTAGAGGGAATAGTTTATGCACATATTACTAATCAATATGCAAACATCATGATCATAATTCCAAACTCACATATTCAAGGGTTTTTAATATGAAACCATATGACAACACACATATGCTATTTATTTCTCTTGAAACTTGTAATTAATCATGGATTATAAACCCAACTAATCATAATCATGAAGACAATTAAATACTACATGAAATTCATGAAGGAAATCAACTTGTAATTTAAAAAGGGTTCTTGCACTCCAAAGGTGGAAGAAAACCCTTGGATGAACACCTAACATACCTTGATAAGTAAATTCATGAAAATTGATGGTGTTTTCTTAAAGCTTGAATTTGAAATTGAATTCCTCTAGGGTTTGTTCTTGAGACACTTTGAGGAGGAATAAGGGATTTTGCCTTTAGAAAGGCTTAATATCGTGTTTTGGGGGCTGATATAAGGTAGGAAAAGACCCAATTACCCCTCTGGACGCAGAATTAAAAGAGCAGAAATCATGACCAGTGATGCACAGTCCAACACGCTTCATCAATAGCATCAACATGATGACCTACGCGCCGCATTGAGTTTGCATTGGTTCACTAGAATTGCACTAAAAGCTGGGAAAAAATTATCCGTCGATGCGATGGGCGACACGATGTGTCGATATCGCGTCAACCCACTATTTTGGTCACCTGAATATGATTCAAATGAGGTTCAAAAATTTCAAAATCACCTAAAGGGACCTACTAACATACCTGATCATAATTCAATCCAAGGATTGACATTTTAAGGTCATAAGGTTCATAAAATAAGATCGCCAAATTATGAAGGCTAAAATAAATTCTAAGTATAAATACATCACCAAAATTTCTAAGTCTGAGACCTCTTTTTAAGCTTTAACAGACTGAGTTAAGCTTAGGATTTTGCTGGGTCTTACAATATCTCCCCGTTAGGAACATTCATCCTCAAATGACACTGACTAAGCTGAGAATACTGATAGGCTGAATTTATAAGATGAACATGCATAACTAAAGCATGATATCATGACTGAATCTACTGATATAGTGAACTATCATACTGACATGCATAACTGAAACATTACTGAGTTCTGAAGACTTAACACATGACTGAGTTGTTTCATAAAGGTATGCATGATATGAGAATGCTATGTAACTGAACCGATAGAGAGTTGTAAAGGTAATCTAGCATGGAACTAAATAAATTCAAGAAAAACTATTACCTTGAGCTGAGCTTGAGTTTGCATAGAAGAGGTGAGGATACTTGGTCTGCATATCTATTTCTTCTTCCCAAGTATCTCACTTAATGGACTGATTTCGCTAAAGAACTTTGACTAGAGGAACCTTTTTGCTCCTTAGTCTGCGAACCTAAAAATCAAAAATTTTGAATGGGATTTCCTCATAAGAGAGGTTGTTCTGGACATCAATTCCCTCAATTAAGACTACAACTGTTGGGTCAGGTATGCACTTCTTTAGCAAGGAGACATGAAAGACTGGATGCACTGAAGCTATGTCTGAAGGCATCTCAAGCTCGTAAGCTACTTTTCCAAATAGGCTGAGAATTCAATAAGGACCAACACATCGAGGAATAAGTTTCCCCTTCTTGCCAAATCTCTTCACTCTCTTCATAGGAGAGATTTTCAAATACCCAAAGTCACCAATCTCAAACTCGAGATCCTTTGTTTGCACATCGGCATACGATTTCTATCGGGTATGAGCTGTTTTGAGCCATTCCTTGATCAACTGAACTTTTTCTAAGCAACTAAATACCAAGTCAGGCCCTACTACTATGGCCTCACCCACTTCAAACAAACCAATGGGGGATCTTTATCTCCTCCAATAGAGCTCCTTAAATGAAGCCATCTAAATACTGGAATGGTAACTGTTATTATATGCAAACTCAATCAAAGGCAAGTGGTAATCCTAACTACCATTAAAGTCAATGGCGCACGCTTTTAACATATCTTTCAAAGTCTGAATGGTCCTTTCTTCTTGACCATTTGGCTGAGGGTGGAAGGCTGTACTAAGGTAAACTTGGGTACCAAGACCCTTTAGGAAGGCTTTCCATAAATGAGAGGTGAACTGTATACCTTTATCTAAAATGATGGAAAATGGAACTCCATGCAATCTACCAAGTCTCTAACATAGAGATTAGCATAATCCTCAGCTGAATAAAAGGTATGAACTGGTAAGAAATGAGTTGATTTTGTCATCCGGTCTACTATGACCCAAATGGAATCATATTGGCGGCGAGTACGGGGAAAACCTATCACAAAATCCATGTTCAGTTCCTCCCACTTCCATGTGGGAATACTGAACTCTTGCATAGACCCACTAGGCTTCTAATGCTCAATCTTGAACTGCTGATATGTAGAGAACTTAGCCACAAATTCTGCAATATCTCTCTTCATCCCACTCTACCAATAGACCTCCTGCAAATCACATTACATCTTATGGGCCCCTAGTTGAATCAAGGAACGTGCTCCATGTATCTCTACAAGAAACCTTTGTCTCATGCCATCCACACAAGGCACACATAGTCTACCCTGGCAGCATAACACACCATCTCCTCCTTGGGAGAAAACCTCTACTTTTTTATTTCTGACTGACTATTTTAGTTTAGCCAAACTGGGGTCTGTGTTCTACTTTTCTTTTACCTCAGAAACCAAAGAGGATTTCAAACTATTTTGCACCTATACACTACCTTCTTCTAAATCGACTAAGCTAGTATCTAGACAGGCAAGCTGATGAACTTCCAAAACTAACTTCTTCTTACCATCCTTCACGTGAGCAACACTACCCATAGATATCCTACTAAGAGCATTAGCCATTACATTGGCCTTGCCCGAATGATAAAGAATACTCATGTCATAGTCTTTCAATAAATCTAACCACCTTCTCTGATGTAGGTTCAGGTCTTTCTGAGAAAACACATACTGTAGGCTTTTGTAGTCTATGAACATGTCAACGTGTACCCCATACAAATAAAGCTTCAAAATTTTTAAGGAAAACATGACAGGTACTAACTTAAGATCATTAGTGGGGTAATTTTTTTCATGGGGCTTAAGTTATCTAGAGGGAGAGGCTATGACCTTACCTCTCTGCATCAAAACACACCCCAAACCAACTCTGAAAGCATCACAATACAGAACAAATCTAACTGAACCATTTGGTAAAGTCAAAACTAGGGTTGTAGTGAGTCGAGTGTTAGAAACTCTTCTTACAAGAATCTGACCACTGAAACTTGAATTTCTTCTGATTCAATCTAGACATGGGGGATGCAATAGACGAAAAACCTTCAATAAACCGTTGGTAATAGCTAGCCAAACTGAAAAAACTCTTGATATCTAATAAAGAGATGGGTCTGGGCTTGTTTCTCACTACTTCAGTCTTTTAAGGATCAACTCTAATGGCATCACCAAAATCTACATGACCAAGGAAAGATACTGACCTTAGCCAAACTTTGCACTTACTAAATTCGACAAATAACTGATGGGCTTGGAGAGTTTGTAATAATATTTTGAGATGGTCTGCATGATCATGTACACTGCGAGAGTAGACAATAATGTCATTAATGAAAACTATGACGAACATGTCCAAGTACTGCTTGAACACGCGGTTCATCAAGTCCATGAAGGCTGCGGGAGAATTGGTAAGAACAAATGACATGAATAGGAATTTGAAGTGACCATACCAAGTTCTGAAAGCTATTTTTAGGATGTCACATTCTCTGACTTTAAGCTAGTGATAGCCTGATCTAAGGTCTATCTTAAAAAAGTGGAACCCTAAAGTTGGTCAAACAAATCATCAATTCTGGGAAGTGGATACTTGTTCTTGACTGTGAGTTTATTTAGCTGACGGTAGTCTATACACATTCCTGGAGAATCATTTTTCTTACGTATGAATAAAACTTGTGCACCCCAAGGGGATATGTTGGGTTTGATGAATCCCTTATCTAGGAGATCCTTCAATTATTTCTTTAACTCTGAGAGATTTACTGGGTCTATTCTGTATGACGGGATAGAGATAGGCTGAATATCGGGAAGAACGTCTATTCTAAAGTCAATTTCCTGCTCGGGAGGGACTCTAGGAAGATCAATGGAAAATACATCTGGGAATTCACATACTACTAGATCTGACTCAAGATTAGGGGTCTTTAAACTAGAGTTTTTAACTCAAACACACTCTTTAGATATCATTTTTCTTGCCCTTAGGTAGGAAAAAAGCTGACCTCTAAGTGCCAAAGTACTACCCCTCCACTCTAGGACAAGTTCATTTGGAAATTGAAAATGGACAACTCTGTTTCTATAGTCAACTGAAGCATAGCATGAATGAAGCCACTCCATGCCGAGAATGACATCAAAATTGATCATCTCTAATTCTTCTAAGTCTGCTGAAGTGACTTTCTGAGATACCATAACCGGACAGTTCTTGTATACCTGCTGGGCTATGATTGATTTAACCATTAGGATAGAGACTGATAAGGACTCTGCTAGTATTTTAGGACTGACTCCAAATTCAATCTCTATATAAGGAGTTACAAAGACAAAGAATCTCCTGGATTTAGCAAAGCATAAACGTGCAAATGATAAACTTGTAACGTACCAGTGACCACATCAGGAAAACTTTCCTGATCCTGTTAGGACTGAAGTGCATAAATCCTATTTGGGAATTGCCCACTGGTGGCCTTAGAAGTGGCACCCTGCTGATTCGGGTGACCAGATTGAACTGAAAGACGATTACACTAACTCTGTGAACCCACCTGAGGACACTCTCTGACCCTGTGGTCAGGCTTGCTATATCTGAAACATACATCACTGTCAGCTCTACAGATACCTTAGTGGTTTCTACCACACTTCTAGCAAAGGGGATTTGTTTCGGCACTTATATACTACCCTAAGGTTTAAGGCTGGTGCCCTATCTTTATTGCCCTCTCTGAATTTCGGCACTGGAGCACTAGCTAAGGACGTAGATAGAACTAAAGATTTCGGGCAGAACTGAGAACAATTTCCACCCTCTGACTTATGCTAAGTAAAGTTGAAGCTACTTATTCTAGATCTCTTATTTTCCCCTTGTCTCCTTATTCTTAGCCTCCTTTATCTATTGAGGATGGACCATGAGCCTGTATATGTCTATATCCTTAATCAGTATTATGGTCCTACACTCTTTGACCAAACTATTAGACATCCCAGACACAAACTTACTCATCTTAAATCTGCTATCAGCTACCACATGAAGGGCATATCTGGTTAACTAAGTAAACATAAGAGAATAATCTTTCACTATCATGTTACCATACTTCAGATTAATGAACTCCAAAACCTTCGCTTCCCTCAACTCGAGTGGGAAGAACCTACCCAGAAAAATAGTGGAAAACTCCTTCCATTCTATGGGCCCTACATTTGTGGCCCTCTCTGCCTTCCACTGCTTGAACCATTAGTAATCCATATTCTGTAAATGATATGAATCCAAATCAACACTCTCACTAGTAGTTACCCCCATAATATCTATGACTTTCTGCACTTGATCAAGGAATTCTTCTGGGTTCTTATCTGACTTAGACTCGGTAAAGGCTGGAGGGTTCATTTGGGTAAATTCCTAAATTCTAGCTGTAGCAATATTGCCCACTGGGTTTGATTGAACGACAGTTGTTCATTTATTTTGGGCTACCATAGAATGAGCTAGAGCGGTAAAAGTTGCTCTTAATTTTGCATGGGAGACATGCTCATTCAAGGGATCTTCCTGATTGGGCGGAGGCGCTGGCTGGTTTTCTATTCTCATTCTGTTGTTCCTTTTGGGAGGCATATTCTCTAAATGGAAGAGAAAATAATTAGACTAGAGTTTAACCTGAGCTCATGTTCACTCGCACGATATGAATACTAAAATTTCTTTAAATGCCTCATAGCCTCTTGTTCATGAGTGTGGCGCGCTACACACCCATGCATAAGACCATACTTGATATGGCTTTTAGACTTTCTAGGACTCTGTTGAACCTTAGAATCTAATACCAAGTTTGTAACACCTTAATTCTACACTCCGAATGTTACACGGTGCTCATAATCTCGAAGGGCCACAAGCTAACCCATGACTGGTACTTGCTGTAATTTCTAAATAAGATAACTATATAATAAATGCAGAAATTAGGATGAATTTTTCATAAGGTTCATAGCTAAAATCAAACACTGAATACAGATAAATAAATATTGAAAATTGAACAACTGTCTAAAATAATCTAGTCTGAAGAGCCTCTAACTAAACTATCTATTAATGGAGTTGATAGGACCAACCGCCAACTAAATCCAACTACTAAAGTACTGATAACTAAAATAGTACTCTGTCTTTGAACTATGAGGACTCACCTCTAAATTTGTTGCTAATAATCTGGGCTGCTAGGTACGGTCAGGAGCCTGTGCATTTGAACCTATAATATAAGACATCATAGTGCAAAAGAAGGGTATGCGTCAGTACTTTAAATATACTGGTATGCTAGATAAGGTAAGGCTGAATGCATAAGTTCATATGCATGAACAATATCTGACTGAATGATTTAAGTATAGCTGAATAAGAGTACATATATATCTGAAGCTGCTATAAATACTGATTATTCAATGCTATGCACATAACTATGTATACTATAACTGAGATCAAATTAACACTGGATAATGAGTTTTAAAAGTAAATGATTGATATCTGAGTTTACTGATACTGTATTACTATTAACTGAGTGACTATTTCTAACAGTCCTAATTCTGTGGATCCAAACAGAGTTCCATGCAGAGCTGGGTGACTATATCTGACAGTCTTGATTTTAAGACAGAAACTGAAAATGAAATTGTGGGAATGTTCATCCAACCGACATACCCCGATTCAGAACTGAGTTGAGGTCTAAGCTGTGACCTAGTTGGAAGGGTGTTAGCACCTTGCCAAGGGATACTAAAAATGTTTATGAGTTAACCCTCTCTGACAGGAAGCCTTTTCATCAACCCTTGCTACCAGGAAAACTCGTACGAGATGTATCAAGCCTAAACTAGCAGAAAGACATCTCAACCTACGATGGCTACGTAGTTCTTTAATGTAGGGCTTGCTACTAACTGTCAAACCCTTTACTGACAGGAATGCCCCCATCCCTGGGTTCACTCGGTGTTGATTCCTACTCCCAACTGAATAGACATTGAATTGATTTCTAGACTGTACTAGGCTTGACTAAACTATTACTGATCGTGCTGTCTATCTAAGCTAGACTGAGTTCACTGAGTTCTGATAACTAACTGAATACACTGAGTTCTGTTAGTTAGCTGAATATACTAAGTTCTATTATTTGACTGAGTACTAGTGAGTGTGATATCACTGAAACTATTCTGAATCTACTGTAAATCTAGGGAAACAACTAGATTGTCGGGTATTAGATACCCCCATGACTCGATAGCATAAATAGTAACAACATAGCACAATCTTGAAAATGTGATAACTAGTCACTTTATCACAATTCATCCATTTAGGCATATTATCAAACACTTGCAAGCTCTAAACTTATATATATACCAACATGTTATGATTTCACTATTCAACTAATATGAACATTTAATCAAAAACTTAGGGGGCATAGTTTACGTACATAATACTAATCAACATGCAAGCTTCATGATCAAAATTCCAAACTTACAAATTTAAGGGTTTTTAACATGAAACCATAAAATAACACATACATGCTATTTATTTCTCATGAAACTTGTAACTAATCATGGATTATAAACCCAAGTAACATCATAATCATGAAGACAATTAAATTCAACATGAAATAATGAAAGAAATCAACTTATAATTTAAAATAGGTTCTTGAACTCCAAGGTTTGAAGGGAACCCTTGGATGAACACCTAACATACCTTGGTAAGTAAATTTGTGAAGATTGATGGTGTATTCTTGAAGTTTGAATTTGAAATTGAATTCCCCTAGGATTTTTTATTGAGAAACTTTGAGGAAGAATGAGGAATTTTTCCTTTAGAAAGGCTTAATCTCGTGTTTTAGGGGATGATATAAGGTAGAAAAAGACATAATTAGCCCTTTGGACACAGAATAAAGGAGCGAAAATCGTGCCCAGTGACAAGCAGACTGATGCGCCGCATCGATGGCATCAATGCAATGACCAACGCACCACTTCGAGTTTGCGTTATTTCACTGGAATTGCACTAAAATCTCAGGAACAATTATCCGGTGACACGATGGGCGACGCGACATGTTGAGATCACGTTGACCCACTATTTTGGTCACCTGAATATGATTCAAACGAAGTATAAAATTTTTGAAACTCACCTGGAGTGACCTATTGACATACCTGATCATGATTCAATCTAAGGATTGACATTTTAAGGTCATGAGGGTCATAAAATAAGATCGCCAAATTATGAAGGATAAAATAAATTCTAAGTTTAAACACTTGGCTGAAATTTCTAAGTCTGGAACCTCTTTTCAAGCTTTAACAGACTCAGTTAAGCTTAGGATTTTGCAGGATCTAACATCAAAGAAGGATATAATCAAGGCGTTAGTATCTCACTTTAATTTAGAGTTACATCAAATGGATGCGAAAATGACTTTCTTGAATGTAGATCCTAAAGAGAAGGTATACATGCATCACACTGCAGGATTTTGTGATAAGGATGAAAGTCATCCTATTTATTGAATAAATTTATTTAAGAACTAAAAATGGGCTTCATGTTGAAGGTATCATAATGTTGGTTCTTTATTTGAATTTATGAAAACGTCATTGATCAATGTATATATCTTAAGATAAGTGTGAGCAAATATATTTTCCTTGTCCTTTATATGGATGGCATTTTACTTTTTAGTAGTTATTTAGGGTTGTTGTGTGAGACGAACAACTTCTTATTCAAATTTTTGAAATGAAGGATAAGAGTGAAGCCTCTTATGTCATAGGCATAGAGATTCATTGAGACAAATGTCATCGATTACTTGGACTATCTCAAAAGGCCTACATTGAAAGAATTCTAGAATATATGTAATGAAACATTGTTCACCTATGGCAACACCTATCATTAAAGATGAAAAATTATTATTGAATAAATGTCCACAAAATATATTAAAACAAGAGCAAATGAAAGACATTTCATATGCTTTACGTGTTGGAAGCCTTATGTATTCGCAATTCTGTAGTAGACCTGATAGTCTCTTTGTAGTAAGAATGTTTGACAAATATCAAAGTAACCCTGGTTTAGATCATTGGAAATTGGTAAAGGATTTTTGAGATATTTGTAAGAAATCTAGGATCTTACGCTTACATACAGATATTCTAACTCATCAGGTGTCATAGGGTATTCACACTCTATTTTGGGTGGATACAAAAATAGTGGTGAATCTACTTCTCAATATATTTTCATTCTTGATGGAGGTGTTGTGTCTTCGAGAAGTGTTAAGTAAATCATTGTTGGAAAATCGATAATAAAAAATAAACTTATATCATGCTATGAAGCTACATCACAGGCATTATGGTTGAAGAGTTTCACTTCGGGCCTTAAAGTTGTTGATTCTATTGCAAGGCTATTGAGAATATTTTTTGATAATTAAGTTGGGATATTCTTTTAAAAAAATAATTAGAGTGGCAACCAAAGTAAGCGCATCGACATAAAATATTTTATGGTTAGAAACTATATCAAGAAGATAGATGTGAGTTTTGAACATGTTAGTACTACTATGATAGTTGTTGATTCTAGGACTAAAGGTTATACAACTAATATTTTGAGGATTATGTAGCCCGTATAGGGCTTAGTAACTCATTATATCTTGTTTTATTCTTTAACACTTTATCTTAGTAACTCATTGTATCTTGCTTTGTTCTCTAATACTTTGTCTAGACACTATTTTATATATAACTGTGCATATTTTGGTTACATGTATTATATTGTGATTATTGGATCAAATAAACTTGAACTCCGAATGAACTATATAAAGTCCAATCATAAAGATGTTAGACACTATCATGATCCAAAAATGAGGTCATGATGGCACTTATTGGGGGCTTGTATTGATAAGTAAACCGATCATCCAAAAATAAAGAAAAACTGAAATAATAATAAAATAAAATAAGGCAAGACTTCTCGAACGAATTCAAACCATAATATAGATAAATATGAAAGTCTAAAAAAATAAATAACTATTTCAAAACCTGATGTCATGGGTATAAAAGCATCTAATACATAATCGAATCTGAAAAGACAAAGTTTGTCTCTGAAACTGAAATAAAGACCTAACAATAGATAGGATGCTACCTGGAGTCTACTCTGAAAAGCCTAGAGTATGTCAATAACTGTAAACCACAAAATACTCACACACAAGCTCATCCATAATGTGTCATACTTGTACTATGATCTACATCAAAAGGGCATATTAGGAATGTGCATTATCCACGTTTACTCAGTAGGTATTATAGGTTGATTGAGCAAAGTAGAAAATAAGATAAGTAAAGAAAATACTATGAGAACGCAACCTTCAAGCAGAAATGTTTTAAAAGGTAGGTCACACCATCTCCATTAAAATTTCTAATATATTTAAAATATCAAAAGGTCAAGCATATATGCAAGTATAGATATAATCTAAATAGACGACAATAGCACGTAAAATCAACACATGATGTGAAAGGCAATAGATAATGAAGTGAATACTTAAAATTCATCGCATGCCTTTTTATATATACCTATCAAGCCTCAATTCTCTCAAAATAGGACCCATGGGGATTCGCACACCATATACTATCTCAAACTCAGTCTCATGTCTCAATCTACCTGATCGACATATCCCTCGGTCTAGGCATTTTCAAAAGTATCTTTTTTAAAAAAAGTCAATATTCCTCAATGGTACCAATGTCTCTTGAATATGTATGTGTTCAATGAGGATATAATGCTCGCAATTTAAAATGTATGGAGATATTCAGTCTATTTAATACGTATATAAGTGAGCTTAGAAATCAACTTAATATGTCAATAATTCATGCTATCAGTTCTAGTTGGACACCATTGGAATAAACATGCATGCAAGACATCATTAATATTATATCAATCCATGACTCAGAAATTTCTATCATTATAAAGGAAAACAGTGCTCAATAAGGCCTATAATATCTATTTAAGCTTCCGCACGAACATCACATTAAATGAACAAATAAAGCTAATGGTGTCAAATAAACCCCTCGTACAGACTACATGCAATATATAATATTATAATTCATCAATAGTCTGTACGAGGGGTTTATTTGACACCATTGGAATAAACATGCATGCAAGACATCATTAATATTATATCAATCCATGACTCAGAAATTTCTATCATTATAAAGGAAAACAGTGCTCAATAAGGCCTATAATATCTATTTAAGCTTCCGCACGAACATCACATTAAATGAACAAATAAAGCTAATGGTGTCAAATAAACCCCTCGTACAGACTACATGCAATATATAATATTATAATTCATCAATAAAAAAATATAAGCCTCCACACGAACATCACAAAATATATAATAGCTAAAAAATCATATTCCATAGTATTTTTTTTTCAATCCATAACATGTTTTACTTATTCATTAATTACCCAATCTAGTCTGAAGAAAGTTAAGCCATAACCTACCTCGAACTGACGAAATCCAAGCCTAAAGTCCTTCAACATGGACTTTTCCCTTTTGAACGGATTCAGAATCAACGACATTATTCAAGTATAGCATTTACACATCAAAAAATAGCTAATGATACTCATATTGCTCATATTTGAGTGGGGTCCAAAATGAATTCAAAAAATTAGATTGAAAATGAAAGGAGTAGAATCAAAAATTTTCTTAGAAATACATTTTTCAAGGTTAAAATCTACAGTTGAAAACCCACACAAAAATGAGTTCAAAATGTTGTCCAAATCAATGAAAATTTATTCTTAAGCTTTTTCAGAAAAATCCTCAAAAACCCATTTTAATGTCAAGATTAAAGAGTGTTTTGATGATATAAATCAATGTAAAGTAATAGATTCACAATTTTTAAGCTTGCTCAAGATCAAGTGATGATAAAAATCCTAAAAATCACCCAAAGTCCAAAATTGAAGAAAAATTGTGAAAATGAGGTTTATATATTATTTTGTGAACAATGACTCACGATCGTATACCTCACCTTGCAATCACGAGGGCTAATATTAATCAGCCAAAAGATTAGCCTTCCATTCTCTGTCAAGGTTTCACATTCGCAAAGGCAGATGAATCAGGCCTTGGCATTCGCGATAGCATTGTTGCCTTGCGATAAAGGACAAACTAATCTGGACCCAACTACCCTTCGTAATTGAACCCACCATCCTAACAATTGCAATAAATAAATAATTCCTTCTCTGCATTTACAGACTGTGTCACATTTGCAAAGAAGGTTCCATACACCAAATATTAGATGTGTACCAACTGAATTTGCATGTTATAATATTTTCGAACGAATCCTCAAAATTCATTCAAAGACCCACAAAAATAAAACCGTATATGCTAACAAGCTATTTTCAACATTTCAGACTCATCTACAATGTTAGATATTTTTAAAAAATTATTTTAAATAAATTAGCCTTTGAGACCCCTTTTAGGCAAATTTTCAAACAAAGAGTTGAAATGCAAAATGAAGGTTCTGAATTAGAACCAACCTCACTACTAACACAAATTCAATAGTCCGGAGTTAATGAAATGGATCAAATCATCATTTGGTACTCAGAACAACAAATGTTGATTGAAGTCAATTATATGGCTTTTAAAGCCCCTAAAAATCATAAACTCTCCCAAATCATTCTCGATCACATTAGGAACCATGCCAACCATCCCCACATTCTAAAATTAATACATTTTGACTACGGAGAAGGACAAAATGGTTAAATTACATCGAAAACAAAAATTTAACAAATCAGGTCATTACAGACACTTTTTTAGGACATATTACACATTATAATACATGAAAGGACGTATTTAATTAAGAGAATGACCGTCATAATTCTTGTATTACATATTCTTGACAAATGATTGTTGCATAATTATAAAGTAGAGTGACTATACATTTGTGGCTATACTTCTTACTTTCACTCATAAAGGATTGTCTAATTTTGCTATGTGAGCCAAGTGGGAGAATGTTAGAAAAATACACGACAATCTCGTTTTAGACTTGATGTGACCCATTTTTCGGTATTTAGATATTACCTTGTCTATTGAGTAAAGTAACAAATCAAGCAATTAATTTTCCTCCAAGTTATGTATATATGTATTTCTTTGATGGCAAGAAATAACTATGTGAAGTACCTAGGGTTAAAGTTATTTGCTTAAGAGTCCTAATCTACCTAAAAATATGTCTATGACTCCATCAGTCTGGTATATTTTTCGATAGACATAAGCTAGAAGATTCTTAAGGTTTCTCCTTTATACGTTCTTGTTAAAGTTCTTGACAAGGAAAAGACAATCCTCTACAATACTTGAAAAATAATAGTTGAAGGTACATTTCTATTTTTTTTCTACATTTTGGCTCTATCTATGTGTTGAAATTCAATACGCAGAGCATAATATTACCTTTGCAGGGTAGAGAGATTATTTTCGATAGACCCTCAGCTCAAAAATCTCACCATTACGAACTATAACGATTGTTTCCAGTAGACCCTCGACTCAAACTATAATGTATATAGTTTATACAGTAGGTGAAACTAGCAATATGTTGTTTTGGCCCAATTGCTACTAACTCCAATTTATTTAAGTTGTTTTGGTCTTGACTAATGTCCATGGTGCCCCATATGATCAGTATAGCAACCACAGTCGTCCTATAATGGTCAATGGCGCAACCCGAGTATGTTGTTTTGGTGTTATTATAGGGAGCAAGTGTTCTAAAAAATACATTCTTTTATTTCAATAGTACCATCCCATCCGTTTTAAATAAAAATCATATTTTGACTTGACACAAAATTTAAGAAAAAAAAAAAGAATTTTGAAGCTTGTGGTGTTAAATTAATGTCAAATATACCAGAATTACCTTTAATCTTGTGACCTTCAACATGTCACATACGAAACCGAAATTAAAGTGTTGGCAAGAAAAGAAACAACCTTTTTTTAAACAGAATAAAAAGAAACATAGATCATTCTTTTTTAACAGAGACAGTACTAAAAAAATAAATTTTGCGATCATAGAATTGCGACCACAGTTTGTGATCGCTTTATATTTTAAAATTTTAAAATTATAATTTAAAAAATTTATTGATTTTTTATATTAAGTATTGTGATTTTTTAAGTAAAAATTCTTTGGTCATTTTTTGAGTAAAAATTCTTTTAAAAGTCACCACTTTGACAAAAATAAATTAAAAATATTATGCAAAAAACCACCACTTGGGGTCGGTTTTATATTAACACAAAGAAAAAGAAAATATTTACAAGAAGCGATCACCTATGGTCACTTTTTCATTAAAAAAATTGGAAAAGAAATTTTTTTCAACAAGCGACCACAAGTGGCCCTTTTAATTAAAAAAAATTAAAAATATTATGCAAAAAGCGATCACTTGTGGTCAGTTTATAATTTTAAAAAAAATATTTACAAAAAGCGATCACTTGTGGATTTTCAATTAATAAAATTTAAAAAGAAAATATTTTTAAAGAAGTGACCACAAGTGGTCGTTTCTTATTAAAAATAATAAATAAAAATATTTTGGATCTTGGAAGAAACCCTAGGTTTCTAGATATTTCTTGGAAGATTAGAGAGAAAAGAGAGAAAAATGATCTTCTCTTCTATACATAGATACATATATATAGGGCTTAAAAGGAGCAGAAATGACCAAAATGCCCTTTTGAAAAGAGATGAAAATTGCTGATCGGGGCCTGTGACAGTCTGTCAGAGGGACTGACGGTCCACCAAGTCGTCCGTCACTCAAACACCAAAACTAAAATGTTCTGCCTCGACGTGATAGATGACCTGACAGTTCGTCAGAAAAGTGATGGTCCACCAAGCCGTCCGTCACCTGAGGGCCTGAAATGAGACATTCTGTCTCGGTCTGACGGATACCTTGACGGTCCGTCAACTTTGTGACGGTCCACCACGTTAGCCGTCACACAAAATCCCAAAAAAGAAGCTATTGCCTTGTCTTGACGGGACACTTGACGGTCCACCACGAACCTGCGGTCCACCAGGTCAACCATCAAACCTGGGCATTCTGATACCGTTTAGTAAAACGACCATAACTCCTTCGTCCAATGTCAGATTTTGATGAAATTTGTATCGATAAAAAGCTTATTCAATGCTCTACATGAAAAAAAGTGGAAATTAGAGAAATACAACATGGTTTAAACATCAATCACTTTGGAAGTCATACATATCCATTCAAAAAGACAGATTTAGGCTTAAGGAATGCTCGAGGTATTATAATATCTCCCCTTTGGAAACATTCATTCTCGAATGTTGCTAGATAGGCCAAGAACAAGAGAAAATGAGGACACAGAGCTGGAACTACTCACATAGAAGGGCTCACTTTACTCTGATACTCTTGAGTACTTTACCAAATGCATGAATCGTAGAGGGAATAACCATATAGCGGAATACATTAGATTAGAAGGAAACTAAATTAAAGGAATAGTACCTTCAGATTGATTTGAACTCGTGGAAAGAAGATAAGGGTAACTAGATCGTATATCCGCTTCTGTTTCCCAAGTGGCACCCTCTACTAATTGATTCGCCATAGAACTTTAACCAGGGGAACTTACTTGTTCCTCAATCAACGGACTTGATAATCTAGGATTTCAACCGGGATTACATCATACGAAAGGCTATCCTAAAAATCACAACCTTCTGACGGATTAACAACAACAGAGTCTCCAATGTGCTTCTTGAGCATAGAAAAATAAAACACAGGATGGACAGCTGACTATTCTGCAGGCAACTCAACCTCATAAGCTGCTTTCCCAACACGATCCAAAACTCTACAAGGGCCAACATATCTGGGACTTAACTTCCCTTTTTTTCCAAATATTTTCATCCCTTTCATGGGTGAGATTTTTAAATACACCAAATCATTGACTTCAAACTCAAGAGCTCTTCTTCTCACATCATCATACTACTTTTGATGACTCTGGGCTATCTTCAACCTCTCCCTAATCAACTTAAATTTTTCCATAGCATCGAAAACAGCATCAGGTCCAATCATAGTAGCTTCACCCACTTCAAACCAGCCTATGGGCGATCTACATCTTCTCTTATACAAGGCTTCAAACGGATCCATTCCAATACTAGCATGAAAACTATTATTGTAAGAAAATTCAATCAACGGAAAGTGTTCATCCCAACTTCCTTTGAAATCAAGAACATATTCCCTCAACATATCCTTCAAAGTCTGAATAGTCCTTTCAGCCTGGCCGTCTATCTGCGGATGAAAAGTGGATCTAAGATGAACTTGGGTGCCAAAACCCTTCTGAAAGGTTCTCCGAAACTTAGAATTAAACTAAGTACCTCTATCAGAGATGATAGATAAAGGAACTCCATGTAACCTGACTAACTCTCGAATATACAGCTTAGCATAGTCCTCAGCTGTAAAAGATGTATGTACTGGCAAAAAATATGCTGACTTAGTTAATCTGTCTACAACAACCCATCTAGAATCATGATGACGATGGGAAAGAGGTAAACCAGTCACAAAATCCACATTCACTTCCTCCCACTTCCAAGTAAGGATACTAAGTTCTTGTATTATTCCACTGGGTCTCTGGTGTTCTATCTTCACCTGCTGGCATGTTGCACACTTCTCTACGAACTTTGCTCTATCCTTTTTCATACCATTCCACCAATAAATCTCTCACAAATTATGGTACATCTTTGTAGCACCGGGATGAATAGAATACCGCGCGCCATGTGCCTCAGCTATAATCCTCTCCCTCAGATCATCAACATCAGGCACACATAACTTATTCTGAAATCTCAATACACTATCTCACCCTTAGGATAAAACCTCCACCTTTTGGACTTTAACTGATTCTTTCAGTTCTACCAAACGAGAATCCATATCCTACTTCTCCTTAACTTTCGAAACTAGGGAATATTCGAAACTACTCTAAACCCAAACACTACCCTCAGCTGAGTCGAGTAATCTAACGCCCAACCTAACCAAACAATGCACTTTGCGGACCAACTCCTTCTTATCTTCCTCTACATACGCTACACTACCTATGGACAACCTACTAAGAGCATCTGCCACTACATTGGCCTTTCCCGGGTGATATAACACACTCATATTGTAATCCTTTAGCAATTCTAACCATCGCCTTTGCTGAAGATTCAATTCTCTCTGAGTAAACACATACTGCAAACTCTTGTGATCTGTAAAGACATCTACATGAACACCATACAAGTAGTGTCTCTAAATTTTCAAAGCAAAAACCACTGCAGCTAACTCAAGGTCATGGGTCAGATAATTCTTCTCATGAGGTTTTAATTTTTGAGAGGCATAAGATATAACCTTACCCTTATGCATCAACACACAACCCAAACCAACTCTGGAAGCATCACAATATACCACAAAATCATCAACACCTTATCACAGGGGATAAAGTGAGTCGAGTCTTCAATTCTTGAAAACTCTTCTCGCAAGGATCTAACCACTAGAATTTAACCTTCTTTTGGGTTAACCGGGTCAAAGGAGCAGCAATGGAAGAGAAACCTTTGACAAAACAACAGTAGTATCCAGCTAGACCCAAGAAACTCCTAATATCAGATGGGGAAATAGGTTTAGGCCAACTTTTCACAGCTTCTACCTTTAGAGGATCAACTCGAATACCTTCAAAAGAAATAATATGACCTAGAAAAGAAACTGAACAAAGCCAAAATTCACACTTGTTAAATTTGGCAAACAACTGCTGATCTCTAAGGGTTTACAAAACAATTCAGAGATGATTTGCATGGTCGTTCTCACTTTGGGAGTACACAAGAATATTATCTATGAACACAATAATGAACATATCCAGGTATGGTCTGCACACCCGATTTATGAGGTCCATAAAAGCTGCTGGGGCATTAGTTAATTCGAAGGACATGACCAAGAATTCAAAATGACCATAAAGAGTGTGGAAAGCTGACTTTGAAATGTCACACTCTCTGACTTTGAGTTGGTGATAACTGGATCTCAAATCTATTTTTGAGAAGTAGCTAGTACCTTGTAGCTGATCAAATAGGTCATCAATTTTAGGAAAAGGGTAATTATTCTTAACTGTGACCTTGTTGAGCTGATGATAGTCAATGCACATGCGTAATGAGCCATCTTTCTTTCGCACAAATAGAATGGGTGCACCCCAGGGAGACACACTGGGCCTTATAAAACCATTATTAAGAAGATCTTTGAGTTGCTCTTTCAACTCCCTAAGTTCTGCGGGGGCCATATGATACGAAGGAATAGAAATTGACTGTGTATCAGGAAGAAGATCAATTCTGAATTCTATCTTTCTATCAGGAGGTACCCCTGGGAGATCTTTCGAGAAAACATCAGAAAACTCATTTACAACACTAAGAGACTGAATAGTTAGAGTCTCAGACTTAGTGTCCATAACTCGAACTAAATAATAGATACAACCTTTGGAAATCAACTTCCTAGCTTTAAGATAGGATATGAAATGACTTTTAGGAGACATAGAATTTCTAGACCATTCAAAAGCTGGCTCATTAGGAAACTAAAATTTGACTACACGGGTACGACAGTTTATAGACGTATAACAAGAATGTAGCGAATCCATACCCAGAATAATATCAAAATCAACCATGTCTAGCTCAATCAAATCTGTAATCATGACTCTATGAAGGACAGTGATAGGTCATGACTCTATGAAGGACAGTGATAGGACACTTTTTACATACTTGCTTGGCAACAACAGATTCACCCATGGGTGTAGAGACTAGGAAAGGCTCAGGGATCTTTTCAGCAAAAATTTCAAAATTCACAGCGACCAACAGAGTCACATAAGAAAGACTTGACCCAGGCTCCATTAACACATACACATCGAAATGAAATACACGGAGCATACCAATAACAACATCTGGTAAATCCTCCTACTCCTGGCGGGGTGGTATAACATAAAAGCAATTCTGGTATTGACCACCAGCAATAATAGATGAGGCACCCTGAGAAGGAATAGGATGAACTATAGGGGCTGGAGCACTAACAGTCTGACTCTGGGGACGAACATTGTGACTCCCCTGTCTAGCATAAAGGCAGTCCCTGAAGTTATGGCCCAACTTAATGCAACCAAAAAAAACCCTCTGGCCGACTAAGCCCTCACTGGGATGGTCTCTACCGCACTTCAAACATGGGGGAGGACGAGGTCTGTTACTCATACTATCCTGGGACCGGATCATAGAAGGCCTATTACCCTGCTCCAGCCTAATTCTAGATGTAGAAGTATTGGCAGATGAAGGCACTGACATAAGAGAACGGCTCTGGAACTGAGGGCGAATCCCTTTAGAAAATCTAGCCTGATTATACCCCTGCTGCTCAGATCTAACTCTCTTATTCCCTCTCACTCTCTCTCTCTTTCACTTTGTCTGCTTCAATCTGCTGAGCATGGATCATCAATCTAGAAAGATCCATGTCCCTATTAAGCATAGCAGACCTACATTCTTTCATGACATAAATAGATACACTGGCCAAGAACTTACTCATACTAGTTCTAGAATCGACCATCATACAGGAAGCATATTTAGATAACTGGTTAAACTTATGGCAATATTCCTCAACTATCATCGGGCCCTATCTCAAGTCCATAAATTCTTCTAATTTTTCTTCTCTCAGCTCTGGGGGAAAGAATCTATCTAAGAAGGCATCCTAAAATAATTTCCAAGTCATAGGAGCATTATTCTCCCTCCTACTCTTCCTCCATATCTCTACCCAATCATAAGCAATATCTTTCATTTGATAGGCAACCAATTCAACACTCTTCTCCTCAGTCATGTGCATGATCTGATTGATCTTTCTCACTTCATCTAAGTACATTTATAAGTCCTCACCTACTTTCGACCCGTAAAACTCAGGTGGATTCATTCGCATAAAGTCACACACTCAGGCTGTAGCAGAATTATTCCCTTGTGGATGTAGAACAGTAGCCTGGGTATTGGCTTGGGCGTTAGCGGTGACCGCCTGGGCTAGATCTTGGAAAGTTGCCCAAAATTTGGCATGGGACACTATCTCACCTAAAGGATCAACAGGTTAAGGTCATTCATTGTTTTTGTGAGCTCTACGAGGAGGCATTTTCTGTCATAAGAGAGCACGAATTAACCGCAGAGAGAAATAGTTATAGGCATGATAGACTCTTGAAAGAAAGAAATAACTTTTCCTAAAATGTCCTGTAGCCTCTTGCTCACAGATATGGCATGCTACACACCGATGATCAAGACTCTACGTAATACGGCTTGTCAGACTCCCTAGGACTCCTTCAAACTTAAGCTCTGATACTACCCTTATGAAAATCATACATGCTGACCATAATAATTCTCTTCACTTGAATTATCTGAACCATTTTTCTCATAAATCATCAGTAGTAATACATGCTTCAAAAATCTCGTAAATCATTTATCTCAACTCATGACTTAGAGTAACTCGGTAACTCAAGAGACTTAAATCATTATGGATGTGGGAGTCTCTTATAACCGACATAACTACTCCATGGGAGCCGTGCAGAGTCCAACGTTTTGCCTTCCTAAGGAGAGAACCCCATATTGGCAGGGGTGTTGTACTCTTTCCAGGGAGTACAACCTCAATCTTATCTTCACAATCTCACACTCGGTCTTTGGCCCACAATCATCAACATCAATCCTACAGTGGCATGTAGTTTTGGGAAATACCATATTTCCTGCTCAGTGCTAAATACTCCCCCCAGACTCAGCTTAGAACATGTTAGAAAATCTACCTCAATCAATATCAACTCATAGGTCTATTATAAAGACCAAAACATAAATATATATCTCATCTAAAAATCATAAATATCTTGTGGATTCCTAACTCGACTAAACTCAACACAAGCTTTCTCAATATCAAGTATATTGTTTATCAAATCATTTCAAATATCAAAAACTTTATGGAAACATCATAAGACTCATTCTTTCCTCTCAATTTCACATATCAATATTCATTCAATAGTCTAATTTCTCATGAAAAGGCATAACTCGTGACACTTGTCTCAAATCATCCAAAAATCATCAATTCGTAATAAAAATATTCAACTCATGGAACTTGACTTAAATTTCTTAGAAATCATCAATACATAATGATAATATACGACTCATGGAATAAATTCTCAATGTAAGGAAAATGATGGTGAAGTAATCATAAATTTCAAATGTATTCAACTTAAATCTCATAAATCATTAATAGAGAAATTTGGGTGTAAACCCACTTGCAATATCATGTAAATCAATAATAGAAAGTAAATCTTTAGGCACAAGAACGAAAGGAGTGTTCTTTGTAAAACCCCACATACCTTGGATTTTGAATTTGAAGATGTAGAAACTTGTTTGGAACTTCTTCTTAACACTTTTTAGCCAAGATCCTTGATGCCTTTGACTTGGGGAACTCAGTTTTTAAATCACTATGGAGGATTCTTGAATTTATTTGGAAGAAGATTAGATTTTGGATCTTGGAAGAAACCCTAGGTTTCTAGATATTTCTTGGAAGATTAGAGAGAAAAGAGAGAAAAATGATCTTCTCTTCTATACATATATATATATATATATAGGGCTTAAAAGGAGCAGAAATGACCAAAATGCCCTTTTGAAAAGAGTTGAAAATTGTTGATCGTCCACCAAGTCGTTTGTCGCTCAAACACCAAAACTGGAATGTTTTGCCTCAAAGTGACGGCTAACCTAACGGTCCGTCAGAAAAGTGATGGCCCAACAAGTCGTCCGTCACCTGGGGGCCAGAAATGAGACATTCTGTCTTGGTCTGACGGACACCTTGACGGTCCGTCAACTTTGTGACGGTCCACCACTTTAACTGTCACACAACATCCCTAAAAGGGAGCTACAACCTTGTCTTGATGGGACACCACATACCTGACGGTCCACCAGGTCGACCGTCAAACCTGGGCGTTTTGATACCGTTTAGTAAAACGGCCATAACTCCTTTGTCCGATGTCAGATTTTGATGAAATTGGTATTGATGGAAAGCTTATTCAATGATCTACATAAAAAAAGTGAAAATTAGAGAAATACAACATATTTTAAACATCAATCACTTTAGAAGTCATATATATACATTTAAAAGGACAGATTTAGGCTTAAGGAATGATCGGGGTATTGCAGTTACAGGTTGAACCCAAATCAGTTCAGAGTAGGGCATGTTGGTTAGAAAATACCTCCAACAGTCTCGACACAATAATCAACTCAGTAATTTAGCTTCAGTGTTGTTTGACCATAGCATACAAATATCAAATATTCAGTCATCAGATTTTAGTAACTAACTTAAAGATTATATTCAGAATATATTTTATGTTTAGTCATACATACTCAGTATTTACAGATTTCATGCACACTAAGTATTTAAAAATTTTATGCATTCGCAGTACTTATAGATTCCATGCATTTTTATTCAGTACTTTATGCGATTCAGTCAGTTATTATTCATTCACATGAAACCATGCATATCACCCTACCTCATTTAGCATACTAGTACATTCAAAGTACTAATCGCATGCTCTTTTCTTACGCTATGATGTATCATATAATAGGATTGGACGCTCATTTCCCAAATTGCACATAGACTTTCCTGATTATCAATTATACCAGTGGTGAGTCCTTATATTTTGAGAACAGACTATATTTATTTTCATACTTTCAGTTTATTAGGCATTTAAAGTTAGTTGGGGCCTGTTCCATCAACTCTTATTCAGTCAGTAGAGGATTTTCAGACTAGTACAAACAGTTAGTCAGTTTTCAGTTGTTATTATCTGCCTTTTTAGCAGTTTTGCTAAGTATTGATTATACAATTTAAAACCTTATGACATTTTGATTGTATTCCGCACATGTTTTCTTTGAGATCTTATTCAGTGCTCACAATAGGTACCAGTCATGGGTTAGCTTGTAGTTTTTTAGGATTGTATACACTGTGTCATGCCCAAGGGGTGCTCTTGGGGTGTTACAGCCAGATTCATAGACTGAGAAACAAAGAAGTTCCCTTGATCAAAGTTCTTTGATAGAACCAGTTCATTAATGGAGCCACTTGGGAAGAAGTAGATATTCATACCAAGTACCCTCATCGTTTCTCCACAAACTCATACTCACCATAAGGTAACAATTTTTCCTTGAATTTTTTTCCATGCTCAGTTCCAGCTACATATCATTTTCATGTCATTCATGCATTCATGAAACCAGTTCAATCATGTGTCATGATTTACACTCAGTCATATAATCACATTTTTAGTGTGTATATTCAGCATGTAACCTCAATTCCTCAGTATTCTCAGCTTAACCAACCTCATTCGAGGATGAATATTCCCAAGAGGGATATATTGTAATACCCCAAGAATCCTAAATAATAGTAGAACCATGTTTCAATATCATGAGAAATAAATTATAGTGCTTCGGTAGTTTTACAATCGAGTTTGATGTGTATTAAGTCCTCAAATACGTCCTATCTATTAGATGAATCAAAATATCCCTTACTGATTGAATTCTTGAGAAGGATGTTGCTATAGTCAACTACAAATAAGAATATCTTTCATTATACTAAGAATTTTTTATATCATGATCCACCAACAGATAGATAATTGAATTAAATTTCCAATGATACTAATTTTTCCTTATTCCGATATCGTAGTAAAAAATTATACCCATTTTACCAGAGATTTGTCTGACTATCGAGGTGCGAAGGGATAGCTGATGGACCATCAAGCCAATGACGGACCGTCACTCTGGCCGTCGCAACTCAGGTAGTGAACCTATTTATGGCCATAAAATAATGGTTTTAGTAATGGTTAGTCACCACAGTCACCCAGACCGTCAACTACATCCGTTCAAGCGATTTAAAGACATTTTAATGAGATTTTTGGGTCTTTTTTCACCCTATTTAACCCCTAATTCCATCAAAATAAAGAACATAACTCCTTATTCATCCTTAATAACAAAATTAGGATTTTTTTCAAGATCATTCCCTAAGAACAAGAGTCAAATCCTTCCTTAAGAAAACTAAAGAATCAAAGCACCACCATTCAAGAACCTTACAGAAAAGTTACTCTCTTTCAAGATTCACGCTTTCGGGGCATGTTAGTTGTTCATCCACGGGTCTTTTTCACCCATCGAGTCCAAGAACCCAATGTCAAATTCAAAGTTATAATTTTTACATGATTATTATGATTTTTAACTATGAATTCCCATGAATTTTGATTTTATACCATGTTTACATGTAATTGTTGTTGTTATTAAACCCCAACTATTTGAATGTTGTTGTTTGTTGATTTAAACCATAATTGGTGATTCTGTTATTGAAATCATTCTATTACTACAATCTTTAAAACTAATCTCATGCTTATCTTAAACCATGCATTGCAAGTGTTTGATGAAATGCCTACAAGAATGAGTTTTGAATAAATGCTTGCATATAATATCCTCAAAGTTTTAGTATGATATTTATATTATTTATATTGGGCTCTAGAACATACTTAGATAGATCATCCTATCAGCAGCAGTCAATAGTGGTAAGTTTAAATACCATGTATTTTCCTAGCTTAGTTTAAATCTCAGTATACGAGTATTCCTATATAAATTTTTTTAGAATACTTCGAATTTTTCATTTTGGAGCATACCATTGCATAGGAAATTCATCCAGATTTCCAATGATATAAAATTTGCCCAAATCCAATAACCGGATGAGAAGTTATAGCATATTTTGTAAGACAGTGTGCCACCTAGTGAGATAGGCCAAATGGCAATTATTAGTTTCCAGTGGGACAACGCGATAAGCCCGCATCGAGGAGCAGTGTCAGTTCCCAATCGACATTTTCTAGTGAAGCTCCATGATAGTGCTGCGTTGTGCCATCAGCCCAATTCCCAGTTTTCCCTTTTCCAGTGGCTCACCGTGATGCCACCGCATCGTGGTGAAGCCAAAAAAATTGGGATTTTTAGTTTTTAAGTTCCAAGTATTTAAATCACTCCAGAGGTATTTGGGTCTTTTTCCATGGCCCTAATCAGTCCTAAACACGAAATTAATTCCTAAAAGAACACTAATTGCTCATTATTTCATTATTCACTCACTTTCTTTCAAGATTAAAACATTCTCTCACAAAAAGGGCAAAACCCTAGCATCAAGAATCAAGAACAAAGCTTAAGAAATCCTTTAAGAACCTTTAAGAATTAATCTTCTCAGGTATTTTTGGTGTTCATTAATAGGTTCCTTTCACCCATGGAGTCCAAGAACCCTATATAAACATATAAGTTTAAAGATTTATGATTTTCATACTTGAAATTGATTGTATTCATGTTCATGATATTAATTGGGTTTCAATTCATGATTTAATTATAATTCTCATGAAATTAATATAGTTTGTATGGGCAATTATATGAATTGCATGCTAAACTCTTGAATTTACAATTGATTATAGTATTAATGATGTTCATGTGTTGATTAGTATTATGTGAAATAACCATGCTCCTTATGTAGTTGACAAAATGCTTATATGAATTGGATAGTGAATTTATGACATGTTATTATATGGTCACATTCATGTACAAGTTCATGAATATCAAGTGTTTTACAAAATGTCTAAACGAGTGCATTGTTGTGCTTTTTTGATCATGTTATGCTTTAATTTTAATGCTATTGAGTCCTGGGAGTATTTTATACCTAAAAATCTAGCGATTTACATAGAGCTATAGTAGTTACAGAATAGTCTCAAAAATTTCACAATCAGTAGTACTCAGTCAGTTACAGAACTCAGTGAAACTCAGTATCAGTCCAGCATAATAATCAGTGTCCTTCAAATGGGAGTAGGATTCAGCACCGAGTGAACCCAAGGATGGGGGCTCGCCTGCCAATAGAGGGTGTGACCCTTAGTAGTAGTCCTTGCTTTCCTGAACTATGTAGCCAGTGTAGGTTGAGACATCAGCATGCTAATCGAGGGTTGATGAGGTACTTTACCTGCCAATTGAGGGTACCACCGTTCTCGTTGAGGGCACCTTACAGATGAGGGTGACTCTTCAGCTTATATTTAACCGTGGCACGGTACTAATACCCCTCCAACTAGGGTTATAGGTTGGACCCCAGTTATGTTATTTAGGGCATGTCGATTAGATGATTACCTACCACATTTTTAGTTTCTGTCTCAGTATAGAACTCAGTTTATTTTTATAGAATCAGGACTGCCGAACATAGTCAATCAGTATTAGAAACTCAGTTATCAGTAAATCCCAAATATCAGTTACTTAGTTATCATAAATCAGTACTCAGATTTAGTAAAAGCTCAGATACAGTATACGTGTATATGCACAGTATTGCATACTCAGTATTTACAATAGTTTTAGTTATCCATGTACTCTTATTCAGTTTCTACATATTATTCAGTCAGTTATTGTTCATGTATATGAACCCTTGCATACTGCCTTACCTCATCTAGCATACCAGTACATTCCACGTACTGACGCATACTCTTTCTTTACACTATGATGTCTCATATCATAGGTTCGGACGCTCAGGTTCTTGATCGTGCTTCGATAAATTTAGATAGCAGCAGCAGATTTAGTAGTGAATCCTCATCTATCGAGGATATAACTTATTTTAGTAGTTCCAGTACCCTCAGCATTTTAGTAGTCGGAATTCATTGGGGGCTTGTCCTATTAACTCCACATTCAGATAGTTTAGTTAGAGGCTTTTTAGACTAGACTAGTTCTAACAGTATTCAATTGTCAGATATTATTATTAGTAGTATTTAGATTATGAACCTTATAGCATTTTAGCCTATGTTTTGCATTATTATAGTATTATTATTCAATGCTCAAGCAGGTATCAGTTATGGATTAGCTTGTGGTCCTTCGGGGTCGTAAGCATCATATAGCGTCCGAGGTATAGAATCGGGGCGTTACAAACATGGTATCAGAGCCTAATGTTCAACATAGTCCTAGGGAGCCTAAAATTTGCATCAAGTAGAGTCTTGTTCATGAGTGTGCAGCGCACCACACTTATGGGCAAGAGGCTACAAGATGTGCTTAGGAAAGTTTCCCTTCTTTCAGTATTCATGTCGTGTGAATTAGCATGAGCTCAAGGTAAACTCTCAGTCTAATTCATTTCTTCCTTGTGTTTAAAGAACATGCCTCCCAAAAAGACAAACGGAAGAAGGACCAAAAATCAGTCAGCACCTCAGTTCGTTCATGCAGAATCCCTGGATAAGCATGTCTCCTATGTAGAATTTAAAAATGCGTTTACCACTCTAGCATATTTAGTAGTAGCTTAGAATGAATAGACAGCTACTGTTTAGGTCAACCTAGTGACCAATACTACTATAATCAAGATTCAGGACTTTACCCAAATGAATCCTCCCCTAATTTCAGGATCTAAGTCTAAAGAAGATCCATAGGAGTTCCTTGATCAGATGCAAGAATCACAGATATTATGGGAGTGACATCTAGTGAGAGTTCTAAGTTAGCTACCTATCATCTATAAGATATATATCATACATGGTTTAAGTAGTGGAAGGTATATAGGGGCACAGATGCAGAGCCCATAGAGTGGGAAGAGTTTGCTACTTGTTTTCTTGATAGATTCTTTCCCTTAGAGCTGAGAGAAGCCAAGGTGTTAGAGTTCATCAATCTCAGGAAAGGGAGCATGAGTGTGAAAGAGTATTCCCTCAAGTTTACTCAGTTATTCAGATATGTTCCCCATGTAGTAGCAGACAATAGGTCCAGAATAAGAAAGTTCATGTCTGGGGTATCAGAGAGTGTTGTCAAGGAGTGTAGGACTACGATATTGATTAAGGAGATGGACATATCTAGGCTCATGGTCCATGCTTAGTAGATAGAGGAGGCTAACAATAAGGAGATGAGAGGGAAAATAAGAGAGCTAAAGTAAGTAGCTTCAATTTCACTCAACCTAAGTTAGAAGGTGGTAACCGCTCCCAGTTTCATCCAAAGTCTTTAGTTCTAGATTTTTCCTCAGCTAGTGCTCTAGTCCCTAAATTTAGAAATAATAACAAATATAGGGTGTGAGGCTCTAAATCTTAGGGTAGTATCAGCAGTGCTCGAACAAATGCCCTTTGTCAGAAATGGGGCAGAAACCATAAGGGTGTCTGCAGGGCTGGTAGTGATGTATGTTTTGGGTATGGCAAGCCATGCCATAGAGTCAAAGATTTTCCTCAGTCAGTTTCCAAGGGTCATTACAATCGTCCTTCAGCTAAGTCCAGTTGCTTGAATCAACAGGGTGCCGTTTCCAGTTCCACCAGTGGGCAATGCCCAAATAGGCTTTATGCACTTCAGTCCAGACAAGATTAGGAAAGTTCTCCTGATGTGATCACTGGTACGTTAAAGATCTTTCATTTACATTTTTATGCCATATTATATCCAGGAGCTTTCTGTATTTTGTAACTACTTAATAGCAGTTGACTTCAAGTTCAAACCAAAAATCTTAACAAAACCTTTCTCAGTCTCTACCCCAGTGGGTCAGTCTATCATAACTCAGCGGGTATACAGGAACTATCTGATTATGATATCTCAGAAAGTCACTTCAGCAGACTTAGTAGAGTTAGATATGACAGATTTTGACATTATTTTTGGCATGGATTGGCTCCATTCATGCTATGCCTCAGTTGATTGTAGAAATAAAATTGTTTATTTTTAGTTTCCAAATGAACCAGTCCTTGAATGAAAGGGTAGTACTATAGCACTTAAGGGTCAGTTTATTTCATACCTTAGAGCGAGAAAAATGATATCCAAGGGATGTGTCTATAATCTTGTGTGAGTCAAAGACTTTAGTTCAGAGACTCCTAGTTTTGAGTCAAGATATATTTCTCAAAGATCTTCCCGGAGTTTCTCCCAAAAGGGAAATTGACTTCGGAATAGACCTTCTTTGAGATTCTTAGCCCATATATATTCCACCATACAGAATGGCTCCAGCTAAACTCAGAGAGTTAAAATAATAGTTAAAGGACCTTTTAGATAAGGGGTTCATCAGGACCACTATTTCCCCGTGGGGCGCACCAGTCTTATTCGTGGGTAAGAAAGCTCTTAGTATGTGTATAGACTACCATCAGTTGAACAAAGTCACAGTCAAGAATAAATACCTACTTCATAGAATCGATGACTTTTTTTACCAACTTAAGGGTGCTAATTACTTTTCTAAGATAGACCTTAGATCAGGCTATCATCAGCTCAGGTCAGAGAATATAACATTCCAAAAATAGCTTTTCGAGCTCGGTATGGTTACTTTGAATTTCCAGTCATGTCGCTAGTCTCACAAATTCCCCAGCAGCTTTCATGGACTTGATGAATCATGTGTTCAAGAAGTACTTCGATATGCTCATTATAGTCTTCATCGATGATACTCTTGTCGACTCCCATAGCAAGAATAATTACACAGATCACCTCAGAATCATACTTTAGACTCTCAGAGCCCATCAGTTGTTCTCCAAACTCAGTAAGTGTGAATTTTGGCTAAGGTGAGTAGCATTCCTTGGTCATATTGTTTCTGGTGATGGCAGTAAAGTTGATCCTCAAAATACCAAGGCGGTGAGAAACTATCCTTGACCCATTTACCCGCCAAATATCAAGATTTCTTAGGTTTAGCTGGCTATTACCGTTGGTTTGTTGAAGGGTTTTCATCTATTCAATCCCTTATGTCCAGATTGACTTAGAAAAAAGTTAAGTTTCACTAGTCGGATTCTTGTGAGTAGAGTTTTCAGGAGTTGAAGACTCGACTCACTACAACCTCAGTTCTAATGTTACCAGATAGTCCATATAGGTTTGTTGTGTACTGTGATGTATCCAAAGTAGGTTTGGGTTGTGTCCTCATATAGAGAGGTAAGGTCATAGCCTATGCCTCTAGACATCTTAAGCCTCATGAAAAGAATTACCCTACTCATGCTCTTGAATTAGTAGCTATTGTGTTTGCCTTAAAGATTTAGACGCATTATTTGTATGGGGTATATGTTGATGTGTTCACAGATCACAAAAGCTTGCAGTATGTGTTTGCTCAAAAAGATTTGAATTTGCATCAGAGAAGGTATTTAGAATTGTTGAAAAATTATTACATGGGTTTTCTGTATCATCCGGGCAAGGCCAATGTAGTGGAAGATGCTTTTAGTAGGTTGTCTATGGGTAGTTTTGCTCATGTTGCGGATGGTAAGAAGTTAGTTCAGGAAGTTCATCATCTTGCCCGACTAGGTGTCCGCTTAGTCGATTCAACAGAAGGTAGTGTATGGGTGCAGAATAGTTCAGAATCATCTCTAGTTTCTGAAGTGAAGGAAATGCAGGATAGAGATCCCAGTCTAGTTAAGTTGAAAAAGTCAGTCAGAGATCAAAAAGTAGAGATTTTCTCCCAAGGGAAAGATGGTGTGTTGCATTACCTGGTCTGCTATGTGTTCCAGGTGTAGATGACTTGAGGTAATGAATTCTCGCATAAGCGCATGGTGCGCATTACTCGATTCATCCAGGGGCCACTAAGAAGTACCGTGATTTATGGGGGATCTATTGGTGGAGTGGGATGAAGAGGGATATCACAGAGTTTGTAGTTAGGTGCTCTATGTGCCAGTAGGTTAAGACTGAGCACCAAAATCCTAGTAGGTCCATGCAGGAGTTCAGTAGCCCTACATGAAAATGGAAAGAAGTGAACATAGACTTTGTGATGGGTTTGCCTCGTACCCGCCATCAGTATGATTCTATTTGGGTCATTGTAGGCAATGAACAAATTAACTCATTTCTTACTAGTCCATACCTCCTATTCTATCGAGGATTATGCCAAACTCTATATTAGAGAGTTGGTCAGGTTACACAAAGTCCCAGTATCTATTATTTCAAATAGAGGTACACAGTTCACCTCTCATTTTTGGAAAGCATTCCATAAGGGTTTTGGTACCCAAGTTCACCTCAGTACAGTTTTTCATCCTCAGATAGATGGTCAAGCAGAAAGAGCCATTCAAACTCTAGAAAATATGTTAAGAGTATGCGTTGTTGATTTTAAAGGTAGTTGGGATGACCACTTGCCTTTATTAAATTTTCATATAATAACACCAATCATTCTAGTATTCAGAGGGCTCCGTTTAAGGCTTTTTATGGTATGAAATGGGGCCTGACTTAGTGTTAGATGCCTTAGAGAAGGTTCAGTTGATCAGGAAAAGGCTTAGGATAGCCCAGAGCTCACAAAAATTGTATGCAGATGTCAGGAGAAAAGATCTCAAGTTTGAGGTCGACGATTTTGTATTCTTAAAAGTTTCTCCAGTGAAAAGAGTGAAGAGGTTAGGCAAGAAAGGAAAGCTCAGTCCTTGATATATTGGTCCTTACAGAATTCTCAGTCGTTTCAGAAAGGTATCTTATGAGCTTGAGCTGCCCTTAGATCTAGCTTCAGTACACCCAGTATTTCATGTCTCCTTGCTAAAGAAATGCATCGGAGACCCATCAGTTATAGTTCCCTTAGAGGGTGTAGATATCCAAAATTATCTTTCTTTCAAAGAGGTCCCAGTCCAAATCCTCGATCATTAAATTCATAGACTGGGGAATAAAGAAGTTCCCTTGGTCAAAGTTCATTGATGGAATCAGTCCAAATGGAGCTACTTGGGAAGCAGAAGGGGATATCTGGACCAAGTATCCTCAACTCTTCTCCGCAAACTCAAATTCAGCCTAAGGTAATAGTCTTCCTTAAACTTACTTAGTTACATGTTCATTTACAGTTACAAAATTGGTATTCATGAATCAGTTCAATCATGCACTTATGCATCAGATATACATGTTCAGTATATATAAACTAAGTCTATCAATAGCCCACATCTTACTCAGTCTCATTCGAGGATTAATGTCCCCAAGGGGAAGATATTATAATACCCCATATTTTCCTAGCTCAGTTTAACTCTTAGTATATGAGTATTACTATATAAAAACTTTTAGAATACTCTAAATTTTTCAGTTTAGAACTTACCATTGCGTAGGAAATTCAGCCAGCTTTCCAATGATATAAAATACGCCAATTTTTGATAACTGGATGAGAAATTATAGAATATTTTATAAAAAAAGTATGCCACCTGGTGCAGCACTGCATCACGGAGATCAGCCAAATGGAAATTATCTGTTTCCAGTGAGCCAACACCATAAGCCTGCATTGCAGAGCAGTGCCAGCTCCCAATCGACATTTTCAAGTGAAGCTCCACGATAGCGCCGCATCGTGCCAAGGACCAGATTCACATCTAGTGAGGCACTGTGATGGCACCGCATCGCACCATCAACCCATTTCCCAGTTGTTCCTTTTACAGTGGCTCACCCACGATGCCACCGCATCGCGGTGAGGCCAAAAAATCTGGATTTTTAGTTCTAAGTTCTGAGTTTTTAAATCATTCCAGGGGTATTTGGGTTTTTTTATACGGCCCTAATCAGTCCTAAATAGGAAATTAAGCCCTAAAACAGCACTAATTGCTCATTATTTCATTATTCACTCACTTTTTCTCAAGATTAAAATATTCTCTCTCAAAAAGGGCAAAACCCTAGCTTCAAAACTTAAGAAAAAAGCTCAAGAAATCCTCCAAGAACCTTCAAGAATTAATCTTCTCAGGTATGTTAGGTGTTCATTAATGGGTTCCTTTCACCCATGGAGTCGAAGAACCCTATTTAAACATACAAGTTTATAGATTTTATGATTTTCATGCTTCAAATTGATTGTATTCATGTTCATGATATTAATTGGGGTCAATTCATGATTTAATTGGAAGTCTCATAAAATTAAAATAGTTTGTATGGGGAATTATATGAATTGCATGTTAAACCCTTGACTTTACAATTGATTATTGTATTCATGATGTTCATGTGTTGACTAGTATTATGTGAAATAACCATGCTCCCCAAGTATTTGACAAAATGTTTATGTGAGTTGGATAGTGAATTTATGACATGTTATTATGTGGTCCCATTCATGTACAAGTTAATAAATATCAAGTGTTTGACAAAATGTCTAAATGAGTGCATTTTTGTGCTTTTATGATCATGTTATTCTTTACTTTTAATGCTATCGAGTCCTGGGGTTATTCTATACCTAAAAATCTAGCAGTTTACATAGAGCTACAGTAGTTACAGAATAGTCTCAGAAATTTCACAATCAGTAGTACTTAGTCAGTTATAGAACTCAGTGAAACTCAGTATCAGTCTAGTTCAGTCCAGTATAATAATCAATGTCCTTCAGATGAGAGTAGGATTCAGCACTGAGTGAACCCAAGGATGGGGGCTCACATGCCAGAAGAGGGTGTGAGCCTTAGTAGTAGTCCTTATGTTCCAAAACTATGTAGCCAGTGTAGGTTGAGACATCAACCTGCCAGTCAAGGGTTTATGAGGTGCTTTACCTGCCAGTTGAGGGTACCACCATTCTCGTTTAGGGCGCCTTCTAGATAAAGGTGACTCTTCAGCTTGTCTTTATCCGTGGCATGGTACTAACACCCTTCCAACTAGGGTTACAGGTTGGACCCTAGTTATCTTATTTGGGACATGTCGATTAGATGATTACCTCCCATAGTTTTAATTTCAGTCTTAGTATAGAACTCAGTTCAGTTCTACAAAATCAGGACTGTCAGATATAATCAATCAGTATCAGCAACTCAGTTATCAATAAATCTCAAAAATTAGTTACTTAATTATCAGAAATTAGTACTCAGCTTCAGTAAAAGCTCAGATACAGTATACGTGTATATGCACAGTATTGCATACTTAGTATTTATAGCAGTTTCAGTTTTTCATGTACTCTTATTCAGTTTTTACATATCATTCAGTCAGTTATTGTTCATGCATATGAACCCTTGCATTCAGCCTTACCTCATCTAGCATACTAGTATATTCCACACACTAGCTCATACTCTTTATTTGTACTATGATGTCTCATATCATAGGTTCGGACGCTCAGGTTCCCGAACACGCTTAGATAGATTCAGATAGCAGCAGCAGATTCAGTAGTGATTCCTTATCTATCGGGGATAAACATTATTTTAGTATTTTCAGTAGCTTCAGTATTTTAGTAGTTGGAGTTACTTGGGGGTTTTCCCATCAACTCCACATTCAGACAGTTCAGTTAGAGGCTTTTTAGACTAGACTAGTTCAGACCTAGACTAGTTCAGACATTATTCAATTTTTAGATATTATTGTCAGATGTTATTATTATCATTATTCAAATTATGAACCTTATGGCATTTCATCCTGTGTTCTATATTATTATAGTATTATTATTCAGTGCTCACAATAGGTACCAGTCATGGGTTAGCTTGTGGTCCTTCGAAGATGTAAGCATTGTGTGGCGTTTGGGGTACTGACTCGAGGAGTTACATGAGCCCTCATCATTCGAGGATGAGTTATCTTAAATTCAGTATATCAGTAGTTCAGTTATTTAGTCAGTCAGAGTTATTTGGGGGCTTGTCCCAGCAACTCCATAGTTAGTTAGTTTAGAGGCTTTCAAACTAATATAGACAGTTGATTAGTTTTTCAGTTGTTATTGTTAGTTGTTTATCAGTATTACCAGTTTGTTCTTAAACGTTTGAAACTATGAGTCAGTATTAATTTTAGTAGCTAGAACCTTATGGCTTTTCATTTATTCTTTTGCATATGTTATTATTTTATTCACCGCTCACAGCAGATACCAGCTCATGGGTTAGCTTATGGTCACTTATGACCATAAACACCGTGTGGTGTCCAGGATGTACTCTCGGGACATTACAATACATCGAATTAATTATATATACAGTATATTATAATCATGATTGTGATGTATAGAGTACTTATTTAGAACCTGATAGTCGATACAGTGTATGTGTGTGTATAGTTATATATAGTATATAGTATGTAGCGATATACGTCGGACGTAGTCCGAAGCTTACATTTATATATATGTATGTATATCTAATGTGTAGTGTGATGTACGTAGTACGTAGTCAAAATTAAAGGTAACTAAATAATGTATCTAGTGCTATATTGAATACGATGATATCATACGATTGATCGATCGAGGTTATAATATACTGTTGAAGGTTTAGTTTTGATGCAAAAATTCAACGCTTGAGATATACTGTCCTATTATGAAATTATGGAGTGTTCAAGGCTAAAAAAGGATAAGTTAGTAACAGTGATGATCCTTCAAAACCAAGGTCGTGTTATGTAACACCTCTCGATGAATCAAGGATTATTAGTTTAGAATAGTTAGAAAGTTAACTTTTCTTCAGAACAATTTGATTAAAGCTATGTTTTCAAAAGAATGGTGAAGAAGTCATGTTTTTTAGATGTATGGTGAACATATTTATTTTGATTTTTGAATAAAGTAATTTTAATGTATTATGTTTTAACAAGGTCAGTGATGTATAAGATTTTTGTGCTTGTGCAATGTGCATTATGTCATTAACATGTATGTGTGTTGATTTAACATTAAGAAATGTGAAGTGCGTTCAATGCATGTAAGTTGAAGTGGGTTAGTTGAGAGATGCATTACAATGTTTCTAATACATTGAAACATTTACATTACAATGTTTCTAATACATTGAAACATTTACACTACTAATGTGTATCCTTCTCTTATGCTATGAAGAAAATATGAATATAAAACAATTTTTCAAACTCATACATATCACACAAAATTAGATATGTCATTTCTATTACAATTTTAATTTTTTTTGTGTAAATGTATAAAGTATCATATGCATTTGAACTTCACGTGTCACAACTCACTCATCATACTAGTAATATATAAAGTAAGTGTCTTTAGGTAATGTATCATATACATAACGTATGTATCAAATAGATTATTTTGTATTAAAATGATTGATATGTTATTAATCATATTGTACCATATATATACCATATCATCAAATACAATGAGATACATAAGGATGTGAATGTATAAAGTACTAACACATTATATTAGTAATGTATGTGCCATTTTTAACGTGAGAAAATACATCATTTCACCCCTGAACTTGTCTACACAACTAACTTTAGACCCTTAACTTCATGAGCAATTATATATCCCTAAACAACTTTCGAATGAATAAATTTCACCCCTAATGCTAACGTGTCATAAAAAAATTATAAGTGCATAATTTTTAAAAAAAAAAATTCTACCACTAATATAAATATTATATAATTATAAATAAATAAAAATTACCACCTACCCCACCATCTTTGATCTTCTTCAAACCCACCCACCCTCACCCTCTTCTTCATCTTCAAGTACCTCAATCTTCTCCTTCAAACTCATCCACCCCTCCCATGTTCTTCTACAAAACCCCATTCCTTGTCCTTCAAACATAGTCTTACACCTCCATGACACCCCCACCCTCACTGTCTTCTTCTTATTCTTCAAACACCCTCCATCCACACCTCTTTCTTCTTCTTCAAACCTCTTTATTCATTTATTCTTATGCAAAATGTCAATCCCCTTCCTCCTTCAATCCCAACCTCTAATGAACCTCAATTCTCATTTTTTTTATTTTTTTTTAAATTGTTTCTTTTGTCTAGACAAACTAAAGAAATTAAACTCATGAATGATAGTAAAAGGGAGTTGTATTTTATAAAGATTAGGATTTTAGCAAAAATGAATTTAATCAATGGAGAAGATATTAATGGGGATGGAGAGTACCTTTGTGGAAGAGAGAGGGGAAGAAAAAATTAAAATTTAAATAATTTTTTACGTAGAAATAATGTGGAGTTGATGTAGCAGCGTGTGTGATACACCTTTCGTAGTTAGACTGATATAATAATCTTAGGAAGAAATTTAATTCAATTTAAGGGTTTTAAGGGGGTATATAATTGTCCGTAAAATTAAGGGTCTAAAATAAGTTAAGTGGACAAGTTTATGAGTGAAATGATGTATTTTATCTTTTTAACATCGCAAAATTAATTAGGATACATAGCATAATCACAAACACCTATGAGTCAAACACATGAGTTGGGAATGTAAAGTATGTTCAATACATGTAAGTGAGCGGTTGATTATCAGATACATTATAATATTTCTGATACATACATGTAATAGTTATAACAATATGTATTATGTTAATGTGTTATAACAATGTATAATATACATAACATATGTATCAGATATATAAGAAAGTGTCTTAAAATGTTTAGTCCATTATTGATCACATTGTACCATATAAATAATATATTCAGAAGATACAATGTGATACATATGGATGAGAATATATATTGTATCATATACATAACATCTTCATATGTTACCAAGAACACATTATATTAGTAATGTGTATTTGTAGAGGTGTATTTGGTAGCTACACAATCTGAATGTATTAAATATATTATTTTTTATTATCTATTTTTTTTACGTATATGTAATGAATGAGCTATGTCAAATTATATGATTATAGCGCAACTTAATCGTATGTAACAATCAAACATTATTTAAAGGAAATTGGAAACATTGAAAATGTATATAAGAAGTTAAATTAATAAAATTCGTGTAGAAGTTATACTCATTATGATGACAACAAATTAAAGATGATTTTACAGTGTTCAAATAAATAAAAATGAAATTGATGATGACACATCATTGGTTAACTAGGCTATGTATCTTCCAACACAAAGTTCAGTTCTCCTTTTAAAAAAATCACAAGTTTATTTGTTTTGCCCTGTATGTCTGCATCGTCCACAACAGCTTGTGCTTTATGATAAGTTTTACTTGATTTCTTATGCCTCACTTTCTTTGGCCTTCTAGGTGATCTTATTTATTTTGATGGTAATACTTCTTCCTCATCTAAACATTTAGGCACATTTCGGTCCTTCATATTTGGCATCGGAATAATTAAAACTTCATACGTCTTCACTAAAGTGCTAGGCTTATAGTAATCAGAGAAGTGTGGACCAAAGTCATCAACATTTTCTCTTCAGAACTATAATTGCTTGAGGACATGGTATCTCATTAATTTGAAACCATCGACTATTGCATGTTTCATTCTCAAGGTCGACAATATAAATTTTACCAAATTCTTATATAAAGTAAACATAGTTTGAGGAAGCCTTAACCTGACGAACATACAAACAACAATACATATGATAAATTAATGAAATCTAGATTTAAATAAAATTACAAAATAAATAACATTTATTTAAGAAAAAAATATGTATACTTTAGAACATACTGTTATCCGAGAAACCTTCTCACCTTAAGAGTTAGTATTTTCTTGAACCTTTTTTCTAATATTCTCTTTGTACATGATGCTATTTCCATATTTTTACCGTTTCTAGACTCAAATAAAATTCTTGCTTTTTCTAGAAATCCTAATATAGGCAATTCACATGCCTATATCAAACAACCATTCTTTCAAAGATGTCGAATGCATGCAAGATGGGGGACATTAAGATAAACTATAATTACACTTTTGATAATACTTTCATTCCCATCCAATACAACACACATTTTGTTCTATTCTCCAAATGCACGTCTAAACTACTGAAAAAATCATGTCCATGAACAGTCATTCTCAGTATCTACAACCCCATATGCTATTGGCAAAATACGTCCTACGTCATGAAAAAACAAAAAGTGATTTATGAAAACAATAGTTTTCAACGATCTAAATATATAAGTAAAATATACAATACATAAAAACATGAGGATATTGACTATTTTGAGAACATATCATTAAAATAATGTATAACAATAATATTCTACATATATGGATATAATTTCAATAAAATTTGATTAAAGAAAGCTATGTAATGTATAGGTAACTGTTACATACAAAATACACTACCTAGGATAATAGAATCATGTACATAACAACTTTTATTTTCTGAATTTTGTTGTACTATATCAGACAACTCATTCAAATACATAGCATGGATATGTATCTGCATAATATTAGTGTATATGGTGAATAAAAGAATTGAAAAGAATGCATTAAGTATTAAACATAGTTTCACTACATAAAATATAATGACCACTTGCTCTAATAGAGTTAAAGCTACATTGAGAATTTATGAGAGTGCACGACTAGTATCAGTATGAAACATTAATATACTTAGACCGTAAAAAAATATATACATAAATATTAATGTATATGGACATACAGGAGTTAATATATCTGGGGTAGACCAACAACAATGTGTTAACTTATTCATAAAGACATAATACACAACAAATCGTATGCATAGAAAGTAATGTATCATGACGATCGAAAATTTCACAATTATACGATGTGATGTAACATAAATAAGTTTTGCAATCATACCTCTTTTTTGGATCATTTATCTCTGAAATTAAAGTCACGACATAATGCATACTTAGTCATTACAAATACAAGCATCGATTTATTCTTATACAATTGTTTTACCTTGAATTCTATATTTTTACTATCACAAATAAAGTTTTTAACTTCCAACACAGGTACGTACAATGAGTACTGATTTTATGACTCATCAAAGAAAGAGAAAATGCATCTATTTTAATTCCTTTAATACAAACGACGGCTCCAGTTTCTCAGCCAAACTCTAATTTCTCCATAGACCTATCCGTTGTCATTATACACAAGGGATACATTACAAATCCAAAAAAAAATTTCTTCAAATTCACATAAAGATTCACTCCATTATCGTTCCTTATAATAACTGGTGAAGAACTAATTTCAATGACATGCCGGAAATCAATTTTTTTTAGATTACTCAATGTCTATTGGTGCTGCAAATGCCGAAATCAATCTGAAAAATGAAATACTCCCTGCAATAATAATTTCATCACTTTTGCGTCCATCGTATTGTATTTAGGATGGCCATACAACCGATTTCCTCAAGAGAATCGCAATATTCATCTTTTTGAAAAAAAATATTGAAAAACAGAGCATTGAGAATTTTGAATAGAAGAAATTTAAAGAACAAAGCTTAAATAATACGAATTGAGTTTCTTGATCGTACTAATTGATTTGATGTTTTAAACTTTTAAAATTGAAAAATTGTTATTGAATTTAAAAGATTCATTAACCACATATTAATAGATATGGCGTTAATTGCATCTTATATTAAAGTAATATACATTATTTTCCTTAATTGACAGTATAATAGTTACTTCAGATACATAAGTTACTAATATAAATTGTTGTTGACTTATATTAATAATTAAAATTCGGAAGAGAGAAATCTTAATTAAAAAAATGAAAGAGAAGGTAATTAGGTAACAAAATAGTGGGATTTACGTTATTTATACTACAATTAATGGTCATTCTAAATCAGTTTCTCCCTTCAGTTACTCAGTCCCATTCCATCCCAAGGCTCATTCCCTTCTTGGGCCATTTCGACCTATAGATACAATTTTTTTTCTAGACACATTTTTAAAGTGAAAATTATCCTAAGTATATTTTTAAGAATCTTTATTGCATGTTATAAATTTAATTTTTCATAATTATAAAATTAAGTATTTAATTGTAAGTTGTAGCAGTTTTACTAAATTATAAGATACTTATTAAAAGAATAAAAAGTGGGCACAAAAATATCCTAAATTATTCATTTTCTCTCTCCTAAAACATCCTAAATTATAGAAATCAAATTTTTTATTCTCTCTCCTCTTTTTCTCCTCTCTATGACTTCTCTCTTCTCTATGACTCCATATCTCCTCTTTTTACTCCTGTCCATCTCTCATCTTTTAACTCTTATACAAGAATATGCAAGTGCAATCTTCACCAATTTTTCTTCATTTTGGGACTTTTATTGTATGATTTATTTTAATGAATAGAATGCGTATACAAACTAATATCTATTGAAATTCAAGGGAAGGAGGTGAATTGAAAACTTTTCCTGAGTCAACTGATCAGTCTTGACAGTCAACTCACCTGTAGATTAGTATACTAAATAAAATAGATTAAACTTAAATGCGTAAATAAATAAGCAAGTAAGAGAATAACATAGAGATTTATCATGGTTCAGAACACCAATGTGGTGCCTACTTCCAGTCCCCTTGGTTAGAAGGGTTTTCTTTAGAACTTTCAAAGTAGAGTTGGAGTACAGATGGAGTGAACCATTTCTTAATCTTATTTTGTTATTAAGATTTTGTGACACATCCTCAACTGGTATGACTAAGTTAACTCGATCTCTCTCTTTTGTAACTATTGTAATCTTAAAAATACAAAGCTTTATGAAGATTAAGATTGAGTACACTAATAAGTTCCTGTGAAGTTGTGTGGTGTCTTTGGTATTTAGTCTTGTGTTTTATAATCTTCAACTGATTCGGCTTCTTTGCTATGTAAGAAAAATTCAAGGGATTTCTTCTCAATCAAGGATTTGAATTGACTCCTTGATTGAGGAATTACACCATATGGTACGTACATATCATATATTTTTGTATGTGTGATGTAACCTTTCTTTCTCGAACATAAACTTACAACCATACACGTTCATATAAGATATGTTCAGGTAGAGGGTGTTATCTTTCTTCCTTTTGTGATTCCATATGAGATGATGTTGCAATTTGATTGTCAATCATCTTTCTTATAATTTAGAATCTAATGAGATCTTTTATTGATATAATTCCAAACACAGTCTAACTTTCTTATAGGTAGGGATCACGCGAGATGCTCTACCATATTTATCTCCTAGAAGATATATCTTGACTTTAGTACATCTTTAGTATATCCTGCATATATTTATTTATTAGTTTGTCATTATTGTAAATATAGGGCTAAAAATCTCCCCCTTTTTGATAATGACAAACAATAAACATCATTTGACTTCCCTGTTTTTGTAGTATCTTTGCTCCCCCTTTCTTACTCACTCTTTTCCCTTTGTCGTCATTGAGTCGAGTTGAGCATTAGTAGGCATCTCCCCCTTACTTAGAGACTTATTTGATGTTTCATCTTCTCTACCTTTTGACATAATCAAAAAGAACAAAATACACAAGAAGAGGCACAACAAATAATAAAGCAGGAAGAGGCACTATAGCAAATAGACAGACAATGTATCATGCAAAAAAAAAGAGTATGGCAGGACAAGTTAAAATACCAGTTACAACCCAAAAGAAAAAAAATAGGACCCATTTTTGAATAGAAGTTATCATATCAATGTTTGTCTAGAAAACAGGTAAGAGTGTTATGCATATTGTAATAGAATTGCTCATAGGACTTTTCGACATTTCTGGAGAAATTGGAGTGGGAATTATGGACTGATATGGCAAGCTCGTTATTGGAGGAGTTGGTCTTGGAATTGATGGATTCCATGTGGCCAAATACTTTATTAAATATATTGACACCCTATTTCTTAAATCTATCAATAGTTAGTTACACCTTGCCTACATCGGTATTAGTTTCCTTACCCAACTGCAATAGTCTGGTAGTCGACTCCCTAAGAAGTAGTAAGCCTTCCTCAATTGCCTTGAGCCAACCCTTGAGTTCTGTAATTTCATTATAGTGAGAGTCTTTCAACTGAGAGATTAACTACTCGTTCAGGCACAACTGAGCAATTTTTAAAGGCAACAAACTTCTCCCATTATGATATAGTCCAAAATTTATGCATGTCCTCCGGTGGAATAAAACCAGAGAGAAAGGACAAGATATCTTGATAGATGAATTTGGGCTCGGGGTTAAGTATTCTTTAGTAGTAGTTGAAGGAGAGTGAAAAGGCTTCCTTAGAGGAGCCGGAGATGAGGACAGGATTATGGTTGTCATAGTGGCAATCTGGAGTGGTTTTTGAGGGATTAGCCTTTGATCTTATTCTTGTCATTAGGTAAGGATAGGTTTGGAGAGGGTTTAAAAAGACGGAGAGAGAGATGTAAAGGTGGTAAGTTGAAGAGGGTTGAAGTGAATAAAGGGGTAGTTAAAGAGGGGTGAAGTGAATAAAGGGGAAGTTGAAGAGGGGTGAAGTGAATGGAGGCGACTTGTGAAGTTAAAGAATGACAGAATTCTGCAGAAAAAAAGGGTAATTGAAAGACCCCGCAAAATCCTAATCTTAACTCAGTCCTTAAAATCTTGTTAAGGGGTCCCAGACTTATAAAATTTTAGCTAAGTATTTATACTTTATACTATTTTAGCCTTCGTACGTTGGAAACTTTATTTCATGACTCTTATGACCTTAAAATGTCAATATTTAGGTTAATTCATGATCAGGAATATCAATAGGTGTTCCCAAACGAGTTTCATATTTTTTGGACCTCGTTTGGACCATGTTTGGGAATACAAAATAGTGTTTCGACGTAATCTCGATGCGGTGCGGCAACTATCGCATTGATCACTATTTTTCCTTGGATCCCAGTGGCAATTTCCATTGAACCGATGTGGACTCGACACAGTGCGTTGGCCATCACATTGATTCCAATGATGTGGCGCGTCGACAGTTCGATTTTCAGTCATTAGAAAGCCGCATCTATATAGGTATTTGGGTCTTTTCCACACCCCTATTCAGCCCTAAAACACGAGATTTAGCCTTTATTGAGGAAAATATAGTTACTTTCTCTCAAATTGCTCTCAATAATAAAACCCTTGGACATCAATTTCAAGATCAAATATCAAGAACCTGCTATCAATCTTCAAGAATTTAATTGTTAAGTATGCCAAGTGTTTATCCAAGTGCCCCTTCCACCCTTGGAGTCCAAGAAACTCTTTTTAAACTTTAAATAAAGTGATTTCAGGATTTCCATGATTTGGATTCAAGTGTATTCATGATTATAATGATGATTAGATTTCTATTCTATGATTAAGTGCAAGATTTATGTAAAATCAATTATTATGTATGTAGTATCATATGAATTCATGTTAAAGCCTTGAAATCATGTTGCTCATGTGTTGAATAGTACTATGTGCATATACAATGCCTTCCAAGTGTTTGATGAGTTGTTCATGTGAATTAAATAGTGAAATTTCATCATGTTAACATGTATACTAGTTCATGCCATTCAAGTGTTTGATAAAATGCCTCTATAGATGCATTATGAACAAGTGTGCATTTCTATGCTATGCAAGCTCATGTGATTCTTTACTTTTCATGCTATCGAGTCCTGGGATATTTAATACCCAATAATTAAGTTGTTTACCTAGAGCCAGTGTTAGTTGTAAAATTATCCCATTCATGTCATGATCAGTAGAACTCTCAGTCAGTTATAGAACTCGGGAAAAATTCAGTAGACTCAATATCAGTCCATTTTAGTATTCAATTTAGACCTCAGTAAATTTAGCCAGTTAATAGAATTTAGTAGTATTCCATCAGTTAATAGAACTCAGTGAACTCAGTTCAGTTCAGCTAAACAGTATAATCAGTAACAGTTCATTCAAGTCTAGTATGAACTAGGAATCAGTTAAGTGTTTATTCAATTGGGAGTAGGATTCAGCACCGAGCGAGCCTAGGGATGGGGGCTCACCCGTTAGTAGGACTGGGTACCTAAAAGCAATCCCTAAGTTCCAAAACTACATAGCCAGCGTAGGTTATGAGATGTCACCCGTTAGATAGGACTGACATACTCAGGGATGACCCACTAGTTAGGACTGATTGTAGGGGTCACCCGCTAGACTAGGACTGACCCCATAGCCAGTTGTCTTTACCCATGGCACGGTACTAACACTTTTCTAATTGGGGTTACAGATTGGACCCCAACTCAGTTATCTTATTTGGGGTATGTCGGTTAGATGCTTACTTACCACAGTCTCAGTTTCAGATTCAGTCTCATATAGAACTCAGTTCAGTTCTACATATTTAGGGCTGATAGTTATAGTCACTCAACTCAGTATAGAACTCAGTATAATTTCATAAAATCAAGACTGTCAGATACAGTTATTCAGTTTTTAGTAATACAGATCACGATCTCAGTTATAGTCAATGTATTCATGCATGTACTCTCATTCAGTCATACTCATGTTATTCAGTTAGTATTGTTCATGCATATGAACCCATTCATTTCAACCTACATCCCTGACCATACAGTACATTCAAAGTACTGATGCAAGTTTTTCTTTTGCACTATGATATCTTATACCATAGGTTCAGATGTACGGGCTCCAGAGCACCCTTAGTAGTTCAGATTCTCACCAGACAGATTTAGTGGTGAGTCTTCATAGTTTGAGGACATGATTGTTTTTCAGCATTTCAATTTATTTTCAGTAGTCGAAGTTAGCTAGGGGCTTTTCCCATCAACTTCATAGTTCAGACAGTTTAGAGGTTTTTTAGACTAGAGTATTTCAAATAGATGTATCAGTATTTATTTTTTAGTATTTATTATTTACTTTTAGTTTAAACCTTATGGCAAGTTTCCGCCTAATTTTTCCATAATTACAGAATTATTATTCAGTTAGTGCAGAAGGTACCAGTCATGGGTTAGCTTATGATCTCTTGGGATTATAAGCACCGTGTAGCATCTGAGGTACAGACTCGGGGTATTAGAAACTTGGTATTAAAGGCTAAGGTTCACAAGAGTCCTAGGAATTCTGAAAGTTGCATCTCTAGATTCTTGTGCATTAGTGTGTAGCGTGCCACACTTATGGACAGGAGGCTATGAAATGTTTTAGGAAAAGTTTCTCTTCTTTTAGTATTCAAATCATACGAGTGAGCATGAGCTCAAGCTAAATTTTCAGTCTAATCTTTTTCTTCCTTTTGGTTATAGTCTCATAAATGTGACTATTCCAAGGTTGAGCAACCATGTGGTTACAAGTTCAGATTAGTTTTGGTGTCATTCCTCTGTTTCAGATCCCCAACATGCAGTCACAATTCAGTTCATAGGTGCCCTGTACATTATCTCAATTTTTCCTTAGTATCTCAGCCAAGTCAGTATTCTTCAGGGGACATAATGTCCCAAGGAGGCGATTCAATATAATCCCCCGAGCTTTAATGACCTAAATTTTCCATCTTCTCTACACGTAATAAATTCAATTTGGAGTAGTGGGTACTCATAGGTGGACCCTCAAGTTTCAATCGCAGTTGTAAGCCATGTATTTAGGGGCTCAGTTCAGTTCATGATATTCGATTCATGTATCATTTTTCAATATCAATTTTGTTCTCATGTTCCCATTCATGTATATTGAGAAAATGATCTCAGATTCATCAGTACTCTCAGCTTAAGGTAATAGTCTTCCTTAGATTGGCTTAGTTCCATGTTTAGTTATAGTTATAAACTTGTTATCCATTACCATTGCATATTCAGTCATGCATTCACGAATCAGTTCAGTCATGTACTCATGTATCAGATATGCATGTTCAATTTGAAAACTCAGCTTATTAGTAGTTTCATCCAGGTGTTCCATGCATCATACATGCATGTTCAGTGTATAAACTCAGTCTATCAGTATTCTCAACTCAGTCAGCCTCATCGAGGACAATTGTTCCCAGGGGGGAGATATTGTAAGACCCTATGAAATCCTAAGCTTAACTCAGTCCCTAAAAGCATGTTAAGGGGTCCCAGACTTAAAAAATTTTAGCTAAGTATTCAGACTTAGTACTATTTTAGTCTTTGTAGGTTGGCAACTCTATTTTATGACTCTTATGACCTTAAAATGTCAATCTTTAGGTTAATTAATGATCAGGAATGGCAGTAGATATTCTCGGAAGAGTTTCGTATTTTTGGGACCTTGTTTGAACCATGTTTGGGAATCCAAAATAGTGTATCGACGTACTCTCGGTGCGGCACAGCAACCATCGCGTCAATCAATATTTTTCCTTAGCTCCTAGTGGCAATTTCCAGTGAACCGACACGACGCATTGGCTATCACGTTGATGACAACAATGTGGCATGCCATCCTGCGCATCGACAATTTGGTTTTCTGTCATTAAAAAGTTGTGTCCATATGGGTATTTGGGTCTTTTTCCCACCCCTATTCAGCCCTAAAATACAAGATTCGGTCCTCATTGAGCAAAATATACTTACTTTCTCTCAAATTGCTCTCAGGAACAAAACCCTAGGACATCAATTTCAAGATCAAATCTCAAAAACCCTCTATCAGTCTTCAAGAATTTAATTGTTAAGGTATGTTAAGTGTTCATCCAAGGGTCCCTTCCACCCTTGGAGTCCAAGAAACTCTTTTTAAACATTAAATAAAGTGATTCCATGATTTTCATGATTTTTATTAAAGTGTATTGATGATTATAATGTTGATTGGGTTTCTGTTCCATAATTAAGTGCAAGATTTATGTAAAATCAACTATTATGTATGTAGTATCATGTGAATTCATGCTAAAGCCCTGAAATCGTGTTGCTCTTGTGTTGATTAGTACTATGTGCATATATAATGCCTTCCAAGTGTTTGATGAGTTCACGCCATTCAAGTGTTTGATAAAATGCCTCTATAGATGCATTATGAACAAGTGTACATTTCTATGCTATGCAAGGTCATGTGATGCTTTACTTTTTATGCTATTGAGTCCTTGGGGTATTTAATACCCGATAATTTATCTATTTACCTAGAGCCAGTGTTACTTACAAAATAATCTCAGTCATGTCACGATCAGTAGTACTCTCAGTCAGTTATAGAACTCAAGAAAAATTTTGTAGACTCAGTATCAGTCCAATTCAGTTTAGTATTCAGTTCAAACCTAAGTAAATTTAGTCAGTTAACAGAATTCAGTAGTATTCGTTCAGTCAATGGAACTCAGTGAACTTAGTTCAGTTCAATTCAATTAGATAGTATAATCAGTAATAGTTTAATCAAGCCTAGTATGAACTAGGAATCAGTTCAGTGTCTATTCAGTTGGGAGTAGGATTCAGCACCGAGCGAGCCTAGGAATAGTGGCTCAGCCATTAGCTAGGACTAGGTCCCTAAAAGCAATCACTAAGTTCCAAAACTACGTAGCCGGTGTAGGTTATGAGATGTCACCCGTTAGATAGGACTGACATACTCAGGGATCACCCGCTAGTTAGGACTAATCTTAGGGGTCACCCGCTAGACTAGGACTAACCCCACAGCCAGTTGTCTTTACCCATGGCACGGTACTGACACCCTTCTAATTGGGGTTACAGATTGGACCCAAACTCAATTATCTTATTTGGGGCATGTAGGTTAGATGATTACTTACCACAGTCTCAGTTTCAGATTCAGTCTTAGTATAGAACTCAGTTCAATTCTACATATTCAGGACTATCATTTATAGTCACTCAGCTCAGTACAGAACTCAGTATAGTTCCATAAAATCAAGAGTGTCATATACAGTTATTTAGTTTTTAATAATACAGTATTAATAAACTCATATATCAGTTAATCAGTATTCAAGCTCAGTATTCAATGTTATCACGACTCAGTTACAGTCTATGTATTCATGCATGTACTCTCATTCAATCATACTTATTTTATTTAGTTAGTATTGTTTAATTATATGAACCCATGTATTTCATCCTACCTAACTGAGTATACCAATATATTCAAAGTCTTTTCTTTTGCGCTATGATGTCTAATATCATAGGTTCAAATGCACGGGATCCAGAGCACCCTTAGTAGTTTAGATTTTTAGTAGACAGAGTCAGTGGTGAGTCCTCATAGATCGAGGACATGATTGTTTTTCAGCATTTCAGTTTATTTTTAGTTGTCGGAGTTAGCTGGGGGCTTGTCCCATCAACTCCACAGTTCAGATAGTTTAGAAGCATCTCAGACTAGAGTATTTCAAATAGATGTATCAGTATTTAATTTTGAGTATTCAGTATTTACTTTCAGTTTGAACCTTAAGGCAAGTTTCTACCTAATTTTTGCATAATTACAGAATTATTATTCAATTATTACAGTACGTACCAGTCATGGGTTAGCTTGTGATCCCTTGGGATTATGAGCACCGTATAGCATCTGGGGTACAGACTTGGGGCATTACAGTAAAGGGGTAGTAATTAAGAAGAGAGAGGAAAAAAAGGCGTGAAAGGATAGGTAAAAGAGATGATGATGTTGACACAGAGAGAGGTTTAAATTATAAAATAGTATAGAAGATTCTCTTAACAAAAATAAAAGACTGTACAATCAAATATCATTAATGCAGGTTAAACCAAGGCCTTTTATTAAGGAATAAAAATTTTCTTCCAATAGGGGTTTCGTAAAAGTATCAGCCAACTGATTTTCCGAATTAATAAGTTTTAAAGAAAAATCTTCATTTTCTACATGATCTGAAAAAAATGATTCTTGGTGTCGATATGCTTAGCTCTATAATTATGCATAGTATATTTTGATAAACTAATTGCACTAGTGTTGTCACACATTATAAGCTCAGATTTAAAAGACAAATTGAAATCAAATAATTAATGCATAATCCATAAAATTTGAGCACTGTAACTTCCAATGGCTATGTATTCAGCTTCAATAGTTGATAGAGTAACTGAAGATTATTTATTATTATGCCATGAAATTGTGGCATCACCAAGAATCTAACATATTTTAATAGTGTCCTTTCTATTATTTCTATCACTTCAATCGCCTGTAAAAGTAGCATCTGAATAGCCAACTAAATCAAAATATGAGAAAAAAGGGTACCATAGTCCAATATCTTGTGTTCCAATGAGTTATTGAATGATTCTTTTAACATCAGTCAGACAGGACTCTTTAGGAGTCGACCAAAACCTTGAACACTTACATACGCAGAACATAATATCTGGTCAACTTGCGGTCAATTACAGCAATGATCTAATCATTCCTCTGTATGTCTTCTCGTCAACATTCTTTTCTAATGTGTCTGACTCAAGATTTATGGAGGGACTCATTGGAGTTCCGAAAGCCTTTTCTTTTTCCTTGCAAAATTTTTTGATAAGTTTCTTTGTATATTTGGCTTGACAGATAAATGTACCTTTGGGAGTTTGCTTGATTTGTAATCCTATGAAGAATGTGAGTTCTCCCATGAGACTCATTTCAAATTTTCTTTCATCAAATTTGCAAAATTATCACACAAGAATATGTTAGGACTACCAAAGATAAATCATCAACATAAATTTACACAATGAGTAGATCAGAATCTAACTTTTGAGTAAAAAGAGCAGTATCTATTTTACCTCTTTGAAAATTATTGTTCAACAGGAAAGTATTTAACCTCTCATACAAAGCCTTTAGGGATTTCTTGAGACCATAGAGAGTTTTTGATAGTTTGAAAATATGGTTTGGATAAGATGGATTAACAAAACCAGGAAGTTGTTTTACAAAAACTTTCTCATGAATAAATCCATTTAGAAAAGCACTTTTGATGTCCATTTGATATAATTTACAATATTTGAAGGCAACAAAAGCTAACAAAATTTGAATCGATTCTAACCTTGCTACAGGAAAAAAAGTTCCATTGTAATCAATACCTTCCTACTAGGAGTAATCTTGATCTATAATTCTTGTCTTATTTCGGATAACCTTACCTTCTTCGTTCAATTTATTTTTGTAGACCCATATAGTTTCAACAACTTAGCAATATTTTGATCTTTCAGCTAGATCCCAAACTTGATTATGTTCAAATTGATCTAGTTTTTCCTCTATGGCTTCAATCCAAGATTCATTTTTGAGGGCCTCATCAACCTTTTTGGGTTTAGTTTGATGCAAAAGAAATAGATTCTTGATTTCTTAATGATACTCTTATCTACATCTGATCATCTGGGTTTCCAATGATGATGTCACTTGGAAAGCTTACATTGTGTCTCCATTCCCTAGGAATATTTGTTTTTGTTATTTCCATAATAGAAGTTGACTCTAGATGATCTTTAGTCGACTCAGAGGTTGTTGTCTTAGGAGATATGTCTAATCTCGCTCTTGGATATAGATCATTTACCTGCTCTTTATCAAGACTCAAGCTCATAAAGCAGTTTCTAGTTTTATCAAATACAATATGCATAGATTTTTTGAGAAATATAGTCCATTTATTATAAGCTCTGTAGGTGCGGCTGGTAGGAGACCTAAGAACAATACCTTCCTCACTTCGTGGGTCAAACTTTTCTAATTTATTTTTACCATTGTTGTGGATAAAGCATTTACATCCATGAGGATAAAAAAAACTAATGTTGGACTTGTTTTCTCTCCACAACTCAGAGGGAGTCTTCTTTAGGATGGGTCTGATGAGACATCTGTTGAGGATATGACATGTTGTGCTCATTACCTTTACTCGAAAGTGATATGGTAGATTATTTTCAAGAAGGACTGTTCTTATTGTCTCTTGAAGAGGTTTATTCTTTCATTCCACCAAACTATTTTTGTGAGGAGATCGAGGAGATGAAAACTTCTAAGAATAGCTATTTTGGGAATAGTATTCCCCGAATGCTTTGTTCTTGAATTCGTCTCCATGATTGTGATGAACATATGTGTTAAAGTATCCTGCTTCTCTTTGTTTTTTTCTACAAAAAATCTCAAAATTAATGAATGTTTCATGCTTGTGAGCAAGAAACATTACAAAAGTAAAGCGAGAATAATCATCCACAGTGAAAAAAATATATCTTTTTTCACTAATACTTGTAGTTTTGGTGGGTCCATACAAGTTCATATGGATTGTTTGAAGAGTCTTAGTGGTACTGATAATATCTTTGACTTTCAAGGATGTTCAAGTCTGTTTACCAAGTTGACAAGCATCATAGATGTGATCCTTTTCAAACTTTAGTTTTGGCAGACCTTTCACCAATTCAAGTCTAGAGAGTGTTTCAATGACATGCACGCTGGTATGTTTGAGTCTTTTGTGCCACAACCAAGTGTCATTGGTTTACAAAATAAGACATATCAGTGAGATAAAATCGAGATTGTTTAAAAGGTAAATATTGTCAACACGTTCACTGATAAAAGAAATATTCCTTTTTTCATGATTGACAAAGCAACTCTCAGATTCGAAGGAAACTCTAAAACCTACGTAACATAGCTGATGATACTTAATAGATTGTGTTTGAGTCTTTCCATAAGATATACTTTAATGAGTTCGTAGAAGGAGTTGAGTTTTACTGAGCCAACTTCGATAATATCATCTTTAGCATTATCTCCTAATCTGACTGATCCTCCTCTAATATTTTTAGAGAACAAAAGCTTTCTTTCTTTCCAATCATATGTCTGGAACATCCGATGTCAATGACCCACATTTCTTTCCAGTAGCTTTTGCAAATATGTTTTTGCAAAATAAAAAAATTAACTTTTTTATGCACCTAAGTGATCTTGGGTTCTTAAAGGTTAGATGTACTCTCTTTGGGTCGCCAAACTCGCACTCCTTTTGACATTTGTCTTCAGTTATGTGATTTGTGCCCTTTTTTGCCACAGGTGTAGCATATTGGTATTTGAAAAAGAAAAAGGAGTTCTAGCAAACTCAAATAAACTTGATGAAGAGCTTGATTTAGATTTAAGAGAATTTGATTTTATGGAACTATGACATGGTGATTTTAATACTATTTAACAACAATTTTACATTATCAAGTTCCTCTTGAAGTAGGTCAGTTTTGATTTGACATGCTTCAAGTTCAATTTGCCAGTTTCTTCTTTTTTCTTCAATCTTTCATTTTAACCGAGTTTGCTAATTTTTCTTTTCTTGAGTAATTTTATAGTATTCACCAATAATATTTTGAAGCTCGTCAGTGATCATATCAAAATTCATTTGAAGAAGGATGAAATTATGACAATTGAAGGGTCTTACCTCACTTGGTTTACCTTTTGCCATGAAGCACATGTTGGCTATTTTTGTATCATCCTCAGTTTCATCTTTATTACTCCATGCCCCAAAGTTTTTGTTTTTCTTGAATGATCTTGTCCTCAACTATGGAAAATTCTATTTAATGTGTCCAAGTTTACCACAAGAGTAACAACGATCATTATCCCTTGAGATTTATGATTCTTGTAGCCTTGTGGTCTTAGCTGCCTTTGTCTTAAGATTTACTTACTATGTTATTATGAGATCCATTCTTTTGTTATTGTCTTTATCTAGGGATTGTTCTTCTCCAGTTGTTACGTCAATTAAAACCACTGGTTTCATCATTTCTTCTTTGTTGTACCTATTTATATGATTTTATTCATAGGAAATAAGGTTACCTCTTAATTAATCGTATGTCATATTATGGAGATCCCCATCCCCTAAAATGGCAACTTTAGTTTCCCATGCTTTTGGGAGACTTCTTACAAGCTTTCGGAATTGCTAGCTATTGGGATAGATCATTCCTAAGGACTTTACTTCACATAGAATTTTGTTGAATCATGCAAATATTAATTCCACGCTTCATTTTCTTCCATTTTGAAGAGTTCGTACTTATTGATCAGGATGTTGATTCTTGCCTTCTTTACTTTAGTGGTTCCTTCATAGGTTACTTTTAATTTGTCCAACATCTCTTTTGTAGTTTTTTAGGTTGATATCTTGTCATATTCATCTCCGCTAAATACACAATTGCAACGACCTGATACTACCCCTAGTCGTCACATGATGCTTGGAACCACAAGTGATCCCAAGCTAACCCATGAACTGGCATATTGTTAAGCAATTAAATTATAACATAATAAATAGTTATTCTGCTGTGCGGAAATATTATCATACTGAAAATCTAAAATAGATACAATACTAATAAAGCTTTACAATCTGATAAATCTAAAGAATGAAACTGAAATTACATGACTGACTCTGACTGACAGCAATGAAGCCTCTACTATACTAACTATAGATAGCTGGGACATGCCTCCAACTACCACTAATCAATACACATGAAAGTAAATGTACTGTACATGAACTAAAACTGTCTGGAGTTCTCAAAGTAGGAGAACCCATCACCTTCTAACTTGAATCTACAACTGTCTGATCATGATGTTTGGGCTACAATTGGTACTACATTATGAAACAATGTAGCTACAAAGACGTATATGTGGATCAGTACTTCTGGAATATACTGAGTATGCACGGGTGAATGCGATAAGTAAAATTGATTTCATATGCAATCGTAAAACATGCATGCTAAGTGTAAGTAGACTTACCAATAGGCTGGAATAAACTAAAAATTGAAATGTCTTAAAGAATGAGTGACAAACATTCTCTGAAAAGATAGTGAATCTCTACACTTCGTTTCTGTAAACTATACTTTAATAATATAAGTATAACTAAAGCTGGGATGTGATAAAACATAGATATTGTATGAACACTGAGTATTTAACTACATGATGGAGACTGACATAAATCAAGGATCTAAATATACAATCACACTGAGCACGAATGCATAAATCTACTAACTTATCTGATTAACTGAATGGCTGATAGATGAATGTTGGGCATGTAAGATTGAATTGTACTTAGTCTGAATAACTAGACTGAAACTGTAGAGTATTATACATATAAGGTAAGGACTGACTGAGTAACATGAGGTAACTAGGCATGAATTCATGAAAACTGTATTATTTGAGAATGCAAGACCAAGCATATACATGATTCTGAAATAGTATGTAAACTAAGGTACTAAAATACTGATAATTAAGACTGTAACCAAGACTGTAACCAAGACTGTAAATGAGACTATAACTGAAACTGAATATTGAGTTCTGATGACTGAGTGACTGATATTTGAGTTTACTGATAACTTTATTACTGATAACTGGGTGACTATTTCTGATAGTCCTAATTCTGTAGAACTAAACTGAGTTCTATACTGAGCTAGGTGACTATTTTTGACAGTCCTGATTTGTAGAGCAGAACAGAATTCCATTTTGAGTCTAAAGCTGACACTATAACTTTGGAAGGTGTTATCTAACCGACATGCCCCAATCTGAGATAATTAGGGTTCAACCTATAACCCCAGTTGGAAGGGTGTTAGTACCATGCCATGGGTACTAATGTTGGCTATGAGGATCCACTAAAATAGTGTCCCAAAGGACTAAGGAGTAATCCTATAATGGCAGGAAACTCATGAGATATATACCAACCCTAAACTGGCATAAACACATCTCAAAACTATGTTTTCTACGTAGTTCTGTAACTCAGAGATTGCTACTAAGGGTCAAACCCTCTACTAGCAAGAATGCCATCATCCCTGGGTTCGCACGGTGATGAATCCTACTCCCAACTGAACTAACTCGAAATACTAACTAGTGCATACATTGTTAACTAATAACTAATAAGCTAAGGTTATGGTATTTTGAAAATAACAGTGTATACAGATTCTGAGGTAATGAATAATCATTAAACTGATACTTGGACTAAAACTGGACTGTACTAGGCTTGACTGAACCCACTCTAATTCTGTTGACTGACCAAACTAGACTGAGTTCACTTAGTTTTGTAACTAACTGAGTACTACTATTTGTGATATTACTGAAACTATTCTACAGCTACTAAAATTCTAGGTAAACAGCTAAATTATTGGGTATTACATACCCCTAAAACTCGATAGTATTGATAGTAAAGCATGGCTTGACCTTAAAAGCATTTCATAAACTACTTATTCACCATGCATTCATTTAGACATTTTGTCAAACACTTAAGGGGCATGGACTTGAACATAGGAATATCTTAAACATGGGAGCATAGCATGATTACATAACTAAAATCATGAATTGGAGAATTCACATGTAATTCTCTTGAAATAGGACATGAGTGTTTTAACAAAACATATAAAGTTCATAACATGAATGTAAGAATGTCTTAAACATGAGGGAATAATAGAGTTACATGGAAAAACTCATAACTTAGGGATTCATCTTGAAATTAACTTAACATGATATGGGATTTTCATCAAATATGTGGAAGGCATGAATTTAAAACATGAGAATATTACTAAACATCATGAATTTAGGATTCATCGTGGAATTTACTTATATAAAGCATGGGAAATTCAAATTCATAGGATGAGGAATTTAAAATCTTGTATGAAATCACACATGGGCTGAATTAAATTAAAAATACTTTGAAAACATGAAATTCAATCTTTCTTGAATATACAAAATACCATAATAATGAAAAATTCACTCTTTAATTAAAATAAAAGAGTTTTTTGACTCCATGGGTGAAAAAGGACCCATGGATGAACTCCCACATACCTTAAAGCTTTAATATGGAAGGAGAAACAAAATCTTGAAAGATTCTTGAATTGGGAAACTTGAAACCTTGATTTTTCTTGAAGAGGATTTAATGGAGTTCTTGTTGTTCTTGAGGGGGATAGGGTTTTATTTGGAGATAAAAACATGAAAAATGATGTAAGTAATTCTTTTGGGGCTTTAGTTATATGTTATGGATGAGTTAGGGCAAAGTAAAGGACCTTTTTTCCCTTAAGAACGGAAAAATAGGACTTGGGAAATAGGTGTAGGCGATGGAGAACGCGTCGTTGGCATATCTACAATTTGGTGGGTGTTGTTATGGAAAATTCTACGTATATAAAAATTTATACACGATCAAAGTAGACCTTTATAGAATCGAATACCAACCTTTGGACAAATCAAAGGATCTTAGCTCAACTTAGCTCTAAATGATTTCTATGAACATTTTTAACCTCATGAGCATTTCACACACTAGTATGAATATCATGAAACTTATTATTTTCATGGGAATCATTTAGATTATAGCTTATACATGTAGGAACAACGGTTCATAGACTAACCCAAAATACGTAGGCTCATAGCTCTTACCTAGTTTCAATTACCTCTCGATGTTCCTTGGTGACTTCAAAATTATTGAAGTCATACAAGTCAATGCTTCTTGAATATTTGTTCTTCTATTTGTCCTTGTTCTTTTCCTTGATTCCTGGAATAGGCTTTGGTCCCTTTTTAATGACAACCCAAGCTTGGAAGTCATTTGACTAAACAAAAATCTTAAATTTATTCTACCAGTGAGAATAATGTTGTCCATTTAAGTATGGTGGTCTAGTTGATGAGTGACCATATTGAAGAAGGTCTCCTAGAATCTGGTAGTTTGCTAATATATCTTTGCTCACTTATGTTTAAGAAACTTTTTGGTGAGACCTGCTATGATACCAATTAAAATTCAAGAGGGAAGGGGGGTGAATTGAAAACTTTTTCTGAGTCGAGTGACCAGTCTTTATAGTCAACTCACCTGCAGATTAGTATACTGCGATAGATGAAACTTAAATACATAAATGAATAACCAAGCAAGTAAGAGAATAAAATATAGATTTATTTTGGTTTGAAATACTGATGTGGTGCCTACTTTCCAGTCCCCTTTGGTTACAAGGGTTTCATCTAGAGCTTTCAAAGTAGAGTTGGAGTACAGATAGAGTGAACAATTTCTGAATCATATTTTGTTATTCTTATCTTGTGACACAGCCTCAACTGGTATGACTAATTTGACTCGACCTCTCTCTTTTGTAACTATTATAATCTTAAAAACACAAAGCTTTATGAAGATTAAGATTGAGGCTCACTAAGAATTTCCTGTGAAGTTAGGCGATGTCTTTGGTATTTAATCTTCTCTTTTATAACCTTTAATTGATTCAGGTTCTTTGCTTTGTAAGGAAAACCCAAGGGATTTCTTCTCAATCGAGGATTTGAATTGATTTCTTGATTAAGGAAATACACCATATGGTACTTCCATATTAGATATATCTGTACATTTAATTCATCCTTCCTTTCTCAAACATAAACTCACAACCATACATGTATGATATGATCTAAGGTGGATTTATCTACCTCAGTGTTGTTATCCAGGCTTATTTAGCTTAGTTTAGATGACTTCTCATGTTTCTAAAGAGTAAATATTTTTATAATTGAGAATATAAGTTTTAAACTAATTGATTATAACGTTTAATGTGTTTTTCAAACAAGTTTGGAATTAATTTGGTCACTAAGAGTTTAGACAAGAAAACTAGTGTTACTAGCTTGAGCTATATGTTGTCCTAGTTCATCTCGATGGATTATAGTTTGTGTAATGAGTTACTAAGGGTATGACTGTCTAGTTATGTTTAATAAATTTTTATAGTGTTTAAGGTTTAAATGAAACAATACAAGATATAAAACACTAATTTAAAGATCAAAAGGACAAAACTATACACTTAGCTTAAGTTACTAGCTCATCATCTTGGATTGTATGTTGATTTGAGCTCTAATTCATGGTGTTTAATGTTGTAGGATTATTGGTGAGTTGATAATGATGATATATGTATAATAAAAAAGCTTAAAATAAAGTGTAAATAACACCACAAGGCTTGTAAAGGATGGACAAACCCATGGGACAAGATTTGACCAAACGGGCGTTTTGGGGTCATTGGCATGCCACGAATCTTAGGCATCGTATTAGGGCTGTGAAATGGACTTAGGGGATTAATAAAATACTAATTTCAGTATATCACCATAATTTTAGTGTGCCACGTGCCTTAGGAACCGCGATAAGGGCATGGCACGCCACTATGTCACAATCGGCAGCTTTGGTCCTACGATAAATAGGACACTTAAACATTATGTTACACATCTTGGACGACCTTGGGACTTTGAGAGAGGATGTATAACACTTAAAATAGCGTTTTTATTCTATTAATATGGTTTATTTATGTATGTTAACATGTATTCAATCATTGTGATCGCGGTTATGTCCATGAGCGGCTAAACACCCTTTTCTAGGATTAAGGCTAAGAACATGAGTATTATTGTTATGAATTGATTTTTTAATGGTTTTTTATCATTATTGTATGTTTATATATCCTTTTTATTACTATTTTAAGGATTCATGTCCCTTATAATATATGCATAATCATCTTATGAACCCGAAAGGATGAACAAGAGGATAGAACGTGGGATATATAGAATAAGATTGTAATCTTCTAATTGAGTGAAGTTATAATTTGTATTTAGGATAGAAATATATACCTAAGTTCCCTATTTGGTTCATTTACGGGATGAAATATTAATGTAACTAAGTTCTTACATTCCCGCTCAATGGTGTAGTTGTGGGGCTAAGTTAGACAAGTCACCAGAGGTTCAGAAGGTCACAGTCATAGTATGAACCCCGTGAACTAGCAACCAAGATAATAAACCTAAACAATAAATTTTATAGCTTATTATGATTATTTTCAGTGTCTTAACCCTGGGTTTCTCCCCATTGATTGTTTAAGAACTTTACTTTACCACACTAATTTAGTTTATGATTACTTATAACTTACAAATTCTTGTGGTTTTCTTTGCACCAATTTAATCTTAATAGTTGAACTTGAATTAGATAGTTTTTATCACAAGTACCTGTGGGATCTATGTTCGCATTTTTATAAAGCCACTATATTACTTGGTCGGACCACGTACACTTAAGTATACACTGGGGCGCAAGAAGTTTTTGGTGTTGTTTCTAGTGGATTGTAATTTGGAAACCGTCATACTTAGTTTTACTTTTTGATTTCTTGGTGCTTTTCACTTGGTCTGGTTTTTTGAATTTCCAGGCAATAGGATATAAGCTAGTAAGCTGGCAAGGGATCGGGAATTGGTTGAGCCATACCCCGAGCTTGACCAATGTTTGCATCAATAAAGGAGAGAAGTAGTCCTTCTTTAAAAAAATCCTACAGAGTCACGAGAAAAAAACCATTCCTGCTCCCATGAATGAGGATCCACCAGCCCACAAGACATTTCGCGAAGTGGCAATCTCACTTGTGGCCAATATGACCTCCGTCATTCAAAGACCAGCTCCTGGAGGTAGATTTGAATTGAAGCAAAATATGGTGAAGGTTCTTCACAGTAGTGGATAGTTTACCGAGATATCACACGAATATCCATAAGCCTACTTACAAAAGTTTTTGGAGATCCGTGTAACATTTATCCCTACGGGTCTTTCAACTTATTATGTGAGGCTTACACTCTTTTACCTTTCACTTTTGGGGGAAGCAAAAAAGTGGTTGAACGTTGAGCCAATAGGTTCAATCACAACCTGGGATGACTTAGCTTGGAAGTTCCTCAATTTGTTTTTCTTGGAAGTTCCTCATTTTTTTTTTCATCTACAAGACTAGGAGACTACACAGTGAAATTTGCTTCAAGCAGAGGCCAGATGACAACCTATACCATGCTTGGAAGAGACTAAAGTCTCTTCAACAGCACTGTCCATATCACCAATAGTCCAATGAAGTACTATCTCATACTTATGTAGAGACTCTTGACCATAACACAAAGATTTTACTAGATTCAACTATAGATGGTCAAGCTTTAGAAAAGACATATAATGAGATATACACCTTGTTGAACCAGATTGCACAAGAAAATCTGAATTGGCATGGTGATACCTCAAGGAGCTCGGTAAAAAAAGTTATTGGTATGATTGAATTTAATATCATAATAGACTTAGCTACCCAACTGTCTTCTCTCCAAAATTAGATAATAACACAATTCAGCAAGTTGGGTGCACAACAGACTCTGGCTTAGGTTAATACGATATAGCAGGCTTTGGTATGGTGTGAGTTTTGTGGAAATAGTGGCCACTCTACAAACTTATGTAGTGCAAATCCTGAATCCGTTAACTTTGTCAGCAATGCACAAAAACTAACGTATGGTAATGCATACAATCAAAAGTGGCAAACTCAGCAATGTATCCTTGGGGAAATAACCAGCAACAACACCATAATACACAATCCATTAATATATAGATAACCTTGAACAAGATCTTCACCAACCAAGAACAGATGCTTGTTAATATAAGAAATTACCAAGTGGCTCAAAAGCAGTTAGAGCAGCAAATGGGGCAATTGTAGCAGGCACAGAATACCAGGTCACGGAGTGGTTTGCCAAGTGGTAATGAAACTCCTAAATAAGTAATGGCAATCACATTGAGGAGTGGTAAAGATTTGAATGAGAGGCCTCCATTGACAAATAAGGAGGTATATGATGCATTGGTTCCTCAATGGGTTGCAGACAAAGTTATTAAAAATGTAGTAAGTCTAAGTACCTAAAAATGAAACTGTTGAGAAGTAAAGACCACCACCACCATTACCATAGTGGTTCCATAAAGCAAAAGAGGATGCATGCTTTAAGAATTTCTTTGACATGTTCAAAGAGCTTCACATTAACCTTCCTCTTCTAGAGGTTTTACAGGAAATGCCCAAGTACACTAAGTACTAGAAAGATGTGGTAAATAATAAAGTAAATATGTAAGACATTAAATAATAAAGTAAATATGTACCTAAGCATGAGTTGATAATGATTGATGAGCTTGAAAAGGCTAAACTTGAAAAAGTAATTGACTTCAGTGTTAATACTCAAGAGACCAAAAGAGAGTGAGAAAATGTCCTCCTAGTAGGAGAAAGAGGGTGAAGAAATTCAAATGAGTAGTGATGTTGGGTCTTATCACGATACAAAATCAGGCGATGTTAGGGAGACAACCCAAGAGAAGGTAGGTAATGTATTTTCAATAGTTTAATTTTTAATTTACATAGTGTTTGTTTTTGTTGACTCACAGGTTGATGGGAAGTCTTAGTACTGAAAACTTGAGCTAAGGAGCATAACGAAGACTAAGTGTAGGGTCCCCAGATCCTCTTGATGTTAAAAGATTTTACTAGCTAGTCCTAGAAGCCTCAGGGAGTATTTCTATTTTTTCTTTTAAATTCAACTTTGGGGACAAATTAGATTCTTAAGTGTGGGGTGGGAAAATTTCTATATTTCGGGTGAAATGATGTTGTATGGTCTATCTTAAATCTTAAGTCTTAGTTGTTTCCTTAATTTTTGGGTTAAATTTGAAAATTTTAAAAAATCATAAAAATATTTTGCTTTTTAGTTTGTAGTTTGTGGGTGTCATTTTAGTAGGTGAACGCTTCACCCATCCCGTGTTTGTTCTTTTTGGTTCTTTTCCATGGAAACGCCCTTTGAACCAGAATTCTTTTTCTTTTTAGGAGTAAATTTTAAAATTTTTATGTTAGGTAAGTAAAATGTTCTTGTTGGCGTTATGGATGATTATGTGACTCCAATTTTTTTGTTTATAAGAACATGTTGATGGTGTGAGTTACTACGTTTGAGACTCCTAGGCTCTAGCTTATGACTCTTGTATATTGTTGGCTTGATTCTGAATTTGTGTAATTATTTGGTTGAGACTTTATGGTGATCCCACTTGTGTTGAGCATATTCCATGTGTGTATAAGGTTTTTATGTATTACTTATTGCATTTGATGCCTAGAACTTGCCTGGTGTGTGTGCAAAGTAAAATAAATAGTGTGGGTTTAGAAGATGATATAGGCATTTCCTTGATAGCCATGTTCTATACCCTCTTTTATCTACCTTGGTACATAATCCTAGTTAGCCTCGTTTAGTTGTTACCCTACTATTTGGTAGCCTCATAGGTAGCATATTTCACTTCTTTGTTTGACTTTGATTTAATCCAAAGCTCCTAAGCGCTTTAGTTAAAACTTAATGAGTTAAGGAGCATTAAAAACAAGTAGGGAAGAGGTGACAGTAAAGCCCCTAAGAAATAGCTATTGGTGTTGAAAATTGATATGTGTTGTGGTTGGGAGTTGTGTAATGAAAAGAATAAAGATTGTTCAAAATTAAAAAATGTATGCATAGACAATACACCCACTACATTGGATGTGAATTAGCTTAATGAGATGGGTCAAGATAAAAGAAGTGTGTAGATGAATGTGGTGGAAATTGGTTGTCAATAAATTGATCTTAATATTAATGTGAAGTATTAAAGCTCTTGAGGAAGTTAGTTACTACTGTTAGCCAAATAGTTCCTACCCACCCCTTAGCCTATATTACAACCCATAAAGACCTATTTGATCTTGAGCCTTAACATTTTGATATTAGTGGAGTACTACACTAAGGGAAAGCCTATGGTTCATCATATGCAACTTGTGAATTCTTTGTGAGATTGGGTAAAACTTGATTCTTATACCAGTTTATGATAAATTTCATCTATGCTAGTGATAATGGGTAACTCTTTTGTTGTGAGGGCACATGTTTGATAATGGTTAGGTGAGTTGTATGATCTCTTAGATTGAGTGATATGCATGAGTTTTTCAACTTAGTGAGTTGATTCTTAGGGTCGGGATGTTTTGAAGTAGTGTTCTTAAGCTTCCAATTGTGTGTATAACATGCTTAATGTAACAACTTGCATTATGTGTAATCATTGCCATACCCTATTTTTACCTAAGGACAAAAGGTGTACGACATTGTGGACTTTAAAAAAATTGATTTTATACAGAGTCGCCACCTAATTTTTAAGGAAAATAAGAAACTTATTTATTTATTTAACAAGTATGATATTATTCTAATCTACGAAACCAATTTAGATTCTAGATAAGGGTTCAAATTATTCAGAAGGAAAAGAATTAGGCACCCTTCAGAATCCACAAATGTGGTTCCTAGCCAGACTTAGATCTTGTACAAGACGAAGGGAAAAATCAATGTTTATAAATACATATCTAAAATATGCATTAAAATAATATCAACAATTTACATATAAAGAATGTATAAATTACATAAATTATTGTATATAAAAAATGTGTGAAGATGATCAAAAGTATATAAGAATGTGTATGAAAAGAAAAGAAAAATTGATTAAAGAAAAAGATTACGCAATATCTTTTAATGTATAAGTATGAATTAATTAATTAAATATTTAAATTAATTTAATTTTTTCTATAAATATTAACGGCCTAAATTCACCTAAACGCACGGTAAAGATTGTATAAGTTAAAGCATTTCCGCCCAACGCTCCAAAAAATAAAGTTTTCACTATGATAATATTTGTACAAGTATAAGAATATAAAAATACAATACAAAATTTAAGGTTTTCTTTAAAGACCATTCCCGACGAGTATTCTCAATAACTTGTACAAAACACTTTCATAAAAATGATAGTAATGAATAAATAATCAATAAATTAAAAAACTATGTATGCATATATGTATATAAAAATAGATTATAATTAAAAGTGAGCTCAGAAAAAGTTTTAAAATACTATAAGAATTTCACCATCGCTCGAATTTCACTATACGTCTTTTTATTTGTGGAGGCCTTGAAAATCGATGGAGAATTTATTCATCGGCCAGATATTAGCATTAGTTATACTGCAAAATTGTTCACAATCCCAAAAACAATTAATTGGCAACCAAAATATCGCAAGGCAACAGTAATGATGGAAACAATACTAAGATTTGTCAAAAAATCATATAAAAGAAATTAAAATTCAATGTAAAATGCAATCAAATAAAATCATAGTAATAAACAAAATTTGATAACCATAAAAAATTAAAAGCACATAATGAATGAGACAATGAGAGATAACAATTAACTATAAATAAATCAAAATGCAAGAAAGCTACCGGAAAAAAAATTCAACTCATCAATAACGACAAAACAATCAACATATCCACAACAACTAAGCCTACATAAAACATAAAGGAGAAGAGGGTCACCAAAGAAGCTAACGGAGTTTCACTAGAGTATCACCGAAAAACACCCAAATGCTTTCAGAACAGTCCAAGAGAGCAACAAGATAATGTAAAAATAGTTTTTCTAAAATAAAAATAAAAATCATTAAGCAATGTAATGAAGGTGAATCATAAAACTAGCATGAAAAAATCAGGGAAAAATAGTCCAACAATCGATGGAAAAACCACACAGTCATGACAATACGGGTCATCATCAACACAACTCGTCAGATATGGTATTTTCCAACCAAATATCCACCAAAGTTTGGCAACAAGAACAAACCCAAAAAATTTGAACAAGAAATTGATAAAATAATAACCACCATCAACCATTTTCTCCAGCGTGGCAGAGAATAACGAAAATGAGGGGCATTGCTTCCACGGCTTTTGCTGGAGCAACACTAAAAAAACTCCTACCAGATCTGACCTATAAATGGCATGGCAATTATGAAGGAGAGAAAAAAAAACAAGGTCATATTTGTTGTGATGGAGTTGGAGCTCGTCGGTCATCACTTTCGGTGAGCCATCAGCGGCAACGGAGGAAATGGGGAGAAGGGGAGAGATGAGAAGAGAGAAAAGAGGGTGGAAATGGTGGTTTTCCGGTGGGAAGCTCACTGTTAATGGCCGATCATAGCAAACTAGTGGTGTTTTGGTGGTTCTGGAGTTTTTTAGAGAAAAAGGGGAAGAGAGAGAGACGTGAGTTTGAGAGGGAATGGAAATAAAAATCTCATTTTGAATTATGGGAGTATATTTTGTGTGCTACACTATTGACCTCCCTTCTTTATATAAATAAAAGTAGTTATCTTTATTATCAAAAAAATAACAAGATGCCCCTTCTTCTCTCTTTAAAATATTTATTAGCCCGTAAGTTTTTAACCAAAGGATTATTTTATCCTTTTAACCAATAGATTGAGATCATTTATTTAAGGGATGAAAACATCAATTCGTCATCTCAAGTGTCAGCTTTTAAAAAGGTGATGAGATTTTGACTTGACTGATTTGTTGCTCTGCATATTAAAATAATTAAGCCGACATTATCATTTGCAGACTATATTAAATAACGTATAAAAATATGAATGGCGATATATAATTATAGAAAAATGCAAAAAAAAATACAATAAAATAATCTAAAAAATATATTATGCTATAAACAATTAAAATTATAATATACGATAAAAAAATTACAGTGCTATGTGATGTACGGATGTAAATAATTGTGCAAAAATTTAAAATCATAATAAACTAATACAAAATTTAAAGTTTACAAAACTAAGGATAATTATTAATAAATTATGCACAATTAAAATATGACAATAAATTGACAAAACTTTCTAAAATAATAATGATAATCAATAATTTGTTAAAAATTTTAAAAATGTATGAAAATTACATTTTATATACTTTAATGATCAGGGAACCTAAATGAATTAATTTTAAGTTTGGAGAGTCAAAATTAGGTGTCAACAGTTTGCCCCTTTTCATTTGAAGATAATGTAGAAGTATTCAAACGAAAATATTGAAGTGTAGCCAATTTTTCTCGACAAAAAATTATTTTGATTAAAAACAATCGAGCGAACTCCAATTTAGAGTCGTGTACATATTTCAAGTTGCATGCAGATCAGGTAGGGTATAGTTGAAAAGCTATTCTGACATGTCCTATTTTGGGTTGGATAAACCCAATGTGTCCTCGAATTCTATGCTTGCAAAATTTGTAAAACTGAAAAACAATAGACAAACAAGTAACAAAGCTCGATTTTTTTTTCAAGAAATTCAAAAAAAATAGCATGGAGTGCTTAACTAATGTAAAGCTAAGTAAAACAACATTGCAAGATTTTATCTATAAAGACAAATAAAATATTCAATTGAAGACAGACATGCATAAAAGGCCTTATTAAAGAGCAAACTAACTCAACATGTCCTATTTTAGGGTGGACGTACCCAATTTATCCACAAATTATATGCTTGCAAATGCATCAAACTAATAAGTACTGCTCAATAAGACAAGAATGAAAATCAAGCTTGATTTTTTTCTTTTTTTTTTTAAGAAATTAAAGATAGCATGCAGTGCTTAACTAATTAAGAAAAATGATAAAAGCAAAGAGAGCATCTAGTGCTTAAAAGGTAAATAAGTGCATTGCGATATGTGCAGGTAAAGACAAAGCATGCAGTGCTTAAATAACAAAATAAATGCATTGTGATTTGCAAATAAATGTAAAAATGACATGCGGTGCTTAAGTTATAAAACAAATATATTGTGATATATGCAATAAAAAATCAAGATGACATTTTGTGCTCAAATAATTAAGTAAATGCATTGTGATATTTGCGAGGCGTGCAGAGCCTAAACGATAAATAAATGCATTGTGATATATGTGTGCAGAGCTTAAATAATAAAATAAAAGCATTGCGATATTTGTCAAAAAAGGCAAAGATGACATACAGTACTTAAACAATAACATAAATGTATTGCAATATTTGCGAGGCATGCAGTACTTAAATGATAAAATAAATGCATTGCGATGTTTGCAAGGCGTGCAATGCTTAAAGGATAAAATAAATGCATTGTGATATGTGCGTGCAGTGCTTAAATGCATAGCAATATGCACCGATAAAGGCAAAAATGACCTTTGAGGCTTAAATGATAAAATAAATGCATTGCGATATTTGCGAGGCATGCAGTGCCTAAATGATAAAATAAATGCATTGTGGTATATGCATGCAATGCTTAAATGATAAATGCATTGTGATATGTGCAGACAAATACAAAGATAACATGTGGTGCTTAAATGATAAAAAATGTATGACGGCATGTGCAAATAAATGCAAAGATAACATGCAGTGCTTAGATGCATTGCGGATGAAAGTAGAGGCAAAGATAGAATACAGTGCTGAAATGATAAAATAAATGCATTGTGATGTGTGCAAATAAAGGTAAAGATAATATGCAGTGCTTAAAATAATGAAATAAGTGCATTGCAATGCATGCAAGTAAAGACAAAAATAGACTGTAGTGCTTAAACTATAAAAAAATGCATTGCAATGCGTGTAAATAAAGACAAAGATAAAATATGATGCTTAAACCATAAAATAAATGCATTGTGATGCATGCAAATAAAGAAAAAGATAAAATGTCATGCTTAAAAGATAAAATAAATGTATTGTGGTATGTGCAGGCAAAGGCAAAAACAAATGCTAGTGCTTCAATAATAAAATAAATGCATTGTGAGATACGCAAATAAAGGCAAGAAAAACATACAATGCTTACATAACAAATGACAAAATAAATACATTGCGATGTATGCAAGTAAAGACAAAGATAGCATACAGTACAAAAAGAAATAAATGAACTGTGATATGTGCAAATCAAGAGCATAAATATTTAATTAAAAAAACATGCATAATTGTCTTATTGGAGGGAAGACTGGCCCAATTGTCCTATTTTAGGGTGGACAAACCCCTATAAGATATAATTATTGAGCAAAGAATTATTTAGGAATGAAAGTGTTTATATATTTCCTATGTTACTTTAAAAATTGCCTCAATATCGAGTTTTGAGATGCTGGAGGATGCAGGATTGTGTACTTGCTGAGAGAAAGAATGATTGTGGAGTTGTGATGACTGAACTCTGCATAGATCTTCCTACATATCTCGGGTGTCACGATAATCAGGTCAATATAGTTTGAAATAAGAAAAATAGAGTAAATTTTGAGGCAGCTTTCAAAATTTTCCCTGGTGTATGATTTATGCGGGCATTATCTCCTTAGAAAGAAGTTTTTTAAAAAAAGTCTTTTTATTAAAAAAAAATCATGACGTCTCTGATTATTTAAGGGGACTTGAAAATGAATGAATTCTTTGATTGTCTACGAAGACTGATACATGACATCTCCAATAGTTTATGGAGATTGATATTTACTGTCGTCTTCGATTGTCTATGAAGACTGAGGCCCTCTTATAGCCTCTCAATTGGCGGGGCTATTGAAATGTAAAAGGTTCTAGATTGGCAGAACAAATGTAATAGCCTCTCAATTAGCAAGGCTATAAAAAAATACTCAAGAGTGAGCGCTTAACTGAAAAAAAAATGTCAGTATTTAAAGGTATGTGCTTGAAAGAAAAAGTCAAATGCATGTATTTCAAAATTAGGCGCCTTGGTTGAAAAGTAAAAAATGCATGTACGTAAAGTGAACAACACCTTGAATAAAAGGTAAGAAAATGTTTGTATGTGAAAGTGGGCCACTTGAAAAAAGAAAGAAAATAGTTGCATTTTTTGGTAGAAAATGTTGAAAGATGAATAAGGCACAATCGTGTCTTGACTTCAGTTGGTACAAATAATTAGTAGTGTGCATAAGAATTTTCCATCTCCTTCCCAGCTAACCAAGATCAACTTCAGGATAACTCCTATAGTTTCAAGTAGTACCTCAGACATACCTAATCACCGACAAGACTTTTTCATCTTGCTTCAAACAAAGATTTGAGCTATGCTTATTCTCATGTTTCAAATGCCTTCTCCAGAAAGAAAGTCTCATTTCGCACATATTTGAGTAAAAGAAAGTCTTATTTTGCACATATTTGAGTAATTTTCTTTTTGAATTTGGAGACGTCTAAAGAAATAGACTCACACTCATAATGAAATTCAATACATGCAATTGTGATACCATAGGCTTGACGTTCATGTAAGTATCCACTAATTTAAGGAAAACTTGAAATAGAATGTCATAGGACTTGCTATCTACTTGTAATGCAAGCTTGGGAATGGATAGAATAATATTTGGAAAAAAAAGTGACTAATTCCTCAATGAGCATTGAATTGCATTTGTGCTTTCAACATTTGTTGTGCTTTGACGTTTGATCTTCTTTGTTGTGCTTTGTTGCCCTTGCTTTGTATTTGTTTTGACTCATTTGAATCTTATATCGGAGTTTTCCCCTTTTTTTCAACAAAATATTTTTTTGTGTGTTTTTGTTTTTATTTTTTTTGTGGGGGAGGGGGGGGGAGAGGGGTGTTTGCTCCTTTTAAAGTATTTTTTTCTTTTTTTTTCATCAGGGATAATATATCCTTTGCATTTTCGTCTTCGATCATGAATCTTCGTCCACAATTTGCACGTATTTAGTGCGCTCAGGGAGGTAGGGGCAAGAGAGGGATAGTGCAGGTAAGCACTCAAAAAGGTATAAGCACAGATGCGGTTATCCAAAGAAAAGTTTTTAACCTCAAAAGAGGGAATACTAGGGATTAATGTCATTTGGTGGGCTGTTAAAGGCACAATCGAGCCAAAAAAGGCCTACGATCCTTTCCTAAACCAAGTATATCTCAAAATTTTGCCTCAACAGACATTTAGGCCAAGTTCTGATCAACAATCTAATACAATGAATTAAACTAAATCTCACCATAAAATGCACATGAAATGATAAGGTTGGTTTCGTTCTTGTCTTAGATAGATGCATGCAAGAGAATATTTTTTTCAAGCGTTACTCAGGTGTGGTAAAAGGTACCAAAAGAATCTATGGTTTACCATGAAGTCGGTCCTTTTCATCATACCAATTTGTTCTTTCTCATGCACACTCCTAACTATATTGGTGCCAATTAAGTCAATTTTATTTTTTACTTAACAAAATAGGATGGAACCCAAATGAGGTTGCCTATGTATCTTGTGAATACAAGAATCAGGTCTGATAGTTCAAGAAAATTTACGAATTTCTATGCGACATGTATGATGATAAAAAAAAATGATGGTCATCCTTGAAAATAATATGAAATAAGATCAGGAAAGATTGCTTTTAACATCAAAATTGTTCTGATCAAATGATCAAGAGAATGAATATAAAGCATGGGGAGAGATTTGACACAACTTCAGTATGCTCACAAGATTGAAAAAGTCAGACATTAAAGGAATTGTGATATTATTTTGCCGCAGTTGACAGAATTGTAATGATTGAAAGAATGTTGAACCCTTGCTTTTGAAAGTGAGGATTGATACGCCATAAATTTAATGGTTTATGACGTTCGAAAGAAGAAGATAGGAATTCTTGAATAAAAATCAAGTGAAGATCTGGAGATAGGCCGTTTAGGCACTAATGTCAATAGGATTTGGATTTGAGAAGCTATTAAATTGCGCTCTTGAAGGCTTTTGGAGAGCGTCTTTGAACTGTTCCAAAAAATTATCGCAGTTTGAATACCGGAGGAATTATTTTGAAATAGTTAAGAGACCGAACCCAAATGAGGATTGCCTACGTATCTTTTCAGGACAAGAATCAGGTCAAAACGTAGTTCAAACCTATTCTTTGCTAAAGGCGATGTTGCTAAGGTGTATTTCTTAACTGATCTGCTATGTAAAGTGAAGATTAAACAACACCTTCTCACTAAAGAATAACCAATTTAGAACAAATAAATATGTACAAATACAATAATTCTTCAAATATGTACAAAGACTATAATAATGTGTTACTTGGGTCATGGACCCGTCGGACATAGGGTTGTCTAATGATGCATGCACCTAAAAATATGTTATTTGGCTATATCCCATGTTGACTAAGAGTGGGTAGATATGAACTTGAATTTTCTATATGATAAGGCACGTAGTCCCACGGTAGTAAAACTCTCACTCACCCCACGCATACGCCGACTTTCTAAAGTAAGGTGATTTGAAAGAATTTTGAGAAAGTACAATGTACAATCCGCGTGTAAAATATGTGCGAGTGTCAGTATTCCAAAATGGAGGAAGTATGAAAGAAATTTCAATTTATATAAAGCGATAAACAAATAAACAATCTATACAGAAAATAATAACAAATAATAATTTACTCCACATAAACAAAATAAATCAAGACAATTAGTATAAAATAAATAACAATGTATAAAAACATAAATATTTACCTAAATCAGTAATAGTTACAACCTTCTCCCCAGCAGAGTCGTCAAACTTTCATACACTATTTTTACCTAAGGTCAAAACGAATACGAGATTATGAACACTAAAAGAATTGATTTTATACAGAGTCGCCACCTAATTTTTAAGAAAAAATAGGAAATCTATTTATTTATTTAACAAGTATGACTTTATTCTAATCTACGAAACCAATTTAGATTCTAGATAAGGGTTCAAATTATTCCAAAGGAAAAGGATTAGGCACCCTTCAGAATCCTCAAATGTGGTTCCCAGCCAAAATTAGATTTTTTACAAGACGAAGGAAACAATCAATGTTTATAAATACAAATCTAAAATATGGATTAAAATAATATAAATAATTTTCATATAAAGAATGTATAAATTACATAAATTATTGTATATAAAAAATGTGTGAAGGTGATTGAAAGTATATAAGAATGTGTATGAAAAGAAAAGAAGAATTGAATAAAGAAAAAATTATTTTAAAGAAATAGATTATGCAATATCTTTTAATGTATAAGTATGAATTAATTGATTAAATATCTAAATTAATTTAATTTTTTCTATAAATATTAGGCCTAAATTTGCCTAAACGCATGGTAAATATTATATAAGTTAAAGCATTTCCCGCCCAATGCCCCAAAAATAAAGGTTCCACTATGATAATATTTGTACAAGTATAAGAATATAAAAATACAATACAAAATTTAAGATGTTCTTTGATGACCATTTCCGACGAGTATTCCCAATAACCTATATAAAACACTTTCGTAAAAATATTAGTAACTAATAAATAATCAATAAATTAAAAAACTACGTATGCATATATGTGTATAAAAATAGATTTTTGTTAAAAAGTGGGCTCAGATAATATTTTAAAATATTATAAGAATTTCGTCATCGCTCGAATCTATTTATTTTTATTATGTATTTGTATACATAATATCCGTCTTTTAATTTGTGGAGGCCTCGAAAATAGACGGATAATTTCTTCATCGGCCAAATATTAGCATTAGTTATAATGTAAAATTGTTCACAATCCCAAGAACAATAAATTGGCAACCAAAATATCGCAAGACAACTATAATGATGGAAACAATACTAAGATTTGTCAACAATTGATATAAAAGAAATCAAAAGTCAATGTACAACGCAATCAAATAAAATCATAGTAATAAAAAAAATTTGATAACCATAAAAAATTAAAAGCACATAATGAATGAGACAATTAGAGATAACAATTAACTAAAAATAAATCAAAATGCAAGAAAGCTACGGATAAAAAAATTTTAACTCATCAATAACGACAAAACAATCAACATATCCACAACAACTAAGTCTATATAAAACATGAAAGAGAAGAGGGTCACCAAAGAAGCTAACGAATTTCACTAAAGTATCATCAAAAAACACTCAAATGCTTTTGGAACAGTCCAAGAGAGCAATAAGATAATGTAAAATTAATTTTTCTAAATAAAAATAAAAATTAGCAAGCAATTTAATGAAGGTGAATCATAAAACTAGAAAGAAAAGATCGGGGAAAAATAGTCCAACAATCAGTGGAAAAACCATACAGTCATAACAATACGGGTCATCATCAACACAGCCCGCTAGATATGGTATTTTCCAATCAAATCTCAATAAAAGTTTGGCAACAAGAACAAACCCAAAAAATTTGAAAAAGAAATTTATAGAATAATAACCAACATCAACCATTTTCTCCAGCGTGGCAAGAATAATGAAAAGAAGGAGGGGCATTGTGTAATGCCCCGAGTCTTTACCCCAGATGCTGCACGATGCTAGCGACCCCGAAGGACCACCAGCTAACCCATGACTGGTACCTGCTGCAATAACTGAATAGTAATACTGTAAATATGCAAAATATAGGTAGAAACTCTCCATAAGATTTAATACTAAAATAAAATCTGAATACGGTAGCACAATACAAAAACTGAAACATTTGTCTGAATATACTCTAGTCTGAAAAAGCCTCTAAACTGTCTGAAAAGTGGAGTTGATGGGACAAGTCCCCAACCAACTCTGAACTGCTAAAATATGCTGAACTACTGAAATAATAATCATGTCCTCGAACTAAGAGGACTCACCACTAACTCTGTCAACTAAATATCTAAAATACTAAGTATGATCGGGAGCCCGTGCATCTGAACCTATGATATAAAACATCATAGCACAAAAGTAAGGTAAGCATCAGTACTTTTGAATGTACTAGTATGCAACGTGAGGTAAGCTGAAATGCATTGGTTCATATGCTTGAACAATACTAACTGAATGAGAGTACATGCATGAATACATAAACTGTAACTGAGACTGTGATAACACTGGAATACTGACTATGAATACTGATTAACTGATATCTGAGTCAACTGATACTGAATAACTGATAACTAAGTGGATATATATAACATTCTAGATTCTGTGGAACTATGCTGAGTTTCATACTTAGCTAAGTAACTGTATCTGACAGTCCTGATTCTGTAGAACTAAACTAAGTTCTATACTGATACTGAAACTGGAACTGAGACTGTGGAAAGTAATCATCTAACTGACATGTCCCCCTCTGAATGGATTGGGGTCCAACCTGTAACCCCAGCTGGAAGGGTGTCAGTACCATACCATGGGTAAAGACAAGATGAAGAGTCACCCTCATTCTGGCAGGTGCTCTAAATGAGAACGGTGGTAGACTCAACTGGCAGGTAGATCACCTCATCAACCCTCAACTGGAAGGTAGATGTCTTCACCTACGCTATCTACGTAGTTCTGGAACACAAGGACTGCCTCACTGAGTTCCATGGACTAACGTAGTACTACTGAATTCTGTTAACTACTGAGTACTGTTGAATTTTTCCTGGGTTCTATAACTGAATGAATTCTACTGATCGTGACATTACTAAATACATTTCTGTGACTGAAACTGGCTCTAGGCATACAGCTAAATTATCGGGTATTAAATACCTCCAGGACTCGATAGTATGAAAAGTAATTCACTGCATGACTTTAATAGCATAATGGTATTAGCATACTAACAATACATTCACTTTGGCATTTCTGTCAAAAATTGATATACATGGGCTTGTTCATGATTTAATTCACATAATAACTTGTTGTGCTTGGGCTAGTCAATTCACATGGGCATTTTGACAAACACTTGAGAAGCATGGGTATTTCACATATCAATAAACATGTAGTAATATCAGGGATTCTATGTTCAACATTAAAACTCAAGAATTCAACATGAAGTTCACAAAGTTCAATTCACAATTAACTAGTTTGCATGAAACTTGGGACAAATCATGGAATTAGATCACCATTAACATGATAATCATAAAAACATTCAAGATCCAACAAGAAATCCATGAAATCAATTAACTTGCATTTGTAAAAGAGTTTCTTGAACCCTAAGAGTGGAAGGATACCCTTGGATGAACACTTCATATACCTTAGTACTCACATTTTTGGAGAATGATGGAGGGTTTTTGAAGGCTGAATCTTGAATTGGAGGTCCTAGGGTTTGCTTCTTAATGAATTTTGAGAAGGATGAATGGAGTTTGCCTCTAAAGGGGCTTAATCTCGTGTTTTGGGGGCTGACATAAGGTGGGAAAAGATCCAAATACCCCTGAGGATGCAGCCTTTTAATTACTATAAAATTGAATCATCGGCGCGATGGCCAACACGCCTCATTGAGTTTGCATCAATTTTACTAAAATTTGCCACTGGGAGTCAACCAAAACATTAATCAATGAGATGGTCGATGTGGCGCATCGAGATCGTGTTGATACACTATTTTGGTTCCCAAACGAGGTTCAAAAAATCCAAAAATCATCTGAGAACTCCTATTGACATTCCTGATCATAATTCAACCAAAAGATTGATAATTTTAAAGTCATAGTGGTCGTGAAATAGAGTTTCCAACTTTCGAAGGCTAAAATGACACTAAGTTTGAATGCTTAGCTAAAATTTTAAAGTCTAGGATCCCTCAACAAGTTTTAAAAGGGTCGAGTTAAGCTAAGGATTTTGCTGGTCTTATAATATCTCCCCCTTGGGAACATTTGTCCTTGAATAAGACTGATTAAATTGAGACTACTGATAGACTGGATTTAGACACTGGACATGCACAACTGAAGAATAATTTCATGACTGAAATTACTAATACACTGAACTATCATACTGAACATGTATATCTGATGCATGAGTATATAGCTAAACATGATTCATGAATGCATGACTGGAATTACTGATAAGCTAAGTGTATATACTAAACATGCATATCTGATGCATGAATATCTGACTGAGCTGACTCATGAAGGTATGACTGGATAAGAAATGACAACTGATACCCATTTCATAAGGAAAATCTGAGCACGAAACTGAGTAAGTTTAGAGAGAACTGTTACCTTGGGTTTAGTCTACGTTTGCGGAAAATAGGTGGGGATACTTGGTTCATATATCTGCTTCTTTCTCCCAAGTAGCTCCCTCCACGGACTGATTTTGCCAAAGAACTTTGACTAGAGGGAGATATTTGTTTCTCAGTTTGTGGGTCTGGAAATAAAGAATTTTGACTGGAATCTCTTCATAAAAGAGGTTGTTTTGAATATCTATGCCCTCTATATGTACTACTACTGCTGGGTCACCTATGCATTTCTTTAGCAAGGAGACATAGAACACTGGATGGACTGAAGCTAAGTCTTAAGGCAACTCAAGCTTATAAGCTATATTTCCGAAGCGGCTGAGAATTCGGTAAGGACCGATATATCGGGGACTGAGTTTCCCCTTCTTGCCAAACCTCTACACCCTTTCATAGGAGAGATTTTTCAAATACACAAAATCCCTAATCTCAAACTCGAGATCCTTTCTGGACACATCCCTAATCTCAAACTCTGATCAACTGAACTTTCTCTAAGTTGTCAAAGACCAAGTCAGGCCCTACCACTGTGGCCTCACCCACTTCTAGCCAATCGATGGAAGATCTATACCTCCTTCAATAGAGCGCCTCAAATGGAGCCATCTGAATGCTTGAATGATAGATGTTGTTGTATGCAAACTCAATCAAAGGCAATTGGTCATCCCAACTACCTTTAAATTCAGTCGGTCATGCTCGTAGCATATCCTCTAGAGTTTGGATGGTCCTCTCTACCTGACCATCTGTATGGGGATAAAAAGTTATACTGAGGTAAACTCGGGTACCAAGACCCTTTTGGAATGCCTTCCAAAAATAAGAGGTAAACTGCGTACCTCTGTCTGAAATAATAGGCAACGAAATACCGTGCAATCTGACCAACTCCCTGATATAGAGTTTGTCATAATCCTCAGCTGAATAAGAGGTATGGACTGGTAGAAAGTAAGGTGATTTGATCATCTTGTCTATGATGACCCAAACTGAATCATGCTGGCGATGAGTACGAGCCAAACCCATCACAATATCTATTTTCACTTCTTCCCACTTCCAAGTGGGAATATTGAACAACTACATAGACCTACTAGGCCTTTGATGCTCAATCTTAACCTGCTGATATGTTAAGCACTTAGCCATAAACTCTGCAATGTCTCTCTTCGTCCCACTCCACCAATAAATCTCCCGCAAATCACAGTACATCTTAGTGGCCCCTGGATTAATGGAGTAGCGCGCACCATACACTTCTACATGAATTCGCTGCCTCAAGTCATCTACACCTATCACATATAGCCAAACTTAGCAGCGCAACACACTATCTCTTCCTTAGGAGAAAACCTCTACTTTCTGATCTCTTATTGATTTCTTTAATTTGACTAAACTGGGATCCCTATCCTTCTTTTCCTTTACCTCAAAAACCAGGGATAATTCTGAACTACTCTGCACCCATACACTACCTTCTGCTAAATCAACTAAGTGGACACCTAGTCGGGTAAGCTGATGAACTTCCTGAGCTAACTTCTTCTTACCAACCTCCATATGAGCAACACCTCCCATAGACATTTTACTGAGAGCATCAGCCAATACATTGGCTTTACCCAGATGATATAGGATGCTCATATCATAGTATTTTAACAACTCCAACCATCTTCTCTGATGGAGGTTTAAGTCTTTCTGGGAAAATACATACTTCAGGATTTTATGGTCTGTGAACACATCAACATGCACACCATACAAATAGTGTCTCCAAATTTTTAAGGCAAACACTACTACTGCCAACTCAAGATCATGAGTAGGATAGTTATTTTCATGGGGCTTAAGTTGTCTAGAGGCGTAGGCTATGACCTTACCTCTCTGTATTAAAACACACCCCATACCGACTCTGGAAGCATCACAATACATAACAAAGCCTTCTGAGCTATCTGGCAGGGCTAAAACTGAAGGGATAGTGAGTCGAGTCTTCAACTCTTGAAAACTCTTCTCACAAGAATCTGATCACTAAAATTTGACTTTCTTCTGATTCAATCTATACATAAGGGATGCAATAGATGAAAATCAATTAACAAACCATTGGTAATATCTAGACAAGCCTAAAAACTCCTGATATCTGATGGAGATATGGGTCGGGCTAATTTCTCACTGCTTCAGTCTTTTGGAAATCAACTCTAATGCCATCTCCGAAAATAATATGGCTGAGGAAAGCTACTGAACATATCCAAAATTACTTACTAAATTTGGCAAATAGCTGATGATTTCTGAGAGTCTGTAGTACTATTCTGAGATGGTCGTCATGATCATGCTCACTTCGAGATTAGATAAGAATATCATCTATGAAGACTATAACGAACATGTCTAAATATTGCTTGAACACACGATTCATCAAGTCCATAAAAACTGCTGGGGCATTAGTAAAACCAAAGGACATGACTAAGAATTCAAAGTGACCATACCGAGTTCTAAAGGCTGTCTTCAGGATGTCACATTCCTTGACCCTGAGCTGATGATAACCTAATCTAAGGTCTATCTTGAAGAAGTAACTGGCACCCTGAAGTTGTTCAAACAAGTCATCGATTCTGGGAAGTGGATACTTGTTCTTGACCGTGACTTTATTTAGCTGACAGTAGTCAATACACATTCTGAAAGAACCGTCTTTCCTACGCACGAATAAAACTGGTGCACCCCATGGGGACACACTGGGCCTGATGAATCCCTTATCTAAGAGATCCTTCAATAGTTTTTTTAATTTTCTGAGTTTTGCAAGTACTATTCTATATGGCGAATAGATATGGGTTGCATATCTGGAAGAAGGTCTATTCCAAAGTTGATTTCTCTTTCAGGAGGAACTCCGGGAATATCTTCAGGAAACACATCTGGGAATGCACATACTACTGATACTGATTCAAGATTAGGGGTTTCTGAACTAGAGTCCTTCACTTGAATGAGATGGTAGACACATCTCTTAGATATTATTTTCTTTTCCCAAAGGTAAGAAACAAGTTGACCCTTAAGTGCTGAAGTACTACCCCTCCACTCTATGAAGGGTTCCTTCGGAAACCAAAATTGGAAAATTTTGTTTCTATAGTCGACTGAGGCATAGCAAGAATAAATCCAATCCATACCAAGAATGATATCAAAATCGATTATCTCTAATTCAACTAAGTCTGCTAAAGTGATATTTTGAGATATCAGAATCGGACAGTTCTTGTATACCCACAGAGCTATGATAGATTTACCCACTGGGGTAGAGACTGAAAAAGGCTCTGCTAGAATTTAGGGACTGACTCTAAAATCGACAGCTATATATATAGTAACAAAGGATAAAGAATCTCCTGGATCTAGAAAAGCATAAACATATAAATGAAAAACTTGTAATGTACTAGTGACCATATCATGAGAACTTTCCTGATCTTATCGAGACTGGAATGTGTAGAACCGGTTTGGGCGCTGCCCACTGGTGGCACTAAAAGCAGCACCCTGCTGGTTTGGGCAATCGGACTGAGCTGGGGGATGGTTACACTGACCCTAAGAACTTAACTAGGGACAATCTCTAACTCTATGACCTGGCTTGCCACATCCAAAACATATATCACTGCTAACTCTACAGATACCCTGGTAATTTCTTCCATACTTCTAACAAAGAGGCTTGGTTTGGGAACTGCTAAAACTACCCTAAGGTTTAGTACCTGGTGCCCTATCCTTATTATTATCTCTGCATTTTGGAATTTGAGCACTGGCTGAGGACGGAGCTGGAACTGAGGATTTTGAGTGAAACTAAGAATGATTCTCATCCTCGGACTTGGGTTGAGTAAAACTAAAACTACCTGTTCTTGCTCTCTTTCCCTCCATTTCCTTCTCCCTATTCTTAGCCTCCTCTATATGCTGAGCATGGATTATGAGCCTGGATATGTCTATCTTCTTAATTAGCATTGCGGTCCTGCACTTCTTGACTACACTGCTAGACACTCCTGACACAAACTTACATAGTTTGGATCTGTTATCTGCCACCACATGAGGAGCGTATCTAGATAATTAAGTAAACTTGATAGAATACTCTTTCAATGTCATGTTTCCCTACTTTAGATTAATAAATTCTAAAACCTTAGCTTCCCTCAACTCCAGTTGGAAGAACCTATCCGAAAAAGTAGTGGAAAACTTCTCTCATTCTATGGGCCCTGCATCGGTAGCCCTCTCTGCGTACCATTATTTAAACCATAGGTAAGCCACATCTTGTAACTGATATGCGGCCAACTCAGTGCTCTAAATAGCAGTCACCCCTATAATATCTGTAACTTCCTGCACCTAATCAAGAAATTCCCGAGGATCCTCATTTGACTTAGACCCAGTAAAATATGGAGGATTCATTCGAGTAAAGTCTCGAATCCTGGCAGCAGTAGTATTGTCCACTGGGTTAGCTGGAATAGCAGTTAGACATTCATTCTGGGCTATCACAGAATGAGCTAGGGTGGTGAAAGCTGCTTTGAATTCAACGTGGGAGATATTTTCATCTAGAGAATTTGGCTGGACGGGCTGAGGTTCTAGATGGTCTCCCGTTCCTCTTTCTTTTGTCCTCTTGGGAGGCATATTCTATAAATGAAAGAGAAACTTGGATTAGACATATAGTTTAACTAGTGCTTATGCTCACTCGCACGACATGAATACTGAAAGAAGGAAAAATTTTCCTAAAACACCTCGCAACCACTTATCCATAAGTGTGGCGCACTACACACCCATGTACAAGATTCTACTAGATGCAGCTTTCATCCTTTCTAGGACTCTGTTAAACCTTAGACTCTGATACCAAGTTTGTAACGCCCTAATTTTGTACCCCGGATGCTACACAGTGTTAGCAACCCCGAAGGACAACCAGCTAACCCATGACTGGTACCTGCTATAATAACTGAATAGTAATACTGTAAATATGCAAAAATTAGGCAAAAACTTGCCATAAGTTTTAATACTGAAATAAAAACTGAATAAGGTATCACAGTACCAAAACTAAAACATCTGTCTGAAAATACTCTAGTCTGAAAAAGCCTCTAAATTATCTGAAAAATGGAATTGATGGGACAAGTCTCCAACTAACTTCGAACAACTGAAATAAGCTGAACTATTAAAAAGTAATCATGTCCTCAAAATACAAGAACTCACCACTAACTCTGTCAACTGAATATCTAACTGCTAAGTATGATCGGGAGCCCGTGCATCTGAACCTATTATATAAAACATCATAGCACAAAAAAAAGGTATGCGTCAGTACTTTTGAATATACTGGTATGCAAAGTGAGGTAGGATGAAATGTATGAGTTCATATCCATGAACAATACTAACTGAATGATATGAGTATAACTGAATGAGAGTACATGCATGAATACGTAAATGGTAACTGAGACCGTGATAACACTGGAATACTGCCTCTAAATACTGATTAACTAATAACTGAGTCTACTGATATTGAATTACTAATAACTGAGTGATTGTATCTGACAGTCTAGATTCTATGGAACTATGCTGAGTTTTGTACTGAGCTGAGTAACTGTATCTGACAGCCCTGATTTTGTAGAACTGAACTAAGTTCTATACTGATATTGGAACTGAAACTAAGACTATGAGAAGTAATCATCTAATTGACATGTCCCTCTTTGAATGGATTGGGGTCCAACCTATAACCCCAGCTGAAAGCGTATCAGTACCGTACCACAGGTAAAGAAAGGCTAAAAAGTCACCCTCAATCTGGAAGGTGCTCTGAATGAGAATGGTGATACCCTCAACTAGCAGGTAGATCACCTTATCAACCCTCAACTGTCAGGTAGATGTCTCCACCTATGATGGCTATGTAGTTCTGGAACACAAGGAATGTTTCTAAGGATCACACCCTCTACTGGTAGGTGAGTCCGCATCCTTGGGTTCATTCGGTGCTGAATCCTACTCCCAACTGAATAGACACTAGACTAATTTCTAAACTATTCAAGGCTGGACTGAACTATTACTGATCATACTGTTTAGCTGAACTGAGTTCACTGAGTTTTGTGGACTGACGGAATACTACTCAATTTTGTTAACTACTGACTACTGCTGAATTTTTCTTAGGTTCTGTAACTAAATGAATTCTACTAATTGTGACATTACTGAATACTATTCTGTAACTAACACTGGCTCTAGGCATACAGCTAAATTGTCAGGTATTAAATACCCCCAGGACTCGATAGTATGAAAAGTAAATCACTACATGACTTTAATAGCATAATTGTATTAGCATACTAACAATACATTCACGTTAGTATTTCTATCAAACACTTGATATACATGGGCTTGTGCATGATTTAATTCACATAATAACATGTTATGCTTGGGCTAGTCAATTCACATGGGCATTTTGATAAACACTTGACAAGCATGGGTATTTCACATATCAATAAACATGTAGTAATATCATGGATTCTACGTTCTGCATTGCAACTCAAGAATTCAATATGAAGTTCACAAGTTCAATTCACAATTAACTAGTTCGCATGTAACATGGGACAAATCATGGAATTAGATTACCATTAACATCATAATCATGAAAACATTCAAGATCCAACAAGAAATCCATGAAAACAATTAACTTGCATTTGTAAAAGAGTTTCTTGAACTCCAGGAGTGGAAGGATACCCTTGAATTAACACTCCACATACCTTAGTACTCAAATTTTTTAAGAATGATGGAGTATTCTTGAAGTCTGAATCTTGAATTGGAGGTCCTAGGGTTTGCTCCTTAATGAATTTTGAGAAGAATGAATGAATTTTGCCTTTAAAGGGGTTTAATCTCGTGTTTTGGGGGCTAACATAAGGTGAGAAAAGACCCAAATACCCCTGAGGACGTGTCTTTTTAATTAATAAAAAATTAAATCATCGACGTGTAGTTTCATTGGCAACGATGCGATGGCCAATAAGCCGCGTTGAGTCCGTGTCATTTTACTTTAATTTGCCACTGAGAGTCAACCAAAATATTAATCAACACGATGGTCGATGCAGCGTGTCGAGATCGCATTGATACATTGTTTTGGGTTCCGAAACTTGGTGCAAACCCAATCCAAAAAATTCAAAACTCATTTGAAAACTCCTACTGACACTCCTGATCATGATTCAACCAAAAGATTTATAATTTTAAAGTCATAGAGGTCGTGAAATAGAGTTGCAAACTTTTGAAGGCTAAAATGACACTAAGTTTGAATACTTAGCTAAAATTTCTAAGTTTGGGACCCCTCAACAAGCTTTAAAGAGGTTGAGTTAAGCTTAGAATTTTACGGGTCTTACACATTGCTTCCACGACTTTTGCCGGAGTAATACTAATAAAACTCCAGCTAGATCTGGTCTGTAAATGGCGTGGAAATAATAAAGGGTCGTAATAAAGGAAACAAGGTCATTTCTGTTGTGGTGGAGTTGGAGCCCGCTAGTCATAACTTACGGTGAGCCACCGGTGGCGGTGGAGGAACTGGGAAGAGGAAGAGAGACGTGAAGGGAGAAAAGAGGTGGAAATAGTAGGAAGCTCATTGTTAATGGATGCTCATAGTAAACTAGTAGTGTTTTGGTAGTTTTGGAGTCTTTTGAGAGAGAAAGGGAATGAGAGAGAGACTTGAGTTTGAGAGAAAAGGGAAATAAAAATCTCATTTTGAATTATGGGAGTATATTTTGTGTGCAACACTATTGACCCCCTTTTCTTTAAATATATAAAAGTAGTTATCTTTATTATCCAAAAAATAACAAAATTCCCCTTTTTCTCTCTTTAAAATATTTATTAGCCTGTAAGTTATTAGCCGAAGGATTATTTCATCCTTATAACCAATAAATCAAGATCATTTATTTAAGGGATGAAAACGTCAATCCGTCATCTCAAGTATCAGCTTTTAAAAAGGTGATGAGATTTTGACTTAACTGATTTGTTGCTCTGTGTATTAAAATAATTAAGCCGACATTATCGTTTGCAGACTATATTAAATAACACATAAATATATGAATGCCGATATATAATTACAGGAAAATGCAAATAACAAATATAATAAAATTATCTAAAAAATATATTATGCTATAAAAAAATTAAAATTATAATGTGCGATAAAAAAATTGCAGTGCTATGTTATGTACGGATGTAAATAACTGTGCAAAAATTTAAGATGATAATAAACTGATAAAAATTTTAAAATTTACAAAACTAAGGATAATTATTAATAAACTATGCACAATTAAAATATGAAAATAAATTGACAAAACTTTCTAAAATAATAATGATTATCAATAATTTGTTAAAAATGTATGAAAAATTATATTTTGTGTACTTTAACTATCGGGGAGCCTAAATGCGTTAGTTTTAAGTTTGAAGGGCCAAAATTGGGTGTCAACAATCATTGTAATACTAGCTTGAGTGTCGTGCTTGTTATAGAAGTTTGAAGTCTTTTCTGATTATGATGCTTAGAGTAAAGAGTTGTTCAAGGATAAACAAGGCTTTAAGTGTAGGGAGATGATCTGAGGTTGATTTATGCACCTCAGTATTGTTATTCGGGCTTATTTAGTTTAGTTCAAAGGAATTATCTTGTGTTTAATGAGTAAATCTTTGTATAATTAAGCATATAAGTGTCAAACTACTTGATTATAATGTTTAAGATGTGTTTCAAATAATTTTGGAATCAATTTTGTCACTTAGAGTTTAGACGAGAAAACTAGTGTTACTAGCTTGAGCTATGTGTTGTTCTAGTTCATCTCGATAGATGCTAGTGTGTGTAATGAGTTACTGAGGGAATGATTGTGCAATTATGTGTGTAATAACATATTTATAGTTTTTAAGTTCTAATGTAAATAATCCATGATACAAAACACTAAGTTAAAGATCAAAAGGAGAAAACTAGTACTCTTAGCTTAAGTTACTAGTTCATCATCTTGGATTGTATGCTGTTATGAGCTTTAATTCATGTTTTTTAATGCTATATGATACTTGGTGCATTGATAATGATGATATATGGATGATACCCAAGGTGTAAATCAAGTGAAAACAACACCACAAGGCTTGAAAAGGATGGACAAACACATGGGACAAGATTTGACCAAAAATGGACGTTTAGGAGTCATTGGCATGCCACAAAGCTTAGGCACCACGTTAGGGCCATTCCACAGACTTTGGGTCTTCTTAAATTACTAATTATAGTATCTCGCCTCAATTTTGGCATGCCACGGACCTTAGTCACCGCGATAAGGGTGTGGCACACCGCTCTGTCACAATCGGCAACTTTGGTCCTATTATAAATAGGACACTTAAATATTATATTACACATCTTGGACGAACTTGAGACTTAGAGAGAGGCTGTATAACACTTAAAATAGAGTTTTTATTCTGTTGCTTTGGTTTGTTTATGTATTTTAATATTTATTCAATCATTGTGATCACGGTTATGTTCATGAGCAGCTAAACACCCTTTTCTGGGGTTAAGGCCAAAAACATGAGTATTATTATTATGAATTGATTTGGTTATAATTGTTTATCATTATTGAATGTTTATTTATCCTTTTTATTACTATTTTAAGGATTCGCATCTTTTAGAATACATGCATAATCATTTTATGAATCCAAAAGGATGAACAAGAGGATAGAACGTGGGATATATAGAATAAGATTGTAATCTTCTAATTGAGTGGTTATAATTTATATTAGGATAGGAATATACCTAACCTCCCTATTTGGTTTACTTACGGTATGAAATATTAACGTATTTAACTCAGTTCTTGCATCCCCGCTCAATGATGTAGTTGTGGGGCTAAGTTAGATAAGTGACTAGAGGTTAGGAAGGTCATAGTCATAGTATAAACCCCGTGAACCAACAACCAAGATAATCAACCTAACCAATAAAGTTTATAGCTTAGTATAATTGTTTGCAGTGCCTTAACCCTGGATTTATCCCCATTGTTTGTTTAAGAACTTTACCACACTGATTAAGTTTAAGATTACTTATAACTTATAAATTCTTGTGGTTTTCTTTGCACCAATTTAATCTTAATAGTTGAACTTGAACTAGATAATTGTTAACACAAGTCCCTATTGGATCGATATTCATCTTTTTATAATGCTACTGTATTACTTGGTGGGACCACATACACTTGCGTGTGCACTTGGGTGCAACACCATATCAGATATATCCATGTAGAGGGTGTGATTTTCCTTTTCTTTGCAAATCTGTGTGAGATGCTATTGTGATTTGATTGTCAATCATCTTCTTTATAATTTGGGATCCAATAAGATCTTTTACTGATGTGATTCCAAATTAAGCGCTGATGTCCTTGTAGGAAGGGATCACGCAAGATGCCCCTTCATATTTAGTTCCTAGAAGATCTTCCTTGATTTGGCTACATCTTCAGTATATCCTACATATATTTATTTATTAGTTTGTTGTTATTAAAACTTATTATGTAAATATGGGGTTAATATCTATGAATTGTGATACAATTCAAGTGGTGAATCAAAATTGAATAGACTGAGTATAAAATATGTTGAATACAAATTTATTTTCTTATTTTCATGAAAAAAAATTAAATTATGTAAATTCATATTTTCTTATATGGATTATGTATAAAATATGATATATTATTAATTCAATTCACATGTGTTTCTATTTTAGGGGCTAGAAATTTTAAAAATTGGTGTATCTTCATTTTTATATTCTCCTACCTTAGATCATTGATTAAAGTAATTATAGATAATAAATTGTATGTCATTTTCATACACCAAAAATCATTAATAAAAGCACATCATTTGTGTACGACATCTCAAATATCGATTTTGTATGTTAAAAATTCAAAATTGAAAATCATTTAGTGTATGATATTATTATAAAAAATGATTTAAACTTGATTGATTAAGGTAACACAATAATACCATATTGTACACAAATGTTATAAACTAAAAATAAATTATTATCATACAATATTTGATAAATAATAAACGGAAAAGGCTCAAAAATACCCCTGAACTATCTGAAATAGCTCAAAATATCCCTCGTTAGATTTTTGCCTCAAAAATATCCCTCCGTTAAATATTTGGCTCAAAAATACCCCCCTCTCTAACGGAATTTGGAAAAGAATCAAAAATACCCCTAAACTATCTGAAATAGATCAAAAATACCTCATGTTAGTTTTTTGGCTCAAAAACACCGCTCTGTTAAATATTTGGCTCAAAAATATCCCTCCCCTTAACGAAATTTCACCAAGCATACCACCTAGATAAAAAAAAAATACATGGCTATGCCACAGTACTATCCACATGTAAAATGTTAGTATTTTTTAATTATATAACATTCCTTTCTTCTTTATTTTTATTTTTATTTTTATTTTTATTTTTTTGCAACGCAATTTTATTGACCTGGAAAAAAATATGATTAGTAAAATTAAAACTTTCTAAAAATATTTCAATAAAATAAATCAGTGTTTTTACTGAATTTAGTTTAACGTTTTTGGAATTTCTCGACATTGGGAAGGTACTAAATAAATTTTGTTAAAGGAATACAAATTATTTAATTTTTTTCATTATATGATAAAATTTTCACTTAGATTATTAAAGAAAATTATATCCATGTTTTTCTAATGATTAAAATATATTAAATGTCATTTACTTTTCTGAAAGTGAAATTTTCAAAAATTCCAAGAATATTTGATGAACATAAAATTAGAAAAACTATCAACATTCAGTGAGTCCAGAAAAAATAAATCAACATCACTGAATATAATCTTTTTATTTAACTCCTTCATCAAGAAGAAACGAATGTCATATAATTAAAAAATATTAACATTTTACATGTGGATGGTAATGTGGCATAGTCATGTGTTTTTTTTTATCTAGGTGGCATGCTTGGTGGAATTTCGTTAAGGAGAGGGGTATTTTTGAGCCAAAAATTTAACAGGGGGTATTTTTGAGCCAAAAAACTAATGAGGGGTATTTTTGATCTATTTCAGATAGTTCAGGGGTATTTTTGATCCTTTTTCGAATTTCGTTAAGGGGAGGAGTATTTTTGAGCCAAATATTTAACGAAGGGGTATTTTTGAGCCAAAAATCTAACAAGGGGTATTTTTGATCCATTTCAGATAGTTTAGGGGTATTTTTTACCCTTTTATTTTAATGATGCTTTGAAGAAAGAATGAAACCTAAAAAGGATATTTATAAGAGAAAATAAGATTTGATATATATATATATATATATATATATATATATATATATATAAACATTGTTGGATAAACAAAAAGAAAGATGAGAAACAAAAGTGAAGAAATATGGGGGATTTGATATCTCCCATTAATTTTAATTTGATTGTGTGGAATAACTATTTCTTTAGCATTATTTATCTTATTGTTAGGCCATGATTAAAAGCAAGTGATATAGAATGCAAACTAACAAATATTGCTATGACTTCTAATAATTAATCTAATGATGTTTATATACTTTTCCCCCTTTTTAAATAGTTTTTTTTTCCTTTTGCTAAAAATTTGCTTTAATTTTTTCAAAAATAAACACAATGGTATAAAAACTGTATAATTATGTATATAATATATACATATATAAGATATATGTACAAAAACTAGATAGGATATGCATAAAAACTGTATAATTATTGTATAAAATATGTATAGATATTGTATAGAATGTCTATAAAATGTATAGTAGTTATATAAAACAGATATCTGAACAATAATTGCAGTTAAAGATTGTATAGAAACGTATATAAAAACTGCATAATTATTGAAAGGAAAGTGCATATTTATCGTACATAATATGTTTTTGTAAATGATATGTATAAAAACTGTATAAATATTATATAGAATACGTATATAAATAATTATTGTAGCCAAAGATTGTATAGGTTGTATAAAGAAACTATACAATTATTGTTATAATGTGTATATAAGTTGTATTATTGTTTGCGTAAAATATGTATATATTCATTTGGTGTCAGATATGTATTTGACAAAAAAACTCTTTTGTCTATAATAATACAATTTTTATAATTATTGATTGTTTTTCATTTTGGTAGAATTTATAAAAAGAATAGATCAATTGTTCTTTGAAATAAAGGAGAGGAAAAAAGTAAAACGGTGGCCACAAAAAACGAAAAAGAAGCATTGGCAAACCAAAAAATAACAAAGTAAAAAAAAAGACATGCATCGGCAGTCGATATCAGTCATGTGGCTACAATATGAAAATGTGATTTCTTAGGCTATTTGGATGGATTTTGTTTTGGACGACAAACCATTAGCATCCTTTTCCCTATTGAATATCATATTTTTTCTTTTAATTAAATACATACTATTTTGATTTGTTTCACTTAAGTCGATGATTTCTTGGCTATATACCATCATAAGATAGTGATAAGGCATGTATACACTCTTTCTTCTCCAAACTCACTTTGTGGGAATTCACTATATATTTTTTTTGGCAAGCTGAATATAATGTATAAAAAAAAACTAAGAGGGATTACAACGAGAAGCACTGCTTGTATCAGTGTCAAGAGTCATAGTTATTACAAACCATACTACTTATACTAGGCTTAGCATTCAAGGGGACATATAGACTAGCACTGATAGCTTCATTCCTAAAATATAAAATCATATTAAACATAGACCAACTAACTATTCTACTATATAGGACTCCACTAGTATCCCGTTGAAGCTGGACAACAACTTCAACTGGTGGAGATAATAAAATATGGTCATTGCCCGGATGTGGTAGATGTGATCCCATTCTTGACAAAATGTCGGCTACTTGGTTTCCTTCACGGAAACTATGCTGCACCACTAGATTCCCCATGTTCTTCAACATTAACCTGCAATTAGAGATAATATCAGTAAAGGGCAAGGATGGGTATTCAAGAAGATGGAGGATTTCCATTGAATTCGGTTTCCATAATAAGAGGGGTGAAATTCATGTTCTTATCTAGAGTTAGACCATGAAAAGGGCCTTCCAACTCAACCATAGTATGACAATGACTAGAACTTTTATTGTAAAAACCTGTTTTCCAAGTACCAGTGGAGTCTCGAATGCTGCTTCCTAATCCACAAAGATTATTATTGGTTGAAAACGAGCCATCAATGTTCAACTTAAAATGGTTAGCAGGGGGAGGGAACCACTGAACATTGATACTAATAGTGGTCGTGTGAGTAGTCCAAGCAGTAGCGTAGGAGTTATATTCCAAAAAATTTCCACCATTCATAGCAACATTTGGGAAACCGCGTTTCTTATAGAAAACATTATTATTTCTATTAATCCAAATATACCAAAGAGCAAAAGGAAGAAAAACCATCCGGTAAAATGAGGGGTACAAAAAAGGAGAAAAAGATTTTTTAGGCTGGTAAGCCAATGCTGAGTAGTATCCATAGAAAAGAGAATGAGACCCACATCTAACTAGAATTTTCATGCAACATAGCACCGGGTGAATATATGAGGAATTGTTTCTGGTTCTAATTGGCAAATCGGACAATATGGATCCCGAAGAATATCAATGAAGCTAAGATAATCTGGAGTAGGGATCCTACCGTGCAAACAAAGCCAAAGGAAGTGCTTAATCTTTTCTAAAGTCTTAAGTTTCCAGATCCAACTAAAGTCATACTTAGAAACGAGAGGGTCGCAAAGCACGTTACAGGTCGAATTAACCGAAAATAGGTCATTGCTATTATAAGCCCAATAGGGTTTATCCCAATTACCAATGTGGGGGTTCAGACGAATTGTATTGGCCTTAGTAACGAAAGCTTGGGGAATTTCAAAGGAAAGTTTACCCTATTCCCAGTTATGGTCGGACCAAATATTAGGAAGTTGAAAAATATCTTTTTTGTAGGTAAGAGGTCCATGGAGGAGGTGCCGCAATGGAGGAAAACTCGGAACCTAAGGGTCCATAGATTGATAGATAAGTCTCTGGCTGGGGCCCATGCAGTAGCTTGGATGCAAGTAGCACCCCCTTGCAGGGTATTATTCCAAATGAACGAAGTAGAGGGGCGAGTATGCTTATGGTTATATTTATGGAGTAACATGTGCACCCATAAAGAAGTGGGGTTAGTGAAGATTTGCCAAGACAGACTCGAAATAAGAGCTTGATTTTTTATGGAGGCTTTTTGAAGTCCCAATCCTCCGTGCTCCTTAGGAGTGGTAATCTTATCCCAGGACAGGTAATGGAGCTTACGCTTTTGGATTGTCAAACCCCAAAGAAAGTCACGTTGAATTTTATCAATAATGTTGCAAACATTCTAAGGTAACTTGTGAAATTGCAAAATATAGGCCGGGATAGTATTAACAGTAGATTTAATAAGAACTAGGCGACCTGCTTGGAAAGGAAATTAGATTTCCAAGAAGAGAGTTTATTTCTCATATTATCGATGAGGAATTGGTAGTCAACACTTTTGGGCTTTCCATTTAAAATGGGAAAGCCTAAGTATTTACCAAAAAATGTGGATGGGAAGATATTAAACAGATGGGTAATAAGATTCGTAAAATCGGTTGGCAGTGTTTGGAGTATATAGCTTTAGATTTAGCAGGGGGTCCATGTCGACTTAAAGTAACGTGATCCCAGGTGAGAGTATCTACTTGATGGTTAATATAAGAAGAAATCAATTCAATACACAGAATAAATATATAGGGTAACATAGGATCACCTTATCTAATATACCGTAAAGGGGAGAAGTAATTAGTTTGGGTACTATTTACAAGAACAACAATATTACTGGAGATATACAAGTTATGATGAGGGTAACAATATTAGGGGAATCTTAAAAAATAGCGAAGTGTGATAGACAAAAGACCATTCAAGACGATCAAATGCCTTTTCAAGATCTAGCTTGAGATAAGACAACCAGTCTTACTATTAGTCTTTGTAATATGGATCATAAGTTCTTAAATTAACATGGCATTATCACAGGCTCGACGACCTTTTAAAAAACTAGTTTGGTAGGGACTAATAAGATTTGCTAAATAGTCTTGATTTGATTAGCAATGATTTTTTTAATGACTTTATAAATAGTATTACAAAGACAAATAGGTTGTTATTTACATTAGGGAATTTAGGAATAAGACAAAGAAATGTGCTATTGACATTTTTTGGGAGGACTTGGATTGAGAATACTTCATGACACAGATTTTTTACTGCATTTCCCACAATGTGCCATTGGGATTGGAAAAAGTGAGTGTAAAGACCATCTGGACCAGGGCCTTAAAGGAGAATAAGGCTTGAGTAATCTCAAAGTCTTGAAGTGTTATCAAGGGCGGAGAGATCAATATTATGAAAACTGATGGTGGATTTTTTTATATGAGCCCAATCTGGAGAAACATGGGCTGCAGTAAAGCAGGTGGGGTAGTAAGAAAAAGCATGATGATAGATTTTAACCGAATCGGTGATCCAGTTATCATTCTTATCCTTAAAGTAGATCTTATTTTTCCTTTGTCTATTAATAACAGAAAGGTGAGGCAATTTAGTATTGGCATCTCCTTGACTAAGCCAGGTAATACGAGACCTCAGTTTTCAATAGTCTTCCTCATGTTTAAGAATGTCTTTATAATCTTGCTTAAGCTTACGCTCTAGATTCTGAAGGAAAATATTAGTGGAATAGAAACTGGCATTTTGAATTCTTGCTAGTCTTGCAAGAAGGCATTTTTTCGTTCTAAAAATATTACCAAAAGTGTGATGACTCCACGTTTGGACAGCTTTCGTGAAAGTTGGAATAACATGTATAAGGTCGTTATCAATCCAATTATGATGAACGACAGTATTAAACTCCGAGTGTTCGAAAAAAGGGTTTTCTACAATTAGCGGAGTAATTATTAAATAAGGTGACAAGCAGTGGGTTCTGATCTGAATGAGTTTTCAGAAGATGAGTAACATGTGCCTTAGGCCAAATATCAAGCCAACTATTAGAAACAAAAACTCTATCTAATCTTTCCATGATAAGATTTCTAAGTTTTTTTCCTACGATTAGACCAAGTGTATTTACAACCTTTGTAACCTAGGTCCATAAGATTACAAAAAATAATACAATTCCAAAATTTCATACTTCGATTAGTATTAATAGAGCGACCACCAATTTTATCATTTTTGGTAAGAATATCATTGAAATCCCCAGTAACTAACCAAGGGCCAGTTATGGAATGAGCTAAGTTCTTAAGATTATGCCAAAGCACTTTCCTTTTATCATAATCAATACTAGCATATATTGCAGAGAAAAACTAGGAATGAGTATTAGGAAGTACCTTGATCATGGCATGCAGTTCCTGGGCAGTCTGTTTCTTACGAGTAACACTGACAAAATTCGTATGCCAAAGAAGAACAATACCACCCGAACGACCCGTAGCAGAAACTTCCCAATAATCATCAAAACCAAACTCGTACATGAGACCCACATGATCACATAACTTAGTTTCCAGAAGGGCAACAAAACACGGATTGTGAAAGTTAAGGAGATCCCTGAAATTCCTACAAAAGTTTTCATTATTCACGCCCCTAATATACCAGACAATAAAACACGTGGATTAATTCATGAGAGAAAAAAAAGTTGAGAGAAGATTGAAAACTTTCACCAGCCATAGACTGACTACAACGAAGAGTTGGAGTCATCACAACTACAAATTTTGCTAAGGCACTATTTATGGCAGGCCTTAGATCGAACGAACTCTTGAGAAGGGAGACTGGGCACAGGTGATGTACTTTTTGTCCTCGTCTTCGAGAAAGATCATGAGAGCTGCATTTTTAAAATTTAAGATTTTCGTGAAGGAGTTCCTCCTCACTGATGTAGCCTCTAGTTCTCCTGGAACCCGAGCTTGTGTTGGGTAGAGAGAGTCCAAGTTCACAAGCTGTCCTTGTTGAAGTGGGGTTAGGTTTCAAGGGAAGAAAAGAGGGTTGGCATTGACTATCTCTTGCGGAGTAAAGAACGGAGTTTGAGAAATCTCGTTCATGTTGGCGAATTGGTTGAGGAGATGTTGGAGATTCCACAGAGATCGCATCGTGTGGATGAACTGAGGAGCCGAGGACTGTACTAATGGATCCATAACGTTGTACAGCCACATCTGATTTACGAAATATTCGATAGCCTTTTTCATTCCTTCCGAAATGAGCTGAACCAGGAAGTTTTGGTTTTGGAGAATGACGAGTGTTTCCACCCCGTTGATGTGTATTTTAAAAAGTGTTGCATGACCTTGAAGGGATTTTTCGATCCAAGTTAGTGGTTGGTGGAAGGGATGGACTGGTTGAGTCGCATATGGTAAAGGATGTTGAGTCATTGGAGGAGGAAATGGGGGAGAGTTGTTCATGTTGGATGATAGGTATGGACGAGAGAGCGGAGAAAGCCAGACTCATGGACGTACTAATAGGACTAGAAACTTCTTGTTCATTGTTGGAGTTGGCATTAATATTTAAATTAACAGAGGAAGGATGTGATAGTAGAATTGATGGTGGAGAAGTTAATGCAAGGAGTGAAGTAGATGCAAAAAGACTGCAATGATTAGAAGAATTTAAAGAAGGAAGATCAGTAGAGAGATTTTGCAGGTCATGCATGTTACCATGGATGGACAAGTGTCCTGACAAAAGTTTCTCTTTGTCGTTAAGTTGGGGAAGGGGATAGGGAATGTTAACAGCTCAGCCGTAGTAAGATCTAGTGGGATTGTAAAATTAGGAGAGTTAATATTAGGGGTTTGTTGTGGGTCGTCTACGTTAGATAGAGGGCAAATATGTGTAGAAATTTGGGATTGAAGTCCACAAGTAACTTTATTTGCAAAGTAGGGTCAGAATTTTTTTCACTAGAGGGGCCTACAATTGAGTTGGTAGGACAAATTGGATGTGGCAGAGTAGGCTTCACTTTTAGCTGATGGCTTCAGTTTTATAAAAATGTATAACTTACTTTTTTTTTTTTTGGTAAGTGATCCTTTTTTATTTTTGATTTTTCATCCGTTATTTGGTGTTCGTATTGGAGCCTCAAAAAAATTTGGATTACGCATTACAGGGCTTATTTGGTATCCGTATTGGAGCCTCGACTAATCTGAATTGCGCGTTGCAAGGCCCATTGAGGTGGTAGCGCTCCCAACAGAGTTTTCTAAATATTCAGGGTCGAACCCTCGACCTCTGGTTAAGAGTGGAGCAGCTCCATCCATTGCACCACAACCCATGTTGATGTGAGTTATCCTTTTTATTTGTGCATAACTCACAAAAAAAAGTAAGTTATATATATAATACACTTTTTTGTGAGTTATATCAATGAAAGTTATATAACTCATTTTTTTAATGAGTTATGCTTTTTGGTTTTAACATAACTAACAAAAAAAGAGTGAGTTATATATTAAATACAAAAAAAAATTCCCCTTTTCTCGGTTGACCCATTTTATTTATACCTTTTCACATGTTTATTTTTTTTTAATCTATTTTAACTTTATAAAGCTCACTAATTAGGTGAGTTATGCAACCTCTATTTTTATCTTATAAAACTACTATATGCCTCTATTTTTATTATATAAAGCTTACTAACTATGTGAGTTATTCAAATGTAAATAAGTAACTCACTCTTTAAGTGTGTTATCCATTTTACACATGTCAATGTAAAATATGAATATATCTTTACAAATATGTGAGTTATGTGCACAACTTTATTAATGAGTGAACTATTAATATGGTGCTAAGAATATATGAGTTATGCAAAATAAATTATATATTATACAACTAGATGTGAGGATGGAGTATATACAAATTAATTGTTATATACTATACAATTAAAATCTCTATATTTATATCGGCACTTATAATTCATTCTCCATAATTTACCAATCTTTATGATAAGAAGGAATTTGGATACTGTCCAATTATAAATAAATCAAAATCATCACTTTTTATTTTCTTTCTTCTAAAAATTTATTCTACAAATTTCTTGTAACCAATTGAAATTGGATACTTGGCGTCGGACTTTGGGGGGGAGAGGGGGTGGGGGATATACTATGATATAGTCTATTTTCCTCGTGAATAATTTTGTGATCCCAAAAAAGTACAACTTTAACACGTTTAGAATTCATTCTTTAAGATTTGATAAAGTTTTGAAAAGAATAATTGAATTTGAAGAAGAAGAATTGAATTTCAATAGAAGAGTTGAGTGAACAAAGAATGAATATATATCTGTTTAAATAGAAGAATATATCTGTTTAAATAGAAGAACTTTGAAAGCTAGTGGAAAAAGTTATTTACACATAACTCGTATATTTTTAGAGTTATATTCACATAATAGATAACTCACTTAAATAGTGAGCTACTTATTTTCTATTTTGCATAACTCACATAATTAGTGAGTTTTATATGATAGAAATATAGGCATATGATAATAGAGGTTGGATAACTCACATAATTAGTGAGTTTTATAAAATAAAAATAGATAACTCATGTGAGTTTTATAACAATAATTAATATATATATATATATATATATATATATATATATATATATATATATGTATGCATTTTACATTCTTTTAATGGTTATACTTTTTTTGACTGACTGACATTTTTGATGGACAACTCAACTTAGTATGATATATTTTTAAAGTAGATGTAACAAGTTTCTCTTTGTGTCCCTTTTTTTTTTTTGAAAAAAAAAATTAATTTTATAGTATATAACAATTAATTTGTATATACTCCATCCTCACGTCTAGTTGTATAGTATATAACTCATATATTTGTAGCACCATATTAATATTTCACATCACTAATAAAGTTGTGCATAAAACTCACATATTTTTAAAGATATATTCATATTTCACATTGACGTGTAAAATAGATAACACACGTAACAAGTGGTTTACTTATTTTATATTTGAATAACTCACATAATTAGTGGGTTTTATATAATAAAAATAGAGGCATATAATAATTTTATAAGATAAAAGTAGAGGTTGCATAACTCACATAATTAGTGAGCTTTATAAAATTAAAATAAATTTTTAAAAAAAAATATGTGAAAAGGTATAAACAAAAAGGTAAATCCAGAAAAGGGAAAAGTGTTTTTATATTCAATATATAACTCACTTTTTTGTGAGTTATGTTAAAACAAAAAAGGATAACTCACTAAAAGGTGAGTGATATAACTTTCATGATATAACTCACAAAAAAGTGAGTTATATATGTGTATAACTCACTTTTTTTTGTGAGTTATGTACAAATAAAACAGATAACTCATAAAAAAAGTGAGTTATACACTTTTTATAAAAGTGACACCATCAGCTAACTGTCGTTAAAAAGATAAGGCATAACTCACTTTTTTAGTGAGTTAAGTCTATTTTGGTAACTCTTTAAAATCATAGCATATTTTGGTATTTTTTTAAAGGAAAAAGGCTCAAATATGCCACTAAACTATCAGAAATGGCTCATTTATGTCATCCGTTAAAAGTTGGGCTCATTCATGTCATTGCTGTTACAAAACTGGTTCATCCATGTCATTACTTTTAACAGCCGATTTTTAGAAAACAGCTTTTCCATGTGGCGGCATATTAGAGGTCCACGTCATTTTTTTAAATTTTTATTTTTTATTTTTTAAAAAAAAAAGTTTCTTTTTGATGCATTAAAAAGAATCCATCCAACTTTTTGATCCATTAAAAATTAGTTTGATCTATAACGATTAGGTTAATAGTAGAGTCAAAATTTTCATTAAAAATTTTTAAAATAACATAAAAATATATATGAAGAAATCAATGAACATATATATATATATATAAAATATACATTAATTTATTTTACACTCCCACACAAATATATACTTCCATGTTATCTAACTTCTCAAAAATATATTGGATTTACTTTTGTTTTTATATATGCCAACTAGCCTTAGACTATATTATACAAATTTCATGTCATCTTCATTTTATTCTTTCTTCTTAGATATTTTATTTCATTAAAGAGAAAAGAACAATAAAATTTTGGAATTAATCAATTCATTGAATTAAGTATATTATGAAATGATAAAGAAAATACATACATAATTACTTGTGAGTTGTAACTTGCATGCATGGCTTATATATTGTTTTTATTCAATTTCTAATTAAGATTGGACCATTTAAAATTAATTATATAAGGATATAAAACTATGACGTCTCACCAATTTTTATGTAACTATATCATTAGATGAAATTGTAATTTAAGAAAAACATAATTGTAATTTAGACAAATATTCTACTTCCAATGATTAATGTTGATTGTCAAATAATTATCTTAGTATATGATTGTGTCAAAACATAAAACTACATATTAAAAAAGATGAAAGGGAGCAGTATAATAAGTGTTTGAGAGAACAATGTCCCACGTGAAAAGTAAAAAAGAAATGAAATTATTTATAAAATATTGGATATTTAAGATCTCTTGAAAAAAATGTCAATTTGGTTCAAAGTGAACGATATCATATAATATTAAAAGTATTTTATGGTAATTAATTAGCACAATAATTGATATCAACGCCACTGTACTGAAATTTTTCTAGGATGGATATGAGGATGATAGAGTGACTGCATGAGACGTATTGTCTTATTGTCTTTGCTTGTCTATGGATCAATTTACTATATTTGACCATAATTTTAAGCCGCATACAACCCAAAAAAAAGTCGATGAGTTTGGTAATTATAAATACTCGGATGATATGAGGCGATACACAAATATCGACTGCCTCATTAAAAACCTTACAAGGAAAACTCAATGGTACAAAACCTCGTAAGAAAAAAATAGTACAGCGCGTATTAACTCCTCCTAATGAGAACATCATTCAACCTTTGCATCCCGATCTTGTGCACCATCTTCTTAAAAGTTGTAATTGGAGAAGACTTGGTGATTAAATCAGCCACATTTTTACTTGAACGAATCTGTTGCACGTTGATATCACCATTCTTTTGTAGCTTATGTATGTAGAAAATCTTTGATGAAGTGTGCTTCGTTCTATCTCCTTTTATAAATCTTCCATTGAGATGTGCTATGCATGATGCATTATCTCTGTATAAAATTATGGGTAGATTATCATATTTCATACCACATTTTTCTCGAATGAGATGTATCATGGAACTCAACCATACACATGCTCGGCTTTCTTCATGAATAGCTATTATTTCAGCATGATTCGATGAAGTGGCTACGATAGACTGCTTTGTATATCTCCAAGATATTGCAGTACCACCACATATGAATACATAGCCTATTTGAGATCGAGTTTTATGTAGGTCAGATAAGTACCCAAAATCAGTATGACCAATAAGATCGGAACTGCAAACTTGCTAACAAATTAACTTAAAAAAAAGTTATATCAGGCCTTGTAGTATTTGCAAGATACATTAGTGCATCAATTGCACTAAGATATGACACTTCATAACCAAGGAGTTCCTCATACTTTTCTTGAGGTCGAAATGGATCCTTATTCAATTTTTCATGTTTCTCATTTAAGCAAATACTCTCTTGCTTTTGAAAACTCTCCAAGAGTTTCAATGATACTCAAATCATCAAATTATATCTTATGAGTATAATAAAAAGTTTCCCAGAAACTTTATATGCTTCAGGCATTTTGAATCTTTTTGGGATTTTCATATGGATGTTTGTCAAGTAATAATATCCAACATGTCAAGTGTGACATCTTCAAGTGTCTGGAGTGCAAATCAAATAAGTTTTGCGCTAATCAAAATGCATCCTTTTAAGTCACTTGATAAATATTTCTACATCAGCATGCTTAAATTAATGTAGAATTCAGATCCTCATAATCTTTAAAATATTGCATCAATATTGTATCAAAGATATTATCGACGATTTCTTATTTTGTAGCGGTTCACAATGCGACATAATATTTTGAGATTTCATCACTTCATTATTTTCAGTTACCTAAACCTCTCATAAGGTTTCATGAAGTGTTATGTCGTAGGCTCTTTAAGAGAACATTGTCTTCCTATCATGATTATTTGTTCCTTATCCTTTTCAAGAATTATTTCATTTGGAACCGATTAGTCTATCATGTTTCATGCATGCATAGACTTTGTCCTTCAAGGACACAAAATAGAAGCACTTGCAGCATAAATATGAGATGCTTTCGGCATATGACTTGAATTATCTTATGAATGAGGATCTGATGATAATTCTTAACATACTTCATAGTTGCTTATAATCTCTCCCTTATGTTAGGAAAACTAACATACATCCTCCATCTTCTTTAAGGAATCCATCTTTGTGCATCATGGTATATTTATTAATTGTACACCGCACATCAACTATAAGATGGACGTGTGGCTCTTAACTTAGAACCTATTGAGAGGGAAGAAATAATCATAATTTGTTGGTCTAATGCATACAAGTGTTATTGTATGCAATATATCATATTTCAGACCAACACATGAAGCTTTGTTCTCATTAGCAATGGTTTAGCTATTTATCGAAGGCATTCAATTACAAACCATCATTATCAAGATAAATTGTCTTGATTACACAATCTAAAAATTATGTTCTTAACTCAATTTTATTGAGTAAGCAACATTATGAATGTCAAACTGGAGGTTGACAATATATGTACATGTGATTATCTTATATCGATGCATCTTAATAGATCACATGACTGGTAAACGGGCCCATATTCACCTTTTATACTTTTTGGATTTTAAGGGATCCAATTCCAATATTTGTTGGTCCAACCAACTTATTATGAGAATAAGCAACATTAAAAGTAATGAAGAATTTTCTAATTCTTCAATATATGTACATACTTAGTATGCACATTTTTTGGATGTCGCAATCGTTTATGTCAATTTATGAACTTTTAATCTAATAAACTCCAAGTTTACCATGACATGTACTTTTTTCTTTAGTAAATTTCAGATTTACTATTACATGAATAAATTTTAGATTTACTACTTTAGAAGAAGATTTTGAAATTACTCTTCTCAGTTATTCTACCTCATTCGGAGGTGAGTTGTGATACCATCACAATCAAGTGCACGTAATATAATCATGCCTTAAGCGCATCAAATTATGATAGCTACTACAAAAGCAAATTGAGGTATACATATGATTTATTGCTACCACATTCAATTCAGGAAATAAAGCATATCAATGAGATATATTTCATGACTTTGCATCAAATACCCATTATTTTGTCTTAGCCATCATAATATCATCAATACATACATTGAGATCCAATCTCAACGTCTTATCCATATAAAGACGTCTTAGGCATAAATTGATGGGACTTGAACCTAACATATTATCATCCCTTTTGATAATATTATTCTTGAGGAATAAATTTAAAACATAAATGGTTCCAAACCAATTATTTTTCCTCAAATCCAACAATAATTATATTATTAGTAGCAAAAAATAAATAACATAAGAAATTACTAACCTTGAAATCCTTAAGATTTATAATCTCATCTTGTTTGACATAATCTCACCTTGTTTGACAGAGTCTTATGCTGATAACGTGATATAAAACAATAAACAACAAAAAAGAATAGAGAGAACAGAGAGAGTAATTCTTAGTTCTTCTTTTGAGGGATGATTTACAATGAAGGAAGCTCTTCTATTTATAGGGGAATTTGCCCCTAGTTTTACACTAAAAGACAAATACATCAAATCCTAATAGACATCAAATAGATCTTGATGGACAGTCACTATAATTGATATATATCATAACATTCTGAATTTCTTCTAATAATTTTATATTTCTATGAGGTGTGTTCATTAAGCTAGATAAAAAGGATACATGTCTCTTAAAATCTAATAACATAAATATATATTGTATAGTTATTTATGTGTGTGTATGTATGTATGTATGTATATATATATATATATATATATATATATATATATAAATTCATGTATAATGTGTATAAATCGTATATAATCAATATATAATTTATAGTATATACTAATTATAATAAATAAATAAATAAATAAATAAATAATAAATTTATTCAACTATTTAGAGGCAGATTCAGGATTTTAACTAATTGGGTTCAATATTTAAAGAAAACTTAATTGAAGGGGGTTCAATACCTACTATAATCACATAAAAAATAATTTTAATTATATATAAATAGTATTATCATTTAGTCTTTTGTAATTTACCTGTCCATATTATATCTACCTGTCCATATCTACCAGATGCAGAAATTATGTATAGATATTTAGAAACAAAGTATATTTTCTCCCAAAAATAAAATATTTTTACATTTTTTGAAATTTTTTTTTACCAAGAATATCAGTAACAACAGGAAATTTACCAAGAATAGAGTATTTAGAACGAACCCAGACATTCAAGCAGAACAAGACATAAAACCTAGAGGAAGAAGAATGTCAATAGAAGAACCCATTAGATTACAAGAGGATGGTAATAAAGGAAAAATTCTAAATTTACTAACTCATGACCCTCAGGCATGGAATAATGTAATAGACATATAGAAAAATGAAGTTATAGCAAACTACATACAGCATATACAAGGTAATCAAGAACCAGATGTAGAAATTATGTATAGATATTTAGAAACATTTCTAGGAGAAAGTACTAAAGCACTTTGAGAAGCTTATACGACAATATTCCCACAAGACTTTCAAGAATTAGTAGAACTAGGCTTCTTCAAAACCTTCTTCTAGTATTTCTATATTCATGAAATTAGTGTTCTCACATTCTTCAATCTCTTCCACAATTTCTTTTTTATTCGTGTATTGGTAGTCTATGAATCTTACTGAAGCTTCTCCTTTATTGTTTATATATATTAAATGATCGGTTGGTTCTAGTATTTCCTTTTTGGAAAAAATTTCTAAATTTCATTCTAGTCCTGCATAGTCTTCTGAATTTATCTTTAGGGGTTTCATTAATTTTATACCTTTTTTCCATTAAACTTACTATATCATCTATCTTTAGATTAAATTTTATACTACTATTAGTGGCAAGTTTTCCTATAAATCCTACACATATTAGTAAATTATTACGATTATTCATTTCTTCATATCCTTTAGTCTGAATTCCTATCTTTATATATTTTCCAAATTCTACAGAGTTTATCATATAATATGGACTACAATAAAAAAAGTCTTTCATTTGTAGACATGTCTACTTCTGTTATTCCTATTATGGATCTTCTCAAGTCCGACCATCTATTATCATACATTATTGTAACTAATACCTTAGTTCCTAAATTTTTTTTAGTTAGGCCTTTTAAACCTAATACTATGAGTCCCATATGCATGAGGCTCATATTTTATTTTTCAATCTGTCTTAAATATTCTGGACTTATTAAATTTACACTAGCACTATCATTTCCAATTATGCATAATTGCTCTTCCCTATAATGTTTATATAATTGTGCCATTGAAAACATTCTTTCATTGTATAAAGTCTTAGCACTTAATAATTTTAATTTATTTTGTTGAAAAAGTCGTATATCTTTGTCTACGTCTACTATCTCTTCTAAATGTTGTCTTGAATTCATTTTGGGTCTATTTACGATTCTTGTTAACATGTTTGTTGTTAATCTTTCTTGGGTAAAACTTGGTCTTGATCTACTTGGGGATGATGAAAGAAGGTTCATGGTTTTGGTTTAGTTATTTTAGCTTCTTTTTATTCTTTTTAAGGGGTTATTTCTATCTTTTTTAGTTGCTCTATTAATTTGTCTATAGTTTTATCTTGGATGTCTCTTTTTTTTTTTTCTTATTTTAAGTTTTTATTAAGTTCTAATAGTAATAAAATTATAATATTATTTTGTTTTGTGATTAAAGAGTTTGTTTTTCCTCGGGGTTGATGATCTGATAATCCTTCGAGATTTGATTGAATTTGTGTAGCCTTTTGTAATATTACTAGATAAAGTTTATCTTGTAGTATATCATTCATGAGAGTATTATATGTCTTATTTGGTTAATTTCTTTTTGTACTTCTTGTAATACTAACTTTAATTCAGGATTTTCTAGGTTACCCTTGTCTTTATTAATTAAAACTTTAAATTTTTTTTCTAATTCTGCTTATTGGTTATTTAGGAAATCAAAATTTAATTCTATTTTACTTAAAAAATTCTTTTGTCTGTTTTGCAGGTCTTCTAATATCTCTAGACTTTTTAATATTTTTGTATTTTTCGTTTGAACTTTTTCTCCTAAGTTTATTATAAAGTCTGTAATAGTATTTAATTGTGGATTATCTCCGTGTAATATATGTTCTTCATTGTTAAAATTACACTTAATAAGAGAACTGCCTTTTAAACGTCTGTATTTCTTTTTAGCTTAGATTGTTAGATCTAAATATTCTAGTTTCTTTAAATTATCAATTTTTACACTACTATTTTTTATCCTAAAGGTATTTTGCTAATACAGTGGTTTCTAATGGTCTTTATTCTATAATTTCTGTAGTCTATACAGTATTTAATAGTTTCTAATTTACACTTAAATAAATTTATACGGTCGACACAGTTTACTAATGTTATAAGGTCTGAGATTATAATGGCTTATGGTAATTCTATAACTTCTAATATTTCTATTTGATTTATTAATATTTGTTCTTTTTCTAAAATTGTGTTTCTTTGTCTTATTTGTTTATATAATCGATTATATTCTCCTTGTCTTTGTCTCGCAAAGGATGCATTTTCATATATTTTTACTTAATTTTATCCTAAAGGAATATCTACTAGGTCACAACGTTTCTTTAAATAACTTATCCTTCTATTGTAATATGTTATGTCGTTTCTAAGTCCATGTAAATCCCATATTATTTCACTTAAATATTCTTTGAAAAATTCTAATTGTGATGTTTGTACAGTTGCTAATGAGTCTAGATAGTTACTCAAAACTATTTCTTCTGCTACTTTGTCTGCCCTCTTTCTTATTTCTTCGTTTAAAAGCCAATATCTGAATCGTATATCGTTAGCAAAAAAATTTCTTTTCATTTATTATTATATCTAGACCTAAGATGCTTTATAAATTCGTACTCTAAACTGGATATTATTGTGATTAGGCTATCTAGTCTTCTCGGATCTTCTTTTGTATTATTTAGTTTTTTATATTCTAAGTATAAACTATACAAATTATTCTGAACTTCTTCTAATGATTTTATATTTCTATGAGGTATGTTCATTAAGCTAAATAAAAGAGATACTTTTTTCTTAAAATCTTGTCTATCCTTAGTTCGTCAGTAATTTAAAATATTTGGGCTCGAACTTCTCTTAATCTATTATCTATGTCTTGTAGTTCTGTCCAGACTTCTTCTCTTGATTTTGCAGAAAGCTCAAATTATTTAATATTTAACTGTCTTTGGTGTTGTTACAGCTCACCGAGGACATGACCCTAGATAGGAAGGGCTGGAGGGCGCGAATTTCGGCAGAGGATTAGGGCCAGTTTGGATCGCTAGTGTAGGGAATTACTTGGTGGGGGTTTTATTCCTGTTATGATTCCGTCTTCCGTGTTCCATGTTTTACTACGAATCTGTGTGCTTTCCTTTGCTTTCCTCTGTTTTATATTACTTATGGGTGTCGTACTTATGTTATGTAATCTGCTTCTGTGCTTTACTATGTGTTTGTGTGGTATCTCGTGTCTTGAGCCGGGGGTCTATCGGAAACAGCCTTTCTACTTCATCAGAGGTAGAGGTATGGACTGCGTACTTCTTACCCCCCCCCCCCTAGACCTCACTAGGTGGGAATAAACTGGGTTTGTTGTTGTTGTTGTTGTGTAACTGTCTTTGGTGTAGTAAGATATTATATAACTTTATATATTCTTTCCTTAAAATTTTATTAGACCAATAATATTCTGAATCTAATATTACTAAACGTTCGTAGGGCCTAGGTTTTTGTTTCTCAATTCTTGACAACACCATATATAGTAAAGTCTCCTAGAAGCTTAGGCTTTGATACCAATAATAAACAGATAGATGTAGATATGGATAGGTAGATATAATAAACAGATAGATATAATATAATAATAAACAGATAGATATAATATGAGTAATAAATAGATAGATGTAGTTATGAATAGGTAGATATAATAAATAGATAGATATAATAATAAACAGATAGATATAATATAATAATAAATAGATAGATGTAATATGGACAGGTAGATATAATAGATGTAATATAGACGAATAATATATAATTATAACAAATATAATATATATAATAATAACAATATAATAAATAGCTAATAGATAATAATAACAATATATATAATAGAGACAAGACGATAGATAATAATATTAGGTAGATATATAAACAAAGCAAATAATTAATAAGCAAGTCTTAGTATATGTTATAAGCAAAGTAATATAAGCAAGTAATTAAAGCAGATTAGTGGATATGAGAAAATAAAGCAAAGTTATGCGGATGTGTTTTATATGATGTAAAATCCTGCTCAATACTCCCTCCTTCATGGTCCTTAGTCCAGTGTACGTGTCCAAGTCATAAAGATCAAAGTATATTTTCTCCCAAAAATAAAATATTTTTATATTTTTTTATTTTTATTTATACTCTGTTCATCTCTTTCTCTTCAGTTTTAGGTATTTTAGCAATATCTTCTTTAATCACACCCTAGGAGAATAACAATAGTCCTTTTATAATTTTTTGTGAATTTTTCAAATCCCTAGGAATTTACGGATTAATCCATCGCTATTGCATAAAACACTGAGAGAATAACCATATACTGCGGGTATATTTATAAGTAATTTACTAATTTTACAAGACTAGAAATATTAAAGATACATCTACTAATAATTAAATATGTACACATCTACTAATAATTAAATAAGTACTAATAAGTAATGAATTTTAAAAGATCAAAAAACTGGCTGTAAACCGCCGGCGATCTAGATCTTATAATATTATAAACACAACTGAAATAAAATATGAACTTGATTAATTCAAACATAATTTACAAATTTGGGAGAAAAATATAAAGATCTATGTAACGACTACTTACATGTCTTAAGAAAGAAGTGAGGTTTTCCTTTCGGGAGTCCCCTGAAAACTTGACCACTACCGAACAATGAAGAAATAAAAAACTAATATAGACATTTTTACACACTCTTTTTTTTTTTTTGAACTAACTTACAAACTTTGGAAACTAAGAACTTTAAGGAAAACTAAGAAGTTTAAGAACCTTATGAAAACTTGAATTTACCATTTGAAGGAATGGTATGTAATGAAGAAAAGAAAATTAGTGTAGTCAAGGTTTTAGCAAGAATAAAAATTCAAGACTATGAGTTCCAGATAAATTAGACAAGACTAAAGATTTACAAAAAATTTTAAGTTGTTGGACTAATTTTATGTCTCCGTATTATATCTATCTATTTATTATTATATTATATCTATCTGTTTATTATATCTACTTGTCCTGCCAGAAATATTAGTAAGAACAGATTGCGAGGATATAGTAAAATTCTATCAGAAAATAAAAGAGTAGAATAGTAGTAAAAGGAGGTGGTTAAATTTTCTAGATGTCACTTCAATTTATAATATTGTTCTAGAACATATTAAAGGTAAAGATAATAACCAGAATAATTTGTATAGTTTATCCTTAGAATATAAAAGACTAAATAATACAAAAGAAGATCCGAGAAGACTAGTAGTCTTCATTTGTAGCCTTTATAGATGTTGTTTTTATATTATATTCTGGATTAATTATTTCTAATTTGCAGGTAATTTGATTGGAGTCCAAAATAAACTATACAAATTATTCTGAATGTCTTCTAATGATTTTATATTTCTGTGAGATGTGTTCATTAAGCTAAATAAAAAGGATACTTTTGTCTTAAAATCTTGTCTACCCTTAGATCGTCAGTAATATAAAATATTTGGGTTCGGACTTCTCTTAATCTATTATCTATGTCTTGTAGTTCTGTCCAGACTTCTTCTCTTGATTTTCCAGAAAGCTCAAATAATTTAATATTTAACTGTCTTTGGTGTAGCAAGATATTATATAACTTTATATATTCTTTCCTTAAAATTCTATTAGACCAATAATATTCTGAATCTAATATTACTAAACGTTCGTATATATATATATATATATATATATATATATGTATGTATGTATGTATGTATGTATGTATGTATGTTTCTCTTAATTTCTATAAATTAAAAATCCTATTATTTCAATTATACAAACTCTTAATTTCTCCTAAAAACATTTAGTTCTAACTTGAAGATTCTTGTAAATTAGAACACATCATGTAGGATTTTGGTTGCAACTAAGATTCAATTTTTTCATGTTAGTTACTATTATTTCTATTTTATGGGTATTTTCTTATCAGTTAAATAAAAAACCGAATCGTTAAGGACTAAAAATTGATAAATCAAAAACCGATAAAAATATCTTATTGGTTTAGTTATGGGTTTAGCATATTTAAAAACCAAAAATCGATAATATATAAAATCGAACCGAACCCACCGATGCAAACCCCTACCCTCACCAACAAAATAGGAGTTCAGTAGTCAATCAGGTGAACTACTATGATGATTGTTCTTAATTAGTGAAAGTTGTTATGTATTTTGGAGAAAAATATGATATTGCAATGTAACCCATGCCTATCAACTGGGCCGGCCGGTTCAAACCAGCACCGGCCCACTTCTTTTTAGCGGTATCGGGTCATTCTTAACTGGTCGGTCCGGTCCGGACCCAAACAGTAAAATGTGCTGAAATAGATTGGGATTGGCCCACTTAGCGTGAATCCGATTTTGATCAGTCAAAATGTAAAAAAAAAAAAATTCAAAATTTACATGTTTTTTTCAATATATATTATATATACACACCTATATACATTTTAAATACGTTAAACAATATACATACAATATATATACACTAAATATATACTACTCTAGAAAACATATACACATGTATACATTAAATATATACTAGTTTAGAGTCTATAGAAAATATATACACATATATACGTACAATATTATATATATATATATATATATATATATATATATATACTACTTAAAATACTACTTGAATAATATGCATACAACATATATACACTAAATACAACCTACTTTAGAAAACATATACACATGTATATATTAAATATATACTAGTTTAGAGTCTATAAAAAATATATACACATATATACGTACAATATAATATATATACTACTTTAAATAATATACATACAACATATATACACTAAATATGTACTCCATTAGAAAACATATACACATGTATACATTAAATATATGCTAGTTTAAAGTCTATAGAAAATATATACACATATATACGTATAATATAATGTATATACTACTAAAAATACTACTTGAAACAATATACATACAACATATATACACTATATATATACAACTTTAGAAAATATATACACATGTATACGTTAAATATATACTACTTTAGAGTATATAGAAAACATATGCACATATAACATTTAGACATTACATATTATACTACTTTAGAAACATATACACATGTATACATTAAATATATACTATTTTAGTCTATAGAAAATATATACAGATATATGTAGAATATATACTCTTAATACATTAAATATATACTATTTTAGTCTATAGAAAATATATACACATATATGTAGAATATATACTCTTAAAATACCACTTGAAATAACAATCATACAACATATATACACTATATATATACTACTTTAGAAAACATATACACATGTATACTTTAAATATATACTACTTTAGAGTCTATAGAAAATATATACACATATATGTAGAATATATACTACTTAAAATACCACTTGAAAGTTGAAAGTTGTATACATTACATGTTATAGTACTTTAGAAAATATACACACATATATACATACAAGAATACAATGTATACTACTTAATATAACAATACTTGGAGTTTTGAACACATAATAAAAAATTTACAATTTTACATACAACACTTAAAAAGATAAACTTATAGTATTTTTATAAGTCAATTCTAGCTGTCTAAGTAATATTTGCTAAAATTATTTTTATTTTTAATTATATGTATATATGTTTGTTATGTTTATTACTAAGTGTAAAGTTTGATAGTAACATATTAAAAATATTTAATTTAAACTAGAAATTTAATTTAAATGAAAAAAATAATTAAACCTGAACGAATGTTGTATTTTATTGATTGCAAAATAATCCAAAACTTATAATATACATGAATGAAAAATCTACAAATTTTGCATCATTTTTTTCAACTCATGCATGTTAATATTAGCGGGAACTGTCATAGGAAAGTCAAAATAAACGGGGGGCAAAGGCTAAACCATGCATTGGACTTGATTCTGCTGAGTTCTCTCTTAAAGTCATAATTTCTTCAAGATTTTTTTCCTCTTTCGGCTACTCCTCCATTCCTTGATTCTTTGTTCCGCTCTAATCTAATCTCTAAGGAAAACTAGAACATTCATAGCATTTCTTCCCAATGAGTGTCAGTTCTCTCCAAGTAATTATCGTCTCTGACTAAAAACACTCTCCGATGCAATGGTTGACATTGGAACATTCAATATATTTCTAGCTAATTTTAAAAGCATAGGATATTGTCTTTCATTATTCTTCCACCAATCCAGCGCTGGATCCTACATTGGATCCTTACTCTACGATCCTCTATCGGTTGTCGAAGAAAATACTTAAGCTCTTCCCGAAAAGTTATTCTGTGTGTTGAAGGTTGCACCCTGTCCTAAATATTTAAATCAAAAAAGTAATCAGGATAACTATTATGTGACTGTCTTTTAAAAGATGATGGATCCTCGGGAGCTTGAGGAGCAACAGTTAGAGTGATATTTGTTAGTACGGCTTTCTTAAGTAAATCAGCATAATGATTATATAATGCTTTCATATAACTGTTCGCATCACTCATAGCCGTAAACAAAGAAGGTTTTTCTCAAATTGTATCTCTAAAGCATTATAAATAATAGAACTAAATTCGGCCATAGTATTATATTTCATACATGGATTTATTATAGCACGAATCAAATAAATTAGGAAAATCGGATAAAAATATTTTTTAAATTTAGCAATCATGGCAGTAATAGCTTCTTTGTACCTTCTTTATTCTTATATTCGTTAAACAAACAGAAAATGTCGACTAAATAAGCTAAAATATTACAAACAGTAGGACAATAAGCACCAGAGAATTCAACCGTAGCTATATAAATTTTTTTTAAAAATTTAACAAGATCATCAATTGCAGCCCAATCAGAATCATGTAGCATACACTCAAGAAAAGAATCAGAATATTGATTAAAAGTCATTGTAATAGAAACTTTATAAGCAAGACAAGTTTTTAAGTATAAGTAGCATTTCATCTAGTATCACATTCTTCATGCATAAATATCGGTCTAAATCCATTTTGTTCACATTTGGTTTTAAATTCTCTCACTGTAGTTTTTCGATTATTTCCCTGAGTAAAGACAACAGCAAGCCAGACCTTTTCAATATAAAGCTAAAAAAATTCAAGATCATCTTTGACGATTAAATTATATATATGACAAGCACACTTAACATGAAATATTTCGGATAACGGTGGAGAAAGTTCAACTTTCAACAACTTAACAGCAGTCTTGTTGTTAGATGCATTATCAAAAGATATACATAAAACTTTTCTTTCAATACTATAATATTTTGCAACTTTAGAAACAGATTTAGAAATAAATCTTTCAGTGTGTCTATGTTCTTCCTCATACAAAAATGTCAGAATACGTGTTTGCATAATAAAATTATTATCTATCCAGTGACAAGTAATTGTTAAATAATCATTTTTGTTAACAGCATGACCAAAATCAGAAGTTAGAACAATTCTGCATGGAATATCTAACGAAGATAAATAATAAATATATTGTGCATGGAGAGTAAAAATATCAGCCCGACAAGTACTTCTAGGAATATCGGTAAACATAGGATAATAAATTGCTTGAATATAATGAATAAAGGCATCCGAAGAAGCAAAAGTGAAACGCAAACAACCCACAACTATCATTTTCACTATTTCTTCTCGGTCCTTCATTTTATTATAATTCTTAACTAATTGACCGGTTGTTGGATTCAATATAGTTTGTGGTGGCCCACCAACAGCCTCGCCACCTTGTGCAATAGTTAACTCTCTTGCGTGTCTATCTTTTAAATGTCTCATCAATGAACATGTATCCCCTTTATTGTCTCAGATTTTATACTCATATATAATTTCACAAATATTGCATTGCACCTTAGTTTCTTCTTCTATTTTCAAACACATTTCGATGCAATACTAGTTTTTCTACGAGATCTTGTAGGGGCACGATGGGGAGGATAGGAGAAAGATTAATCGATTCGGATCTAACATTAGCATTTCTAACTTCGGGTGTCTCACCAATATTTTCATCATCTTCATCTAAATTAATCGCGTTTACTTCATTCTCTTCTTCTATACCATAATTTTTTCGAGCTTCTAAATAATTCATATTGTGAGTACCTACACCTATTTCTTCCTCAAAAGGTTTACAAACTGGTACCGAAAGTACATGGGTATATCTACTACTTGAACTACCTCTACCGGAACCGTCACCAATTCATTTTTTACTACCACTACCACTTTTGGAACAAAAATTTTGACTCTTTTACCGAGGTTTCTTATTTTATCCATATTCAAAATACACAAAAATAATAAAAATAAATATCCAACAATTAATATACTATTTAAAAATTAAAAGAAAGAGATGAAACGACAATACCAAATTTTGGACGTATTCAAAAGTTGCGACTTTAGAAAACCTCCACTTGATATTTGTCGCAAAAATTTTAAAAAAAAATTGAGCACTTTAGAAGATAATTAGAATATTTGAGAGAGATTGAGATTTGAGAGAATGAGAGAATTTGTTTATGTGAAAAATAATTTGAAATTGTAGGGTATTTATAGGAAATTTTTTGAATTCAACTTTTTTTAAAAATAATGAAAAATTGGTCAAATGGTCGTTGGACTCCCAAACGCCATTATAGTCATTAGGCCAACTGTCCATTTGACTGTTGAAAAAGTGGCCCAACAAGCAGCCAACATTTAAAAAAAATATTATTAAATCAGGTCAGTCCGTTCCAAATAATCGGTAGGCCTGGTTCGGTTATTTTACTGGGTCAGTTCACCGGGCCTGTCAATTGAGACAGCCCAGTCCGAGACCAGTGGCCCATTAACCTGGAGGCCCATCGGGCTGGGTCAGATCGAACCAATCCATCTAAAATGGCCTAGCTAAACGGGTTAGAACGGGCCAGTCTGACCTAGATGACCGGTTTAGTGTAACCTCGAAAAGGATGTAGGAACTATATACAAAAATAACCAAGGGAATTTAAAAAGAAAGAAAAGGTTTGCAAAATGCATGTGAAATCTATGGATAGTGCAATCCCCCAAGAAATTAGAATGAACATTGTTGATGTCATGTTTGTAGTAACTCGAGTTATAGATTAAAAATTTTATTTTATTAAATTTTAAATCAACTGTATATTTACTTTTACTACTAATAATAAAGCGCAATAAGCAGGCATAAGGTCGACATGCCTGCTTGTGCTGCCTGCTTCAGCTGCTTCAATCGTAATTTTATTATATACTCCTAATTAATTATCATAAGTCATTTAAGTATTAAAAAATCAATAATATTTAATAAAGAAGATTAAAATAGAAATAAATAATTCTTGATGTTTTGTGTTGACTGCATTACCTACTTCAATTGTAATTTTACTATATATAACTGCTAATTAATTATTATAAGTCATATAAGTATTACAAAATTAATAATATTTAATTAAAAAGTAAAATAGACATAAAATAATAAATTAACTTTTGATATTTTAAATTAACTTGATGTTTTATATGAGACCCATTTAAAATATTTTCACAAGTATTTTTTATTGTAATTTTGTTATATCACTTCTAATTAGTTATTTTGAGTCATTTAAAACATGTCTGCTTCGTTGCTGCAATCGAATTTTATTATACCACCCTGATTAATTATTATGGTCTTCTTAGAATTTAAAGATTAATTATATTTCATAAAAAAGATAAAATAGACACAAAATGATATGTCAACATAAAATATTTGATTGACTATTAAAATTATATTAGTGCCACATAAATTAGGATGGGACAAAAAAAGACATAAAGTAGCATATGTTATAATGAGATAAAAAATATTGTAAATCACAATAATTAAGAACATAATATATATATATATAATACTTTCTTCATCCCTCTTTATGTGGCACAGATAAAATTTCGATAGTAAATCAAATTTTTTAGTACTTTACATAAATATATTCTTCATCCCAGTTTACGTGGCACAAATAAAATTTCGACAGTCAATCAAATTTTTTAGTACTTTACATATATATATATATATGTGTGTCTGTGTGTGTGTAAAGTACTAAAAAATTTGATTGACTGTCGAAATTTTATCTGTACCACGTAAACTGGGATGAAGAAAGTATTCATATCTTATTGAAAAATTATGTTATAAGCATTATAAATTACATAATTAACAACTTAGAAAATGTAAAAGATATAAAATATTTGGCTGACTCTCAAAATTATATCAGTATCACTTAAATTGAAAGTATTATAAATTATAATAATTAAAAAATTTAAATATATATATATATATATATATATATATATATATATATATATATATATATAAATTTTGAATGAAAGTTATTGAATTTTATTGTACCTGTTAGCTCAATTGCGACTCTGCCTCTAACTTAGATGGAGTTTTGGGCCACAGGTGACAAAAGAGTTTTAAAATGAGGTGTAGGTAACACAAGTCTTAATTATTAGTTGGAGGTGACAATTACTTTATTATGTATTAAGAAAGTTGGATAAGTTTTAAAATAACCCAAAGTTTTTAAATTTACACTTTGATTCCAATGTATACCTAAAATAACGAAAAGCGAAGGAAAAAAAAGGCGTTTTTCTCTCTCTTCTCACCCATTGTTGTTTTCTCTCTATTAGCGATTTTTGTTGTTAATTGTTTCTATTTCTGCTTCTTTATTCATCATCTTCTGCTTCATCTTCTTTTTGTCGACCATTTGTTGTTGTTGTTGTTGTTGGTATAGCGCTACTGCTGCGATCTGACCAATTTCTTAGGTCAAATTTTGTTTACTACGTCACTTTCCACTTTGGCATTACTTCATAGGTTACTTTGGTAAGTAAAATTATGATTTTTATTCGTATTTGGCATCTGGGTACACTTCTGTTTTTCCAACAACAGATAAAACTCCGATTATAAATCCAGTAAAAGTGCCCACAATTTAAACAGATCAATCATCTGGTGCATCAGATGAGTAATTTGTTGCATCAGACTATTTATTTGTTGCATCATCGTATTATCTGTTCCATCAGACGTATTATTTGTTTTATTAGGATGTTTATCTGTTGCACCAGACTAATTATCTATTCCATCAGAATGTTTATCTGTTGCACCAGACTAATTATCTGTTGCAACGAATGATTGATCTGTTTAAAACAACACAAATCCATCCCTGCCACAAACCCAACAGATAAATCTTGCTATTGCTACTGATTCTAAATTATTTCTTTTTACGTCGAAATGTTTGTTGAGAAGATAATAAACAGAATTAAAATTAAATATGGATTAAAACATGAAAGATCAAACATAATTTATTTATTAAATAAATAAAAATACATATAATAGACTAAAAGAAAAATAATAGTCTAATTATTATTATTATTATCAGCATCATCATTGCCAGCTGGTCAATCTTCAATCGGAAGTAGCAAGGCCCTCCTTAGCCTACGTATCTCACAGAGCATTCTGGATCTAACTCCTCCCAATTCCCATTGCAGATCACGAACTTGATTCCGAAGTTCATTCACGGCGTCTTGCAGAAAAGGAACGTCCAACACTGGGTCAGCCATAATCTTATCTTCTAGAGTGTAATATGAAAGACGAAATGCAATAAATAAATAGAGTGTGTATTTGAATGAACGATTGAGTAAGGACGGACCTATTTATAGAGGATTGAATTTGAGTGAGAGGCAAAAAGGCGTGACTATTCACCTCCATACATTAATTAAATTTTTGATCAAATTAAGAAAATAAATATTGTGATATAAGTCATAACTTTTCAGATTATTATTATTATTAATTAGTCTTTCGAAGAACCATTTTTATTAAGTTGTGGCAACAGATTCTATATCTGTTACATCAGATAACATATCTGTGACAATAGATATATTATCTGTTGCAACAAATATAAAATATGTTGCATCGGATAACATATCTGTTGCAACATATAATCTAACTGTTCACCTCCATTTATTAATTATATTTTTTATTAATGTGAAAATTAATAAATTGATTAAATTAAGAAATATTGTGATAAGTCACGACTTTTCAGATTATTATTATTAATTAGTTCTTTCCAAGAACTGCTTTTATTGAGTTGTGACTCGATATAGGTTGCATCAGATAAATCATCTGTGACAACAGATATATCATTTGTTGCAACCATAGTGAACCTGTTGCATTAGATAATTTAATTGTTGCAACATATAATCTACTTTTTTTAAAAAAACAACTATATCATCATATCATTAATCCAAATTTTCTTACTTTTTTATTTTATAAATAAAAAAAATACCTTTTCAAATTTCTTAATAAAATAATAATCATTTTATTATATAATAAATAATTTAAAACATAAATTCAAAAATAAAAATGGTGAAAAGTGACGATCAGTTATTAAAATTATGGTTATAAATTGTGTTTATTATTTATTTTCTTATTATTTATTTACGAAACATTTTTCATATTGAATAATTGAAACTCCGAGTCATGTCTTTCTTTTCACCCTCTCAATAATAACAATAGCCCTTTTTTATTAATAACCGGCAGGTGAAACATATGATCGATCTGTCGTAGCAGATTAACCTTTAACTATTGACACAAATTGCTGCTCAATCCCTACCACCAACCGTCGACATGTTGAGAACAAGGAATAAACAAAATGATTATTATTAAATACTAAATAATAATTAAAAACTCAAAGTCGACAACAAAATGAAATGAATGTTTATAGATTTTTGAATCTCTTGGGTAGATTTGATATACAAAAGGAGGAAAATAATCGCTAAAATAAAAAAAAATTACCTAATTATTATTACTACTACTATTATTATTGTCAATCAGACATCCTTCATTCATCCGGCAGCCTTGCTCCGAAGTCAGCCTAATATCTCTTTGGAGTTCATCAATCAAACTGCCTTTGAAGTTCACGTAAAGACTCGATATGAATATTCTTGTACGAAACTAGATCATTCATATTTGTAAGTAGGGACCTATTTATAAATTATTGTATCTCGAAAAGAAAAGAAAATTGCTTTAAAATAAATCTAACAGATGGGTAATCTGTTACAAAATATATTCTTTCTGTTAGATAACTTCTAACATACTGGCAATCTTTTTGCAACAGATGTATATATCTGTTTGATTTTTGCAACAGGTTGATCACTGTCCTAACAGATGTCTCCAATTAATTGACAATATAAATAGATGTGTCGTCTGTTGCAACAAACTAGTCATTTGTTTATTCAATTTAAGTCATAGATGGGTTAGGAAGAATAAGGTGCGTGCAGATGGATCCACTATCATATGTGTGGGAGTTAATTATGTATTACTGATAAGGTTACCGAGACAATACACATAAAGTACAATGTTTTTGTGAATGCATTTTTTTAACCGATTAGGCATTGATCATTCAAACAAGATCCTGCATTGTACCGTTAAGTTTGATGGGTTCGAAATTGATAAGGCTGAGGACCTCATGAAGATGGTGTAGATACCCTCTTACGAATTACTGACGGTTGGTGCTCGTGTTTATGCGTTTCAAGTTTTGAGAAGGGATCAATATTTGTCGTCACTGCAGAGAACCAATAGTAATTGAACTTAACTTTAAGTGTGCATTGGACCCTTAGAAGGCCTTTGAAGACTCGCACTGCATCAAACAAGAATGGAAAACCAATATAGTTATTGCCCTGGCCAAAATTTATATGGTTGGGTTGCTCGCTCGGGTTGATGATTATATGCCAGAATCTGCGGTAGGAGAATGTTTTTGAGGGAAAATAGGTGGTTGATGGAAGACTATATCATCTGAGAGCTAATTGAAGAAGATACATAGGGTAGAAAGTAACTTCTAATGAATCTGGCCGATGGAATTATCTTAACAGATGCAAAATCTGAATCAAGTGCAAATATGAAAGTGTATCCGGTAATGTAATTTCATCTGTTGTGTCTCTGAAAGAAAAACAATGCAGATGGACACTTTGCTAGGGAGCTGTATGGTCGATATTATCACCTAGGTAGAAAATAGGAGAAGGCCAAAAAAGCAGCCTCACGGGCATCAAGGGTAGAAACGATGTTCAGCAAGTCTAGAAAACTTACGCCAACAACAACTGCTGTGAAAATAAGGAAACTAAGCGAAGACAGCAATTTCTGAATTTTAAATTTCATCCCATCTTCTTGTTTGTGTTTTCGATCAGGTCCAATATCGTTGACCTGATCGTAACCACAAATGAGATTGAAAGGCAAATAGAGTATCATTGCTCCTTAGCAATATGGTTATAATTGATTATGTTTTCTTGCCTTGACATGATTTTAACATTCCTTGGAGAAGATCAAATGCTTGCTGTAGTATGTGAATCCCGATAATTTTCAAGCTTGCCTCCATTTTGTTGATTCTGTATTCAAGCTAGTCATTACCATCTTCGAAGTTGGTAAGGAGTTCCTCATCTCTTGTGAGCTCGATCAGGAATACTACCTTCAAATTTGTGGTATTTTAGAAGCCCTCCAGAACACTTTCTCTTTAAAAGCTTTAAAGGATACATGGGGGGTCACTGTGTTTGTTTTAGGTCAAAATGTGTTGATGCACGTGGAAGATGTGGTCCCAACAGTTGAACAACACACTTTTATCGAGCGTTGCTCCATACATCTTGCTCAACTAATTTAATAAATTAGTAAGCATAGAGTTACGTAGCATGTGATTTAAACTGACTCTACCAATCCTATCAAATGTTACATAACTCCAAGCTCATTACCCTATCAAAACAATATGCCCGAGTTAGTGCACATAGAGAAAAAGCCTAATCTATCAGCCTTTCTGCTGACCACTCTTCCCCAATATAGATGACAAGATACCTGCTATGCAAAAGTCTACACCATCGCCAGACATGATTGCCTGGGAATATGTCTGGCAATGGTGTAGACTTTTGCATAGCAGATATCTTGTCATCTATATTAGAGAAGAGCAATCAACAGAAAGGATGAGAGATTGAGCTCGTTCAATTTATGCACTAACTCGGTCATATTTTTTTGATAGAGTAATGAGCTTAGAGTTACGTAATATTTGATAGGCTTGGTATAGCCAGTTCATATCACACGCTACGTAACTCCATTCTTACTAATTTATCAAATTAATTGAGCAAGATGCATGGAGCAATGCTAGATAAAAGTGTGTTGTTCAACTTTTGGGACCACATCTTCAACGTGCATCAACACATTTTGATCTAAAACAAACACAAAGACCCTCCATGTATCCTGTAAGGCTTATGAATAAAGTGTTCTGAAAGGCTTCTAGAATGCCACAACTTTGAAGGTAGTATTCCTAATCGATTTCACAAGAGACGAGGAACTCTTTATCAACTTCGAAGAGGGCAACGACCAGCTTGAATATAGAATCAACAAGCTGAAGGCAAGCTTAAAAATTATCAGAATTTACATACTAAGCAAGCATCTGATCTTCTCCAAGGAATGTTGAAAGCATGTCAAGGCAAGAAAACACAATCAATTATAACCATATTGCTAAGGAAGCAATGATACTCTATTTGCCTTTCAATCTCGTTTGTGGTTCCGATTAGGTCAACAACAGTGGACCTGATCGGAAACATAAATAAGAAGGCATGGGATGAAATTTAAAATTTAGAAATTTGCTGCCTTCGCTTAGATTCCTTATTTTAACTGCAGTTGATGTTGGCATAAGTTTTCTAGACTTACTGTAGATCATTTCTAACCTCGATGCTCATGAGGCTTCTTTGTTGGTCTTCTCCTATTTTATATCTAGGTGATAATCACAACCACACAGATCCCTAGCAAAGTGTCCATCTGCATTATTTTTCTTTCAGAGACACAACAAATGAAATTACATTACCGGATACACTTTCATATTTGCACTTGATTCAGATCTCGAATCTGTTAAGATAATTCCACCGACCAGATTCGTTAGAAGTTACTTTCTACCCTATGTCTTTTCTTTAATTAGCTCTCAGATGATATAGTCTTCCATCAACCACCCATTTTCCTTTAAAAGCATTCTCCTACCGCACATTCTGGCATAAAATCATCACCCCGAGCGAGCAACCCAACCATATAAATTTTGACCACGGCAATAAATATATTGGTTTTTCGTTCTTATTAGATACAGGGCTAAGCTTCGAAGGCCCTCTAAGGGTCTAATGCACCCTAAAAGTTAGTCCAATCGCTATTGAATCTCTTTATAGTGACACAAAAATTAGATCCCTTCACAATGCTTGACAAATAAACATGAGCAACAACCAACATTAAATCTTAACAGGCTATCAGAACCATATTCATGGTCCCTCAGCCTTATCAGTTCGGACCTACCAAACTTAATTGTAAAATTGCAGACATCTTATTTGAATGATCTATGACTAATCAGTAAAAATATCATTCACAAAATCAGTGCACTCTATGTGTTTTTCCATGATAACATTATCAGTAATACATACCTCCCATATATGAAGTGGTTCCATCTACAAACAGCTTATTCCTTCGATCTCATCTTTACTATAGCCTCTTGAGATAGTCCATCAAAAGTTGATCAACTGTCAGTTCCTTATATCTACAAAGAAGAGGAAAAAAATTGATGTCACAAAAAGAACATTGCCCATCTGTTATATCAGATGTGGAGTTTATTGCAACAGATGTAGAGTGTGTTGCAACAGATGTGAAGTCTATTGCAACAGATATGGAGTCTGATGGAATACATCAAACCAGCCTTTTAGGTGGTTTTATTTATTCCAACAGTTTCTCCATCTGTTGCAACATCAACAACCGTATAAACATTAATAAAAAAAATAATATTTGTTCCAACAACATCATCAACAACAAAGAAGCAACATCCTTTGTGCCAGAACCATCAACAACACCACAAGTTCCTACAACGCCAACCCCACCAACAACATCAATAATTGCATCAACAAAAATGAAACAAACAAAATCCATACAAAAAAATGATACTGCCAACAAGGCTTTTAAACTTCTCCCAACAAATGACTTTTTTCTCATATTGTAATAAAAATTCTTGGATTGTTTATTCAATACTTACAAGTTCCTTAAAACTTTTTTAATAAATATGATATGGGTAAATAGTAATTAAATAAAAAAACAGATGTGAATAACATGCAAAAAAGAAGACGAGAATAAAAGAGCAATAATGAACCATACCTTAATATCAAAAAGGGGATCAAAACAAAAATTTAAGTCGAGGAAAGATATGGATGGGTTTAGATCTGAAAAGATATTTATGAGAAGAGAAGAGAAAAGAGAGGAAAAAAGGTTGTGACCCTAAAGAGGAAAGAGAAAAAGATGAGAGTTAAATAAAATAAACTGCAGCTGAAGAAAGAGATGAGATAATTTCTATAGATGTATTGTGTATGTAGACGTGGTGGTTTTCAATATTCATTAATTTCATTAATAATATGAGGGACGCGAGGAAGACTAAAACTACTGACATTGAAAAGACAAGACAAAACTGCTCAATGAACTCAGTTTTGAGATATCCAAGAAACATTTTTTACCACCTTTATTAGTAAGTACTACTACTTGATATTATCTACTCGGACCAGAAGCTTCTTGCTTTAAAATTAAAAGAGATAAAAAGATTTTCAAACAGATATGTCATCTATTGCAACATATATAAATATCTGTTTAGAAATTCTAATAGCTTAGTCATCTGTTATAAAGATATAAATATCTATTTAAAAATCCCAAAAGCTCAGTCATCTGTGACAACAGATGAAAATGTTCATTTAATAATTAATAAAATCGGATATGTCATCTGTTACAACAGATATAAATATTTTGTTGAAAATTTTCAACAGCTCAGTCATCTGTCATAACAGATGCAAATATCTATTTGATAATTAAATTAGATATGTCATCTGTTGCAACATATATGTACCTGTTTGAAAATTTTCAACAGCTTAGTCATTTGTTGCAACAGATTTTATAGCAATTAATTTAGGTGGAACTAGGGACGAATGAATGATATCGCAGGGTCAACTACAAATCCAATAGAGTCTTTGTAATTTCATGGCGTTGGTATTGCGTTCATACTAACCCGGGTCGTCGATCGATCACTCTGAGTTAAAATGAGTTCTCATCAACTAAATGTTAGGATAGTGATAGTACCTAAGTTGATTTAGGTGGAACTAGGGATGAATGAGTGGGCTCTCAGGGTCAACTACAAATCCAATCGACTCTTTGCAATTGCATGGCGTTGGTATTGCGTTCATCCCGACCCGAGTCATCGATCGATCACTCTGAGTTGAAATGAGTTCTCATCAACTAAATATTAGGATAGTGATAGTACCTAAGTTGATTTAGGTGGAACTAGGGATGAATGAGTGAGCTCGCAGGGTCAACTACAAATCCAATCGAGTCTTTGTAATTGTATGGCGTTGGTATTACGTTTATCTCGACCTGAGTCATCGATCGATCACTTTAAGTTGAAATGAGTTCTCATCAACTCAATATTAGGATAGTGATAGTACCTAAGTTGATTTAGGTAGAACTCGCAAGGTCAACTACAAATCCAATTAAGTTTTTGCAATTGCATGACATTGGTATTGTGTTCATCTCAACCCAAGTCATCGATTGATCACTCTAAGTTGAAATGAGTTCTCATCAACTCAATGTTAGGATAGTAATAGTACCTAAGTTGATTTAGGTGGAACTAGGGATGAATGAATGAGCTCGAAGGGTCAACTACAAATCCAATCGAGTTTTTGCAATTGCATGGCGTTGGTATTGCATTCATCTCGACCCGAGTCATCAATCGATCACTCTGTGTAGAAATGAGTTCTCATCAACTCAATGTTTTAAAAACTATATCTTTTAAAATTTTTAAAATTAATTAAGATCAATTCAAACCAAATTAACAATTTCAAAACTTTTCATTCTTTTCTAAAATTACAAATCAACCCATACAAATCATTCATTTGTGCGAAAAACTTTTTATTTTAAATCTTAAGTTCTCGCTCTTCTCTCTCCCTCTCTCTTTCTCGGGGTGTCCTCTCCCTCTTAACAATACAAACAATATAAACAATAACTACTCAACATATTACTCAACCCTTCAAAATAGGTCAATTTTCTTCCCATTTACGACTACATATAGTTGTTTTTTTTACTTCATTCCCACTTATATCCGTTGTTTTCTCTATCTTCGCATGTAACAGAGTTCGAGAAGAGTTCTACATTTGTTCTTTATTCTAAAAAATAGGGCTTTTTAGTTAATGATTAAAAAAGAAGACTTTTAGTTGTATTATCTTCGAAAATGGGTTAACAATTTTGAGTTTTGATGCTAAAAAAGTAGGAAGCACCCAAGAAAACCCTAGTTTTTCTCTCAGTGTTTTGTTGACTGTCGTGGTATTGTTGGATGGTGTTTGTGGTGTTGTTGGTAG